>NC_052637.1:3861520-4161520 GCF_016161935.1 Mauremys reevesii
TCAGGTGGCCTCCTTGTCGAGAATGGGACACAGGCCAGAGGAGAGGAGTCAGTTTGGAGCTGGCTGGGAAATGGGAGGGCCCAGAACCTGGGTCTGGGCTCCCACCCCAAGATGGACCTGACTGAGGTCCCTGTTTTCCTGTGCTAAGCTCTGTTTTAGACTGTATCTGTCATCTAATAAACCTTCTATTTTACAGTCTGGCTGTGAGTCACATCTGACTGCGGAGTTGAGGTGCAGGGATCTGGCTGCCCAGGACTGACTGCTGCAGGAGGACTCACTCTGCGGAAAGCACACAGTGTGGAAAGGCATGCTGAATGCTCTAGGTGGTTAGGAAGGTGTAAGCTTCTTGCCCTAAGAACCTTAGTATGCTCAGAGAGAGGGTCCCCCCCAGAGTCCTGACTGGCTTTGAAGGAGTGGTTCCAGAGCATCCCAGCATCCCCCTTCCACCATGCACTTTGATCCTCACAGGCACTAAACACTCTCCTCTGGCCTTTGTAAGAAGGCTAACAGCATTTGGGCTGTATAAGTACAGAGGCACTGCCCAGCAGTCGAGACATAGTCATTTCTCCTCTATTCAACAATTAATTTGAGGCCTCTCTAAATTATATGTCTGGGCCCCACATTGCAAAGAAGGATGTGGAAAAATTGAAAGAGTCCAGTGGAGGGACAGCAACCAAAATGATTGGGGCCTGGAGCACATGACTTCTGAGGGAGAGCTGAGGGAACTGGGATTGTTTAGTCTACCAGAAGAGAAGGAGAATGAGGAGGATTTGATAGCTACTTTCAACTACCTGAAAGAGTTTCAAAGAGGATGGATCTAGAACTATTTCTCCAGTGGTACGCATTAGTGACAAGAACAAGTAATAGTCTCAAGTTGCAGTGGGGAGGTTTAGGTTTGGATATTAAGAAAAACTTTTCACTAAGAGGGTGGTGAAGCACTGGAATGGGTTTACCTAGGGAGGTGGTGGAATCTCCTTCCTTAGAGTTTTAAGAGCCCGGCAGCCAAAGCCCCCTGGCTGGGATGATTTAGTTGGGAATTGGTCTTGCTTTGAGCAGGAGGTTGGACTAGATACCTCCTGAGGTCCCTTCAAACCCTGATATTCTATGATGCACTCTAAATTGACCACCAAATTGGCGCGTGTTTTTCCGATCAGGTGAGGACTCGGGGAGCAGGGCTGGGGATAAGACTTAGAGGTGCAGACAGGCTGCCCCAGGGCTACAGGGCCAGGAGAGGACTCCCCTCCACCCTCCCTGGCAGCAGCAAGCTCCAGGAGGACCCTCTCTCCCCAGTCACTGCACATGCATCCTAGGGTCCCTCTCAGGTCCAAAGCCCGCTCGCCTCCCTATGGTGGGTACCGGGCTGGGAGTTGCCATCACGTGTGGCTCCCCTGCCACCCCTCACCATAGCGCTCTCTGCTGGGGATGGGGCTGCCCATGCCCAGCATGGTGCAGGAGTGGGGGGTGCAGGGTGGTGGCTGGGGAGGGGCAAGTCTGTGCAAAATTCACCCCAGCCCCCCAGCTATACGGGTCCTGAGGCTCCCTCCCCAGTGGTGTAGCCAGGTTTCTAACATCAGGGAGCGAACACGTCAAAAAGATGCCAGCCAACATATCAATTACTAATCTAGGTCAGTATGGTTTACAGTGCTATAACAAGAGATTATGCTATTATCATTTATCAGTCAAAAGCTTGCATGCTACTATTTTGAATTAGTGATAATTAGAGAGAGAGAGAGAAGAAAGAAAGCTGAATTTGAGAACAATTATTAACCAGATTCCTGATTTTATCCACAGCCACTTTGCTCCAGCCCATGGCACAAAGCACCCATAAACACATGTAGAATCTGGCCCAGAGACTATTCACCTCAAATTGGCATCAGCTACCTCCCCCTCCCACACCTAGTCCCACTATTGTCAGGATGTAGCTGAGTGAAAAAGAATGGCATTGCGGAAGCATTTGCTTGGAGTGAAGGTGTGAGAGCTCCTATAGCACTGCATAGTCCTGAGAACATTGCTGAGTTCCTGGAGCACTGGGTGCTGCAGCTAGTCAGCAGTGAGACTGAGGGAGAACTGGCACCTTCAAAGCACCTTTACCCCCACCCCTTCTGGCTGCACTAGCTTCCGTTTCACAGCCCAGGTGCCAGCACTGAGGGGAGGGGGTAAGTGGGGAGGGCAATAACCCAAAGTTGCTCCTTTGCCTCCTGGCCCTGCTGATCCCTCAGCCCCTCCGCTGAAGAGAGACCAGGAGAAAAAACATCCTCCCCTTTTCCTTCCCTCTCACAGGCACCAGCTGGGCTTCAGAGCCCCCTTGCCTGCCGCACGGCTGCCTTGCTCTGCACCGGGCTGTTGCTCCTCAGTCCCGCCGCACTTGGGGGCTGCCTGCAGCCTCCCGGCAGAGCCCACCCGGCCGGCTCAGGGAACTGGGCAGCTGCGAGCGGATGGGCGCCTCCTCCTCCTCACCCCGGGAGCCCGGCAACCAGCAGACCTGCCTGCAGCCCCTGCAGGAGGGCGGTGCAGAGCCCAGAGCCAGCTGGCAGCCACGTGCAAACCGGTCGGACTCCAAGTCCGGGCCAGTGCTGGCTGCCTGAAAGGTGCTGATTTTGTAAAATGTGCTCAAAGGGAGCAGCTGCTTCCCCCTTCAGCCCACTACGCTACTGGGTGGGCGGGGATGCCTCAGGGCTGGGGTGGTGGTAGTGGCAACCAGGGGCAGGTGTGCCGACACATTTTGAAACCCTCGCATTTTGCTACTAGTTGCAGTTTCTGCCACATAACGTAACTGTCTGGCTCCTGCTCAGGACTTGCTGCCGCCTGGTCCATGGGGTTGCGAATCAGGAGGACAGGGTTTGTGGTCAAAATACTCATATTCTGCTTCCTCCTGGCTAATGTACCAAATTGACCAATTACAGAGGTCTGGGGTTCTGCGTTTTCATTTAATTTTAAATGAAGCTTCAACATTTAAAACCTTATTTTCTTTATATACAACAATAGTTTAGTTATATATTATAGCCATAAAAGAGACCTTCTAAAAATATTAAAATGTATTACTGGCAGTGAAACCTTAAATCAGAGAGACTAAATGAAGACTCGGCACAGCTCTTCTGAAAGGTTGCAGAACCCTGATCTTTTGGAGGCTTGAGGCATGCTCTTTCACTTTTTGTGTGTGAATATATGAAAAGGGAGAGTAAGGTTTGGGGTACAGAGCACTCCCTGACCCCAAGGTGGTAACCAGAGTGGCCCCATTCATTTTCTCCACTGGCTTCCTCCTTGATTATTTCCAATGACTTGGCTGCCTATGCCCCTGTCACCGGTCCAGGGATGGTTGTGCCCTGTCACGGTCCAGGGATGGTTGTGCCCCTGTCACTGGTCGAGATGGTTGTGCCCTGTCACTGGTCAGGGATGGTTGCAAATCTGGAGGGATGGGGTTTGTGGTCGAAAACTCTCACAATTTGCTTCCTCCTGGCTAATGTGCCAGATTGACCTATTGGATGAGTGAGTGCATGCTTTCACTGTTTTGTGTGTGAATACGTGAAAAGGGAGGTAGGTTTGGGGGTACAGAGGATGCCCCTGACTCCAGTGATAACCAGATTGGCTCCTTTAATTTTCCACTGGCTTCCTCCTTGATTATTTCCAATGATTTGGCTGCCTATGCCCGTGTCACTGGTCCAGGGATGGCTGTGCCTGTCACTGGTCAGGGATGGTTGCAAATCTGGAGGATGGGGTTTGTGGTCAAAACGCTCACGATTTGCTTCCTCCTGGCTAATGTGCCAAATTGACCTATTGGATGAGTGAAGTGCTCTTTCACTCGTTTGTGTGTGAGTGCGTGAAAAGGGAGGTAAGGTTTGGGGTATACCTAAATGCACTCCTTTCCCACTCCCAGCCCTATGCATGCTGGCTTGGGAATATCACTACTGTAGTGTCAGCTTTTAAGAGAGCTACATGCAGAGCCGTCACTAGGGATTTTTGGCACACAAGGCAAGGAACAGAGGCAGCATGTCTGGCTCTTCCCTATTGGAGGAAGGATCCACCAACAAATTTCTGCAAAGAGCCGTGTCGCCGCCTCTCCATTGAAGACAACCAGCGGCACTTTCGACAGTACCTGAGTCCCTCTCAGAGGGAAGGACTTGCTGCGAATTGCTGCTGAAGGAAGACTTTCTGAGCCCCTCACTTTCGTGCCGAGGCAAGTGCCTCACTCGCCTTGCCCTCGTTACGGCAATGTTCACATGCACCACTTCTAGTATTACGGTAAGTTAAAACAAGCACCAGTACATTGGGACATTAATGCTCTATTACAGTGTTTGCAGTAGCATATTAAAAGCTATAACACTTAACAGACTAGTTAGGGCCGGCTTTAGGAAGTTTGGGCCCACCCAATTCAAACATTTTCGGCGGGGCCCCAGCAGATGACTTTAAAAAGGAAAAAAGGTGGGGAAAAAAGCCTTTCCTTTCTTAGCAACGGTTCCCTATAAAAGTTCTGATTTAAGGGATGTGCCAGAATATGTATTTCTGGTACCAATAGGGTTACTATATTTCCAGATTTAAAAATTCCTCCCGGACAGCAATTTAAGAACCAAAAGTCTGACATGTCAGGAAAATATGGCTGTATGTTAACACTACCTACAGTTCTTTTTTTAAAAAAGATGGGCCTGAACTAGAAATGAACTCCTTCACATGTGTGGGTCCCGCCACTCCTGGGAGTGTGCTAGGTGACCAGATGTCCCGATTTATAGAGACAGTCCCAATCTTGGGGTCTTTTTCTTATATAGGATCCTATTAACCTCCACCCCATCCTGATTTTTCACACTTGATGTCTGGTCACCTAAGGGTGTGCACATGTGTGTGGGTACCAGCTGCTCTCTTCTCCCATCATTGAAGCAGGTGTGCTGGGTTACTGCCCAGGGATTTGCTGGGCACCTGTGGACTTGGGGGGGGCTGCTGGCTGGGCATGGGGTGCAGCATTGGGTGGTGACCGGGGTGTGTGGGGTGGGGTGGGCTGGCTGGCTTCAAGCAGGGCCATAGGGGGGTGTGGCATAGATTGGCAGTGCTGAAGACAGAGAGGAGTGCAGGAATGGCTGGCTTCAGGCAGGGGGTGCAGCAGGGTTGGCTGGAGACAGGGCAGGGGTGCAGGTACAGGGTACAGACCACCCGGTATGGTAAGTGCTCCCTCCTCCTCCTCCTCCTCCCCCAGGTAGCAGCAGCCACCTGGGGCTCCTGCTTCACAGCCCTGGCCATGTGCACAGCTGCCGGGCCCTGGGAAGCGGCGGGAGCTCAGTGGCTATTTAAGGCTGGGCGATAGAAGCAATGGGAGCCACAGACTTTTAAGTAGCCCACAGATCCCAACAGCCCTACCCCAGGGCTCCAGCAGTGTGGCTGTGGTGGCAATTTAAAGGGCCCCCAGGCCCTTTAAATTGTCCCCTGGAAAGAAGCAGGCCACCCGGTACAGTGCACTGACTCTTGCCAATACACCAAACCGGGGCTTGGGTGCGGGACCCTCTTAGGGGCAAGGCCCGATTCAGGGGAATTGGTTGAATTAGCCTATAGCTACTCAGGTTGCAGCTTTATTGTTAAACCTAAATTGGGAAGAAAGATGACTGATTCAGAACTTCTTTAATGGTTACTTTATCGCTAAAGGGTGTAGTGGGACTTGGAGAGAGGAAGGTTTCTATGATGTAGGCAAGATCAAGTATTTTATCCAAAACCAGAATACGAATGGCGCTGGTCTTCTGGGTGTCTGACCTTGAGCTATTGTCAAAAGATTGAGGGTGACTCAGCTCCTTCCTCATATTTTGGTTGAGGATTCCATTGATAAAGGGATTGGCCTCAAATACCTGGTTGTAGGACTCTGCCATGGTGTAGTTTTCATCTTGGGTTGCCCAGTCCTAATTATAGTAAAGCATGCACTTTAGTCTTTGTAATTATATGTTATAACTCTGTTGCTTTTTATGAAGGCAGGAGTAAAGAAAGTAGCTGCAATATTTTCATACTAAACTAACACTGAAAATGTACATAATTTCAATCAGACTCCTAATCTTAATTTTTGCTTAGTTTTCTTATGGATTTATTTATTATGTTGGGAAACTGCTATAGGGAAGTACACTTCTCCTATATAGGTCATAAGGATCCTATCTGTCTGAAACTGGCTGCTCTTTCTTTCTTTGATCTGCAGGTGACTGATGCTTTTCAGACATCAGTTGTGGGTACAGAAGGGTTTCATTGCATCTTCTCTCTTGGCACCAGCTACTGTTCTCCCTTCTTGTTGTATTGATAGTGGGTGGGTGTGTCTCACCTTTCTTTAAAATCATATATGCTAGGGACAGTCTTGTCCTCTTCTCCTCTCCTGATGTCAGTGTAGATGCAGGCAGTGCAAAATGTACTACAGTCATATAGTATCTGAAATGCAAGCTACATTTCAATGATCTGAGGTTTTGAAGAACAACGTGGAACTAGCTGTTTTACAGGATGTCTCGATTTCATTCCTGTAGTAACATAACTGGTGATAGGAAAGCAGGGAGAGAGAGGTGTGTGCTCTGCAAGGCTGCTGGCCACGGGGCCAATGGGTGTGGAGTGGGCTGGGTAGGATCGAGAGTCACGTCTCAGGGATCTGCCTCCCCAGCACTGCTCCAGCTCTGAGCTGTCTCCTGCCTGGGACCTGTGGGGTCCCACCTGCCTCCCTGGGGAAGAGCCACCTGGGACTGGTGCAGAGGCTGGGCCAGTCTCAGCCACTCTGAGGAACAGTCGGGGAGGAGGCTCTGCTGGGTCCTGAGAGAGCCTGGCCCGGGTAGGCTCTGCTCCTGCTCCAGCCTGGCTGCTTCCACCACTCCCAAGGGGCTGGAGTTATCCTGCCCCAGGACCAGTTCTGGCTACGCTGCCATCTCAGCCTCGCAGCCACAGTCACCTCCCATCAGGGCGGGCTACTGTGGCTGGGGGTTAGGGTGTGGCAGAGTAGGTCTCTAGGGGGTCTGGGTAGGTGCTGGGCACTGGGGGGGGGCGATCTATGTGTTGGGGGGCTGTCAGTGAGGGAGATCTGTGTGTGTGTGGGCGCTGGGAAGTGTGGGGGGTCTGTGCAGGTCACTGCAGTTGTGGTGGGGGGCACTGGGCAGTGAGGGGATCTGTAGGGGGGCTCTGGGTGGGAAGGTGTGGGGCACTGTGCAGTTGTGGGAGGGCTGTGGGGGGTCTTCAGCTGGGGGGCACTGGTCAGTGAGAGGATCTGTGGGGGGGTTCTGAGTGGGTGGGGGAGTGATCTGGGAGTGCACTGGGCAGGGGGGTTTGTGGGGGTCTCTGGATGGTGCAGCACTGGGCGAAGGGAGTCAGAGGGGTGCAGGGCAGGGGCTGTGTGGGGGTCTCTGGGTGGTGTGGCACTGGGCATAGGGAGTCGGAGAGGTGCTGGGCAGGGGTTTGTGGGGTCTCTGGGTGGTGTGGCACTGGCGAAGGAGTCAGAGGGTACAGGGCAGGGGTTTGTGGGGTCTCGGGGTGGGGTGGCACGGGGTGTAGGGAGGCAGCGGGGTGCTGGGCAGGGGGGAGCATGGTGCAGCATGGGCCCACCCCCAAGGGGAAGAAGCACAATGGCAGTGCAGGGCTGGGCTGGACAGCGTGGGTCTGGCAGCTCCTGGTTTGTAAACAGTGCCCTTGTACTGGGCTGGGTGGAGTGGGGCTGTCCCTGCCGTGCCATGACTCATCTCCCATTGCCCCCGGCCAGCCCCTCGCTCTGAGGACTCTGCCCCCCTGCCCCATGTCCCCATTTCCCCCATGGGGACCCACAAATATGTTTAGCACCAGGCCCACAAAAGGTTAATCCGGCCCTGTTTGGGGTGCAGGCTCTGGGATGGAGTTGGGGGTGCAGGAGGGTTGCAGGCTATGTAGAGTTTGAGTGTGGTGCAGGCTCTGACCTGGGGCAGTGGATTCGGGGACCGGAGGGGGTGCAGTCATGTGGGCTCTGGGAGGGAGTTACCAAATCAGCACGTTGTATAAGAGAAAGGAGCTGCAGGGATTTCATATAGACATAGAAACTGTTAGAAGACACTTTTACATAGTCAAAATGTGAGAGGCAGAGTGTGAGGAGGGAGGGAGGGAGGGGCATCTGTACAATATTTCCCGCATTCAGTCTCTGGCTGGAGCAGTAAGAGCCCCGCAGCACTTGTACAGGATCGAGAGGAGCTGCGGTGTCTGAGCTTTGCCAGTCTAGGGGTGGGCTGCCGGTGCCTTTGGCCAGCCCCAGGAACCCGCCCCTGCTCTGGGGCTGACACGCGGCAGAACTGAAAGCAGCCTCTCCCCGCCCCCGCGGCCCGACACCCCAGATCTGCAGGCCCAGCAGGTGGCTCATCCCAAGGCCACTGTTCCCCCACACCCCTCCTAAACGGGGTTTGTCCCCGCACAGGGTCTGGCAGCGTCTCCCGGGCTTAACGCCTTCCACCCCACCCCGATTTTTCCCCTTCAGCCTCTCTCCTGCCGCTGCCTAGAGCAGCAGACCCCTCTGGCCAGTAAATTTCTGTCCCCGCTCAGAGCCTGGCAGCCCCGCTGCGATTTGCCCCCTTGAGCCTTTTCGCCCCAAAGAGCAGGCAGCAAATCGTGAGTAGAAGTGAGGGCAGAGAGAGGGCAGTGGCGACAGCGGAGGTTACTGGGCATGCTCAGTTCAGGCGCATGCTCAGTGCAGCCAAAGTAGCGAATCGGGAGGCGGTTCATGTTTCTGTCGTTACATATCGAGAATTCACTGATATATTAAATATATGTCAGTTTTAAGCATTTTCCCAATATTTGAGTTAAATGTTCACAATTGTATATAAATCTGGGGTTTAGCATTTCCTTCAATTGCTCTCAAATTCAATTTTCACAATTGCAGGAAATTAGGGGAATATGTCAATAGTGAGTCAGACCCCAATGATTTAATGTCAGTAGATTCAAAGGTTGAAGTTTTATAACCATGAAAACACAGATGGTCACATCACCTGCCAAAAGATACAGAGTCACTGGCCTTCAATCAAACACAAATAAGTTCTCAAGCAGCCTTGTTCTTACTTTGCGTATCTCAATTATCATTTATTATCAATTGAAATATTTTTCATTGGTCTGTGTGGAGACAGCAAAAGGAACATTTGCCAACATTTATGAATAAAAGCTAATTCTTCAAGCCTTGTGATGACAAACTCTCAGGCTAAAAGCTGGGTTAAACTGGAATAAGTGTTTTCAAGACCTGATTCTCGTTTACACTACGCTGCTTGTTCAGTGGAAAGGGGCTGCAGCATCACCAACTTTCATTATTTTATCATGAGTCTAGTGATATTTGTTGTGTTTGATGAAGCCCCAGCTCCTGGAAGCATGTGAGGAGGTGAGACTCTCAGCTTTTGTTTTCTAAACAAAGAAATAATCTAGCTCTTTTTGTTGCAGAAATAAAACATAAAAATTTCACCCAGTGCAGTCAAGGCTCAAGCATAATTTTTCAGGCCCAGTACAAACTTGTAATTCAGGCCCCCTCCACACATGGTAATGGAGGTTGCAGCCTGGGCTGGGCCCCCAGGGTCTCCGGGCCTTGGTAAAGTGTACCAATCCTCGCCCCCCCCCCCCGCCAGATGGGGCCCGGCGTGCCGTCTAAAGCTCTGCGAAACCACAAGGCAAATAAAATAATACTAATAGTTACTATTTATTATTATTAAATCTCATGATTTTGAGGGGCTGGCCTGATTTAAGATTTTTAAATGCCTGGGGTTGGCAGTGCTGTGCCAGTGAGAATTCAGACCATAAATCTCTCTCAGTTACCCAAGGGAAGCCCCCTAAATGAGTGTCATCATTGATCTAAACCAGCACAGTGAACAGAAAAAACAGATAGAGAACAAGGTATGGGAGCGCACAGAGCTGGGCTGTGGGCCCCAAGCAGGACATGAGCACAGTCCCCCCAGGCCTAACCACAGCAATTCCGGGCCCCAGGGCAGAACAGTCAATGGGCCCCCACTGGTGCCCGCATGCACAAGCTGCGCCCATGTGGACTCCGTCTGCCTGACATTTGGGTGGTGCTGCGCCTGCGCTGGACTGCACTCGGCCCCCACTCAACTGCGCTGCTGGGGCTCTTCGGCATGGCCAGGGCTTCCACATGCCCACCCGCCTGCCTTCGCTCCTGCCGCTAGTACCACCCCAGCCAGGTGCTGACTTTTAGTTGTGCCGGTGGGTGCCCCATCCGTCTCCTCCCCCGTCCCTGAGGCCAAGCCCCCACTTCACCCCACTCCACCGCTTCTGCCCCTGCTCTGCCCCCTCTCCCAAGTCCCCTCCCCTGACAGCCTCCTCCTACCCACTGCTCACTCCTTTCTGCCCCCTCCTGCCTTAAGGGTGAGGTGTGTGTGTCTGGGGGGGCTCAGTCTGGCCCCAGAACTGACAATTTTCAGCATATTTATACACTTCTTTCATACTCTAGTTATTGAATGTGTGTCTATCACTGAGTATCGCAGCAATGTCATTATTAAAATAGCAGTGAACTACAGCATTACATTACCATGAATTACAGTGTATTAAAATCATTGCACTCAGCTACAAGCTGTCTTCAGTAACACCCCAGTCTCTGTGCTTCACCCCTGCTTAGGGCCTGTTTGGGAGCTGAGGGCCACTGACGGCTGTGGGAAGAAGGTGGATGGGAGGCGCAAGCAGGGGAGTTTTCCTCTCTCCCTTCCTATCACTCTCCTGCCCCTTTCCCTCGCTCTTGTTTCTTCTCTAAGTCCTTGCTCCCCTTCCTGATGTTTCCCCTTCTTGCTTCCCACCCACCCATGTCCATTTTCTCATCTCTCTCTGCTCCCCATCTCCTGGTGGCTCTGTCTAGTGCCCGCTCCCACCCACCCATTCAAAGCAGCAGAGGGTGGTTCCCCCTCCTCGGATAGGAAGGGTGACCCAGTGGTTAAGCCTCAGGCCTGAGGCTCAGGTGTGCTGGGTTTGGTTCTTTGCTCTGCCACTGATTCTCTGCTTAGCCTTGGGAAAGTCACTTCACCTCTGTGTACCTTAGATCCCATCTGCCAAATGCGGCTAATGCTGACCCTGCCTCCTAGGCTGAATCCCTTCATGGCTTTGTGGTGAGGGAAACGGAGATACCAAGGTGAGTAGATTTGGGCTGAATTTCTCTACAGCCAGAGAGTTAGAGGCAGCTCGAGCAGGGGCAGGGGAGAGAGAGGGACACAGGCCATCTCTGAACAGAAGGGGTCGGGCTTCAGCCCCACATCTTCTGCCCCACCCCACCCTGCGTGGTTCCTGCTGGAGTCAGGGCTTCTCCTACCCACCCTGCCCAACCCCTGCCCAGCTACGGTCCGGGCTTCTTCTCCCCACCCCTGGCCAGTGCAGCTCCTGCCGGGGTTCAGGGCTTTCCTCCTCCCCGCCCAGCATGGCTCCTGCCAGGGTCCGGGCTTCACCTTCCCTAATGTGCCACTGCACCCACCCAGCACGTGCGCCTAGGAGCCCTGCAGCCTGCTGGGGCGATTTCAAAGAGCCTGGGGCTCCCAGCTGCTGCCACCACTACCAGGCACTGGCAGCTGCAACTGGAGGCCCCGGACATCAGATGGTGAGTTCCTGTTTGTGGGTTGCTAAGCACAGACAGACACTCTCTGCAGCCCAGATTTAGGCACCTATCCATGAGAGGGGTGTGACTTAGGACATCCCTTCCCCCCTTGTCAGCATCTCCCATTGGCCAGTTTACATGGCTCCCCGCCTACTGAGGTGGCAGTTGTGAATTGCATTGTAAGGTGCCTGTGTAGCCCATGCATTGTCTAGGGAGTTTAGGCCCCTGACTCAGCTCTGAGGGTCACACTGTTGCTGTTCCTGTGATTTTCTCGCTGCCTAAAAATTACTGTGATGCTCAGCATTGCAGCACCCGAGTCCTGCATGGATTGCCCCTGTGCAACCAGTCACCTCTCGCAGAGCACAGCTGGGGAATTCCTGATTGACATGGGTGTGCACAGGACAGAGGCAGAGCACAGGCTGGTTAGTGACACATCACACAGTGAAATCCAAACTCTCTTCCTAGAGGCTCAATATTCCTTGCAGCTGGGACATTAAAGTGGAACAAACAAGAAGAATTGTTTGTAATGTTTTATTTACAATAAGTTGCTGGAAAGTAGCAAAGTAAAAGGAGCAGAGAAGGAGCTTTAATAACCAGCAGCACAGCAAGGAGATCCCAGCTACTGAGAACAGTTTTCTTAACTGCACTAAAATAGCACCAATGGCCAGGGATTAATATTGGGAATTAATGAATTACAGTCTAAGCTTTCAGTAACATAATAAATTTATCCGTCCCGCTCACGTTCCGTTTCCTTTCGTACTGTCCTTTTCTATTCATCATTGTTCTAGCCCTCATTTTACATCCCTTTTTATTTCCCTGTCTCTCTCCTCCATTTCACAGATCATCCCCCTCGACTGCTCTCTTCTTTCCTGATCTTATCCCTTCCCCTCCTGCTGATCCGGGCTGGGAGCCCCAGTGAGATCAAAGGACACAGATCTGTTAGTGTCATCAGGCATCTTTATTAGGCCTGAATGAACCAAAGTTATTCTATGCTTGCCTAGAGGGCCCCATGTTAAACTCTAAGGCCTGGTCCACACTAGGCGTTAATTCGAATTTAGCAGCGTTAATTGGATTAACCGTGCACCTGTCCACACCAGGAAGCCATTTAATTCGACACAGAGGGCTCTTTAGTTCGACTTCTGTACTCCTCCCGACGAGGGAGTAGCACTAAATTCGACATGGCCATGTCGAATTAGGCTAGTGTGGATGCAAATCGACCTTAGTAGCTCGGGAGCTATCACACTGCACCACTCTGTTGACGCTCTGGACAGCAGTCCGAGCTTGGATGTTCTGATCAGGCACACAGGAAAAGCCCTGGGAAAATTTGAATTCCTTTTCGTGTCTGGCCAGTTTGAATCTCATTTCCTGGTTGGACATCGGGGCGAGCTCAGCAGCACCGGCAACGATGCAGAACTCTCCAGCAGAGGAGTTCATGCAATCTCTGAACAGAAAGAGGGCCCCAGCATAGACTGACCGGGAAGTCTTGGATCTGATCTGTGTGTGGGGCGAGGAGTCTGTGCTTTCGAAGCTGCGCTCCAAAAAAATGGAATGCAAAGACCTAGGAGAAGATCTCCAGAGCCATGAACTTATGGGCTGCTCCCGAGCCGAGGCGGACCAGCAGAGCCAGTGGAGAGACCCTCTCTCTGTACCAGCGCTCACACAGCGAGCGGGAGGAGAGGTGGCGTGAGGAAGACAAGCAGGCGACTCAAGCGCTGCTTGGACTAATGAGAGCAAACGGACACGCTCCGGCGCCTTGTGCATGTTCTGCAGGACCGCAGGCAGGAGGACAGAGCCCCCCTGCAGTGTATCTGCAACCGCCCTCCCCCGCCACAAAGTCCCATACCCCCCTCACCCAAAATAACCACCAGGGGCCGTGAAAACTGTCACTGCACCCCAGCAGAGTGCTCAAGTACCCAAAAGCTCTCATACCCTCAATTTTGAGAAGTCCTTCCCTTCCAGACTCACCCAAGCCCAAATCCCATTTTCATCCCTTCTTGTTAATTATTAAAATTACTTTGCTGTTAATTACTGTTTCCGTCACGTTTTTTCACATAAGACTGTGTTTGATGGGGTGGTTGGGGAAGGGGTTGAAATTGCATAGGACAGTCACCTTTACCAGGATACAGACAAGAGGCAGGATCTGCAGCAGTTAACACACACAGTGCTGTCAGTAGGAACCCTGGTCAGTATGGGAGGTGGTTTCCAGGTTCTGTGTGGGTGTGGCGTGACTTTGTTGCGGGGTAGGGGGGTTACAGATCTTTTTCAGCGGTCCTTGTCCTGGACCGCTGAGTCACGCAGCAGATGAATCTGTATCCGTCCTCCTCCGCCACAAGGTCACATAGCCCCCGCACACAGAATCCCAAAAAGGAGGGATGGCAGGCTCCGTTGAAACAAGCAGTCCGGCACTGCGGACCGCTCTAGGAGCAGGAGCCTGTCATTCCTCAAGTTCAGAGGCGGTTTTTACATCACCACACACCCTACTCAGCACAGTCTGCGTCCCAGTTTCAACCCTTTAACGCAAAGTCATTAATAAAGAAACCTTTGTTAAGTAACAATGGAACATGTATTTTATTTTTACACATGTGTTGGAAGTGGGGGAAGCGGGGTGGACAGGGTATGTAACTGCAGATGCTAGTCAACAGTAACTTGGTAAAGAAACAGGGGCAGGTTCAGCTTCTCTGTAAAGAAACTGAACAATCACAGGTCACGCTGCTCACTGGTACTTGAAGAGTTCCTTGTCACTGTCAAGGCGCCTGTATAGTGCTTCACAAGCCAGGGCATTAGCAGGTAGGCTGGGTCCCCAAGGATCACTGTAGGCATCTGCACATCCCCAACAGTTATTTTGTGGTCCGAGAAGAAACTACCTTCCTGCAGGCATCTAAACAGACCACAGTTACTGAAAACACGCGCATCATGAACCTTGCCTGGCCACCCGATGTTGATGTTGGTAAAACGTCCCCTATGGTCCACCAGTGCTTGCAGCACCATTGAAAAGTAGCCCGATTTCTCAGCAGATGACTGTGGAAGAGGTGGGACGATAAGGTGTGAGGAGGTGAACGGCCATAACTGCAGCGGGCTCCATGCTCGCAGGGCTGTGGCGTCACTGACCAGAAAAGTGCACGAACAGATTGCCCGCGGCGCTTTCAGGGAGGAGGGAGGGGAGGCGAGATTGACGGTTCAATGATGACAGTTACCCAAAACCACCCTCGACACATTTTTCCCCAGCAGGCATTGGGGCTCTACCCAGCATTCCAATGGGCAGCGGGGACTGCGGGAACTGTGGGATAGCTTCCCACAGTGCACCGCTTCAAAGTTGACGCTGGCCCGTTAGTGTGGACTCACAAAGTCGAATTACTGTCCTTAGTGTGGATACACAAATTCGACTTCGTAAGGTCGATTCCACAAATTCGAATTAAGTTGAATCGAACTACTCCTGTAGTGTAGACATGCCATAATCGACCTTACAAGCCAGTAACCGAGAATGGAATGTGTAGCAGCTAGTTATCAGTGCAACACTGATACCAGGAGGCAATAATGAGACCTGCTTGCACCTGGCAAGGGGGCGGGGAAGGCAGGATAACAAATCAGAGGGAGTAAAACAAAATAACCGGTCAAGAGAAAGTCACTAACGAGATGATTTGTTTGTTGCCAAGAATGATTTAACCTGCTTAGTGTAATTGCTAGCCGTATAATGTATCCGCTATATGGGAAATAGGGGGGGGGTAGAGGGGGAGGAGTAGTGGGGGGTAATGAGAATGCTTAGCTGAAATCATGTATAAAGAGAGAAAGCTGCTTGTATCTGTGTGCATGATTTGAGACACCTCCGTCTCCTTGCACAAGCTTTGAGATCTCAAATAAACTTTGTCTGCTTCTCCACCTTGGTGTGTTTATTGAAGCGAAGCACACCGGGCAATGAACCACTGTTGCTGTCCTCGAGCATTCTGTGCTGGCAACAGATCTATACAAAACGCTCCTGGCTGCTGCTGCTTCTCCCCAACAGCCCAAACCCTGATTGATTCATGCTGTGTCCCTGCCACCCCCCCCTCCGCCTGTCCCCTGCCCGGCTGTTAGTGCTGCCCCCTGCCCAGCCCCCACCTCTGCCCCTCAGGGCCCCTCCTGCAGCCCCAGGGGTCTTCCCCCTCCTGCCCCCATCCCTGAGGCTGCAGAGAGGGAGGGGGAGGTGCTTCCAGGGGCCATAGAGATGAGGATCCAGAAGCTGGGTAGATGGGAGTCCTCCAAGGTCATAGAGACTGGGCTGTGTGTGGCTAGAGAGGCTGATTTCCGGTTCCTGCCTCTGCTGCGTGTCTCAGGGACACAGGCTGAGCTGGGATCCCAGCCCCACCCAGAACCAGGGTCGGATTCTCCCCCCAGGGACGGAGCCCGGCGGGAAAGTGAGGATTGGGGCCTCGTCCCCAGCATCGATAAATGTCACCTGCCCCCGGCCACAGTCCAGACAAACCCGGATCCTGCTGGGGGCCCGGCTCAGGGGCAGGAGGATTGAAGGGGAGGTGAGAGCCCGTCACTGACCCCCCCCACACGACCACTCCACAGCCCAGATCCCCGTCAGGGCTCGGCTGAAACCTCCCTTCCTCACCACAGACCATCTGGCCACCCCCACAGCCCAGCCTCCCTCACCCCCCACCTCCACCTCCCAGCAATGTCTCCCCGAGGTGAATCCCCCACAGCCCAGCACACACAGCGCAGTGTCAAATCTCTCGGGGTTGTTGGGCAGTTGCTGTCGTGTGTCTCCACATCTCACACTTTTCTGATCCTCAGACAGGACGAGTTGGGGATGAGCCGTGTCTGGATCCAGAGTCACATTCACTGGGAGAGAGAATCAGAGAGTTAGGGGCAGAGCTCAGCCCTGGGGAGCTCCCTCCTAATGCAGCCTCCACTCCCAGGCCAGGAACAGAGAGGAAGGTGCAGCAATGGGGAACAGCCACTTAAAACCAGAGAGTAGGAGGTGGCACTGGGTGTGGTAGCACCATCTCCATCCTAAAGAGAAAGGAGGAGCTGCCAGTCTCACAGGAAGAGCATCTCCCCAATCCAGGAAGCAGGGAGCAGCTCCAATGGGAGACCATGCTGAAAAGTGTCCTGGTCATCCCACCTTTAAAAGTGTGTGTGTGTTGTGGAGGGGAGACATGGGTCCTTGGATCTCCTTACCATTTAAAGTGTTATTTTTAGGGCTGTGTGTGTCATGGTCGCTGTCAGTTTGGTTGGTAACTTTAGCTACAATCTCATGAAGACATTTTCTCTGGAATTTTCTCATAATTTAAAGGCAATCTTCACCCACAAACTCACCCTGTCTGTGTGGTCCAAACAATTCTCCTTTTTCTCAGTTGAGATGGCAGAGTGTCTTGGGGGAGAAAGGAGAAGAGAGGTGAGAATTTCATATTCATAAGAGCATCCCCACTCTGAAACGGTTTTATAATTATGACAGAGAAACAGACAGAGAGGCCCAGAGACACACTCAGGTATTTAATATAAAAAGGTCTAAAATCTATTTCACCTCTCAATCAGGCATCTCTCAGCAATGGAGCCAGCAGCCTTACAGCCTCACAGCTATCCCAGGACACACAATCTGTAAGAGATTTACTTTTCCCTCCTCATCCCTCCCTCCCTTCAGAATCCAGTTGGTTTGTCTCATTCACTTGCTGCCTTTTCGTAACCTAGACCCAGATCATACAAAGACTTTGGCATAAAGTAACTTTACCCACTTGGGTCCCTTTGACACTAACGGGATGTTCAGAGTTTGTGAAATCCTGGCTCTAATTGTGAGCTGTTGGGTCTGTTTACTCAGCGCCTCTACAGAGAGCAGCAGCGGGACCTTGTCCTCCATAGGCAGAAATGGAAATAATAGTAAAATTATTTTATCAAGGTGGAAATTGAGGTGGGGAGGGTTGGCTCAAAGGGTCCGATTCCCCTGTACCGGGAAAAGGAGAGAGGAGGGGCCTTTGTGACTCTGCTGTTCAGTGGCTGCAGGGGCCGGTGAAGACCTTGGCACAGGCTGAGGAAGTTCTGAAGCCAGCCAGAGCTACATCCCTATGACAATGGCCCCCGTGTGTTTTAGCCACTGTGCAGAGTGTGAGAGGCCCAGCTTTACATGGCCCACCTCCCTCTGTCCCTCGTCCACCCCCTCCGTCTTCCACCCACCGTCACCACCCCCACCCCATTCCCAGCCCTCTCAGGAACCCGCCTTGTCCCTGTAGCTGCTGTGGAGGAGGCACCAGAGGCTCCTGTGCTGAAGGAATCCCTGACCATAGGGGAGGGGCTTTCTCCTTCCCTCCAGCCCATTTGGCAGAAACTAGCTGCAAATGGGACCAGAGCTCAGAGATGTGCTGGATCCACCTGTGAGAAATGTGCCCCATGGCTGGTGATGGGGCAGTAGACAGGAGGGCTCTGAGCAATAGAGAGTTCTTTGCCACGTGTCTGGCTGTTGGGTCTTGCCAAAATGCTCGGTATCCAACTGACCATCATATCTGGGGTGGGGAAGGAATTGTCCCCCAAGTCAGATTGACAGAGAGCCGGGGGATTTTTTTCTTTCCTTCCTCTGCAGCCTGGGGCACGAGTCAGTTGCAGATTTAAACTAGAGTCAATGGTGGATTCTCTGTAACTTGTGTAGTGGGGCAGTTATCACCCTCCTGGGATAAAAGGAGGTAAAAGGTGAAAAGCAGCTGAGGTCGGCTGACTGGGAGGCAGCCACAGCTGGGGCCACACCCAATTAGGCCACAACTGGCCCTGATCAAAGGGCTGGGAGCTAGGCAGGCAAGAGTCTCACTGCAGGGCTGCCTGGGAGCAGAGCACAAGGTACCTTACACAGAGCAGGGCTGGGGTGGGGCAGGCAGAGCTGGGACAAGGCTGAGGCCTTGTTAAGGGCCCGGGATGGTACTAGGGTTAGAAAGGCAGTAGGTCCAACCTCTTTGCTAATGATGAGTGGACATTGTGGACTGCAGGCTGCCCCAGAGAAAGGGGGCTAGATGACTGGCAGTAACCACTGAGGCAAGGTGGGTATAGAGGGTTGGGATGCCCCTGGGAGAGGAGACCCAGAGTGTGGGGGTACTGCTGTGGGCAGAACCCCAAGCTAAGGGCACTGGGGTCCAGGAGGGACATGGAGGGCCTGAGGCAGGAGAGACACTGGCCAGCAGTGGGCGCTCTGGAGCAGGAAAGCTAATTCCCTGACTGACCAGCAGGAGCGCGCACTGCTGAGTGCTCAACCAGTTACACTTGAAGTTTTAAAATCATGATTTAAGGACGTCACTAACTTGCCCAGAGGTTAGGGGTCAATTGCAGGAGTGGGTGGGTGAGGTTCTGTGGCCTGCAGTGTGCAGTTGGTCAGACTGGATGATCATGATGGTCCCTTCTGGCCTTAAAGTCTTTGAGTCATTTCTTAATTTAACAGCATCATCTAAGTGTGAACCAATTGATCAGCACCATTCTCTTCTCAGAGGCTTATCCCAATTTCCATTCCTAAATCCCTTCTAAGTACCTTTGAACTTCCCAGAATCTCCATTAGCACAGTCGTTTTCTTGGAGAAACCACTGACTCGCTCTTCCAGTTCAGGAGAAATCTCCTCTGGCTGCTGGAACTTCCCTTCTCACACCTGGAGGAAACAATTTCACTTGATTATATTTTACTGTGTGACTCATTATAAGTTCTGGCTAGTGAGTCGCTGCTCTAATGGCCCTGGAGTTAGAATTCCTCAACTTCTCCCAGCCTCAGAGCAGGTTCCTCACAGGCCATGGCCAAGCAACACAACCCAGGCCCAAGCAACCTTCTCTTCAAAGGTCATTAATATTCTTCAACTCTGGTCTGGAGAGACCAGCTCTGGGGACAAAGGGGTGAGTCTCCATGGCCAATTCGCTCCTTGGCCTCCATGTTCTGAGGACAGAAGGTTCCCAGGTGAAGTGCTGTAGAAATCTGCCTCTAGGAACTAGACTGAGACACCAACTACCCCTTCCCCAACTCATTCCACACAGGTCTCCAAACAGCCCTCAGATCGGGAAAGGCTCTTGAAAACTACTGCCCTGGGCTGAATAGTAACCAGGACCCAGCAGTGACAGGCCCATATTCCATCCCCACAATCCTGAGGCAGCCAGTCCCCCAGGGATGTGACATCTCTACAAAATACTTGAGGTCCATCCTTCCCACTGACTGGAGAATTCCAGAGTCTTCTGTACAAGAGTGAGCACCCCAGGATGGAGCTGATCAGAGAGATTTGTATCCAACATGTGATCTCCCCACACATTTTGCTGTAGAGCCCCGGGGAGATGCGGTGCTACCCTCATCATCAAGCTCTTTCCCAGCATTGTGGAGTGCGAGGAGCCACATACCTGCTCAAGGTGGTTCTGACGTCCTAGAGGAGAGAGAGACAAAAGAATTTCAGTCTTCTCTGACACACACACACAGGGATTCCAGGAAGTGATTTAGGAAGTATGGGGAAGGGACCCTGCCCTGGCCCCAGGGCCATTGATTCCCTGAGCTAATGGGGCTTTTCCATCTTTCATATCTCTGTGACTCTGCTAAGAATAATACTCACTCAGATGTCAGCAATGCACATGCTGAGTGACACTGAGATCTCCGACTGCTGGACTCCAGTGCTTATGATTCAGCAGCCCGCTCCTCCCTCTGTGGGGTCTGGCATGTTTCTAATGATGAGTGCCGGTTTCCAATTGTCCTGGGGTGCTCAACCCCATGCCCCACCTCCACTCCAAACCTTTCCCCAATGCCACACCCCAACCCAACTCTTCCCACTCCCACTCAACCTCCACCCTGTCTCTTCCTCGTCTCCTCTTGTGAGCTGCCATAAATATAAAGGAAAGAGTCACATAAAATACCTCCTTGCAGCTGTACTGAATCGCTTTACCTCTAAGGGGTTAAGAAGCTCAGATAACCTGGTTGGCTCCTGACCAGAAGGACTGATAAGGAAAGAAGTTACTTTCAAATCTGGTGGGTTGGTGGAGGTTTTGTTTGGGCTCTGTTTGTTTGTTCCCTCTCCTGATGGCGAGATAGACCAAGCAGGGACAACAGCTCCTGAAAACCTACCTGAAATGATCCATCTAAGATTACAACAATTCTAACCAAGGCAAGGAAATGCATTAGCTTATTTTTTTTGTTTTAGCTTGTGAATTTTCCCTATGCTAAGAGGTAGTTTTATTCCTGTTTTTGTAACTGTGAAGCTGAGTCCAGAGGGGAGTCCTCTATGTTTTAAATCTTTTTATTACCCTGTAAAGTTACCTTCCATCCTGATTTTGCAGGTGTGATTCTTGTACTTCTTTCTTTATAATAAAGTTATTCTTTAAAGAACCCCATTGATTTTAGTGTCCTAAAGATAAGGGTCTGGTCTGTACTTACATTAAAGGCAATTGGTTGGTATATTATTCCCAAGTCTCCCAGGAAAGGGTGTGAACGGGCTTGGGGGGATATTTTGGGGGAATAGGGATTCCAAGTGTCCCATCTCTGAATTTTTGTTTAAATCACTTGGTGGTGGCAGCAAGGACAAGGAAAGGAATTTGTGCCTTGGGGAAGTTTTTAACCTAAGATGATGGAATATAAGATTAGGGGGTCTTTCATGTGGGTACCCACCTCTGTCCCCGAGAGTTCAAAGCGGGGAGGGAATCCTAACATGAGCACACTCCCTCCCCGCTCCTCCCACTCCCTCCCAGCATCTCCTGCACACAGTGGAACAGCTGATTGCAGCAGGCAGATGGTGCTCGAAGGAGGAGGAGGAGTTAATCGGCAGGGCTGACGGTGGGTAGCACTGAGGGGGAGAGCTGGCTGTCCTGGAGCACCCACCTATCTTTCTCATTCAGTCTCACCTGTAGGAATTCACTCGCTGGCTTCTGACACTTCCCCTCCATCTCATTGAGCAGCTCACTGAGATGGGAAATCTGCTTGGAGAGTTTACTGACATTTTCATTCTGGATCCTCACAATCTCCTCATCCAGCTTCTCCAGCTGGACCAGCAGGAGTCGCTCTTGTTCCTCCAGGAACTGCTGCAGTGCTGAAATTCAGACACAATCTTCTGCCTCTCGGTTTGTGTTTGTTTCTGTATGAAATAGGGCAAGGGCTGGTCAGGGACATATGGACGGAGCCCGGGTCCTTTCATGGAGAGCTGAGTGTGCAGGAGGGTGATTTTCTTTGAAAATCCTAAGATTGACTCTACCCTGTGTGTACTAGGCAGGGGATTCTCTCACACCTTCCCTTTTGGCCCCTGTATCCCTGTGAAAGGGATGTTTCTCTGTCAGTCATGGTCACCATCTTCTGTTATTTATGGTCTGTGGAAATTCAGACCCAGAGCAGCAGGAGGCAGGACTCAGCACTACACTAACAGAGACGTCAGGGGAGTTAAAAGAAACAAATGTTTTAAAAATGCACAAAATGTCTAGAGACAGGGGACGAGCACTTCACGGGACATTTGTGTGAATTCAGGCAAGCCACAAGGGCTACTCATCAACTGAAATGGAAGCTTAGGGCTTGTCTACACATGAATCAAACCCAGCAATCCGTGATCATGGAGAAACACACACAAGCCCATGTTCACGTAGGGCACACAGGAGTCTGCCTCCAAACAGACCTCCACTGCCAGTCCCACAGCTGGTTCATAACAACAGGCACCTACCAGATATTCCGGCAATTCCTCTCTCCGTCGCTTTCAATCCCAGCAGCTTTCTCTCTCTTCCCTCAGAGTTTTCAAATGGGCCTGGATTCTTTCCTGAAGAAACAGAAATGATTTGGGAAGTTTCATCTGGATAGTTGAGAGGTGCTTGGAAGTGGGTGTTTTCCACCGAAACCCCAAGATGACTATGGTTCTAATCACTTTGCGACATCAGGACCACCAAGGTGATGAAACCTCATTAATGGAAACTAGGAGCGTGTCACATTCAGACTCGTTACCAATTCTGGTTCAGTGTTTTTATTAATTAGCAAGAGATCTCAATTATACCCAAGCTTTACTGGTATTTGTGAATTGATTAATGGTACAGAGCATAACAGGGCACTGGAGTCACATGGGGGTGAATCAAGAAACCTGTTTGTTGAAGGTTTAACAAACAAAGTGATACAAATCTCAGAAGCCACCAGGGGTTAAATATGGGCTGGGATTTCAGCCCTGAAGCCCTGGGGCTGCACTGGTTGGACAGAGCTGGTCTAAGCACCAGGGCAAAACTCGTGAGATGTCGGGAGGCCGTTCGTCTGGTTGGAAGCTGCGCAGTCCAGTTTTGTGGAGCACTGTCCCTGTCCGGCAGGGACTCAGCACTGGACTTGGCTTTCTCTGGTGCAAAAGGGAGAGGAGGAGACTGAGGATGCAGGAGGACACCCGTGAGGGTGGGGGCACGGCTGGGGTGGCACCTTCATGCAGAATGATGCAGGTGGGTGGCACACTGGAAAAAACGGTGGTGGGGTCCACACAGGGTGACTGATACTGGTGAGGACGGGCCCATGCAGGCAGGTGTGAGGGTGTCCCGTGTTCTGGGGATGCCTCAGTGACCTCCCTAATTAGACATGATGCAGATTTGTATAAAGTACGGGTTGGGGGTTGCCCCAGTGCTGTCCTAACCCCTCTCCATGGCAATGCCCCCTGGGCAGGTACCCCACGGTCCCATTCCCTGGTAAAGATCCCGGAAGCAGTGCATTCTGGGAGATTTCAAAAGGCTGCCTGGTGGGACTAATGGAACCACTCTGACTGGTCCTTGCCCACGTACACAACAGAACCGGTCAGCTCCAGCCTGGGGTTAGTTTTGCTACAATCCAGTGTAATCCCAGTGGTACTTGGCATGGACCTGAGCTGTCTGGAGCCCTTTTGTGTGCGGACTGATGGTGCTCGGGGTCCCTCACAGCATTTAGCCCAGTGATCTCCTCTAGAGTTTAACCCCTCATGGAGCAACACAGGAGTTCAGAATCCCAGTGAGAAACCTCCTCTCCCTGGTGCGCCTGGGACCTTTATCAAGGTGTCTCTGCCTCCTAACAGACACAATTCATCACTGGGTGGGGCTGATGCTAAGATGGCAGCATGGCAAAGTGGTTCAGGTCTTGGACTGGGTCTGGGGATATCTGGGTTCTATGCTAAGCTCTGTCACTGACATGCTCAGTGACTATGTGCAACTTGCTGCCACGCTTTGTGCCTCAGTTTCCCTTCCCACCTTTTGTCTAGCTAGACCAGTGGTCACCTACCAGTCGATTGCAATCCGCTAGTTGATCCTGGAGATTCTCCCAGTCGATCGCAATCTCTGGCAGCCGTGCGGCACTCCCAGAAGGGGCCAGCTTGCCTCCGCAGCCTGGGGTGAGGGCAGGGTTCTCTTCACAGGGCTCCTGCCTGCAAGCACCGCCCCCACAGCTCCTATTGGCTGGAAACGGGGAACTGTGGCCAATGGGAGCTGCGGGAGTGGTTCCTGCAGAGAGGGGCAGCGTGCGTAGCCACATGCTCCCCTCCAGGGGCCACAGGGGCACATTGGCCCCTTCCAGGAGTGGCGCAGTGTTGGGACAGGCAGGGAGCCTGCTGCGTTAGCCCGCTGCACTACTGACCGGGAGCCGCCTGCGGTAAGTCAGTGCTGCCCAGCTCGAACCAGCTTCCCAGACCCCTCCTGCCTCCCAACCCCTACTCCAGCCTGACCCTCCGCCCCGAGCCAGCACACGGTGCCCTCACCTGCACCCCAACCCCCTGCCTGAGCCTGGAGCCCTCTCCTGCACCCCAACCCCCTGCCCCAGGCTCAGCCCAGAGCCCCCACCCCCCCTGCAAACCCCACGGCCCCCGCCCCGAACCCCCACCCCCTCCGGAAAACCAACCTCCTGCGACAGACCGGTGAACGTGAGTCAGGGTGGGGGAGAGCAAGCAATGGAGAGAGCGGGGGTATGGAGTGAGCGGTGCTTCGGGGGTAGTGGTGTAGATCCTGCTTTCAAGATTTGATAGTTTGCCTCTGTTGCCGCACTGCCAGATCATTAATTTTGTTACAGCATCTCCCCACACAATGAAAACTTTACAGAGCTGAATGATGAGTAACATATATGCCAGGTAACTCTCAGTGAAATTAGCCTGTAATTAAAACCCCAAAGTTAACCCATTAAATCTAACAGCAATTCCCAACCTTGTACTCCTGGGCAGCCTCCTGGATGGGGACCACCATGTGAGCGCGGTGAGCCCGGGACTCTCTGCAGATCACACAGATGGGGGTTTGATCTTCCTCACAGAACAGTTTCAGAGCCTCCTGGTGTTCCCCACACACCCCATCCCCTTCTGCTCCCTTTGCTGCTTGTAAACTCAACCGCTTGGCGATTTCTACGACATTTGCCAGCTGCCTGTTGGGCCTGAGGTTTCCCTGTTGCATAGTTTCTCTGCACTGAGGGCAGGAGGCGGCTGTATCGGATCCCTCCCAGCACTGGCTGATGCAGGCTCGGCAGAGATTGTGCCCACACTCCAGAGTGACAGGTTCTGTGAAATACTCCAGACAGACGGGACATGTCGCTTCCTCCTGGAGCCTTTCCACGGGGTTCTCTGCAGCCATGGCTCCCTCTGGGCAGTGGATCAGGGTTAGTTTCAATTTCCTGAATTCACACTCTGCCCCGCCTGCAGCAGCAAGGGGGTGTTTCCTTGTCTGAAAATGACTCAGGCTGTTTGCAGAGCAGGAAGGACCGAACCAATTTCACCCCTGGAGGCTTTACTGAAAAAAGGTATCACTAGGGCTTTGGTTCTGCAATCAGCCCCTGTGCGGGTGTGGAAGGTCATTGAGCCATCCCTCTGTGAGGATGAGCCTGCAGGAGCAGGAGCTGTGTGTCAGGAGTGATAGTCAGGCTGGGCAGAATTTTGTTATAATATATAATTTTGACAGATGATGTTTATTTTAAGCAATTTTTTTATTTATTGATTTAAACTTTCACAGCTGCACAACAATCTGGGTTTTAAGCATTTCATTCCAATTAAAATTTTCACAGTTGTGGGAAATTAGGGGGGGATCAGACAATACTTTGGTCAGACCAGAACTATTTAATGACACTGGACACTGAGATTCAAAAAATTGAAGCTTTAGAACTGTTAAAATTGTCTGTGAGCAGGTAAATCTCCTCCCTCCCCCAGCAGCTCCCCCAGGGCAGTAACCCAGTGCCTCCCCCCCACCACAGGACCAAGGCTGAAAGTCCATCTGATGGCAGCTCAGGGGGCTGTGGAATGTGCTGGGATCTCAGCCTGGGCCTTAGTGGGGCAGGTGCCCCTGTAACGCAACCACTCCCAGCAAGGCCCTGCCCCCATTTTCTCCCTGTTTGTCAGTCTAGGCAGAGAGACCAGGGACTGCAGGGAGACCAAGCTCCTGTCTCCCAGGTGAGGGCTGGGGCCCAATGGCCGAGGGCAGCGGGTGTGCGGGGAGCTCGCACTAGGGGCTGCAGGGTACCTGGTGTGGGATAAACAGAGACCTCTCAGGCCACTTGCCCATTGCGGCTGCAGGAGGGGATGTGGGGACAGACTGAGGAGGCCTGGGGCAGTCTGGGAAGCCGCCATCAGGGACAAGGATGGAGAATTCAGCTGTGGTGGGGAAGCCGTGCTGTGCAGAGATGCTGCTGCGGATGCAGCTAGTTACCTGGGTCCAGCATTGCAGCAGTTTAACAACGTGGTTAATAGACACTGCAGCTCAGCGGAGGGAAGTGCTGATCTATCGCTGGTCTCCACGGGGCTTGAGATTTGCAGGCATCGTTCAAACACCTTTCCCCTGCGGCTGTCTCAGGTACCTGGGTCTTCACTCAGCATTGCAGAGCAGAGCAGATTCAGTGCTTTGGTACAGGGTTACAGGAAGGAAAAAGACTGGAATGGTGCATATTGTACCTGTCATTTCTCTCCCCGGGCCCTGGGGATGTACCGTGTGCAGCTGGTTACTTAGAGACATTCAGTCAGACAGCTGGGGTGGCATTTTTGTGCTTTGCCCCTTTCTCAGTAAATTGAGACTTTTCAGGATCAGGACACTGACTCATTCGCTTTCTGGGTCTACTTGCTCAGTGTCTGCTCAGAGCTCAGAACCGTGAGGCCTTCGTCCTCCATAGACTGTAATGTGAAGAGACACACAGGCATTTTATAGATGGGGAAACTGAGGCAGAGAGAGGGGTGGTTCAGTAGGCCCCTATTCAGTGGCTGCAAGGGCCAGTGCAGACCTTAGCAGCAGCCAGGCAAGTCCTGAGCTCCAACCAGAGCCACATCGCTGCTGTAATGGTCCTAAGGGGCTTTGCCAAGGTGCAGAATATAAGAGATGCAGCTTCATCCTGGCCACACCCCTCTAGTCCTTTCCACCCCTCCCTCCTCCAGCCTGTCCATGCCTCAACCCCACTCCCTCCCGCCCCTCCCAGGGGCGCTCCCTGTGCCTGCAGCTGCTGGGGAGGAGGCACAAACAGCCGTTCTGGCCCGCACAGGAGCCAGAGCACACTGAGGAGCTGGATCCAAATGTCAAGAATCTCTTTTGATTTAGGGTCCTAATTTGGGTACTGACCTAAGTGCTGAGGGGCTGGTTCTCTAAGGGGCTGGGCACCCACAGAGCCCACTGACTCCAGGTCCTGCTGTGGATGCAGCTGGAACACGTGCCCTGGAGTCCTGTATTTTGAAGAGGTATTTCAAGACATACAGAATTAGGCCATTGTTTAAAATTTAGGCCTTACCGATTTGCCTATTGTGATGTTATTGAAATGAACTGTGACCGTATAGATCATTGTTGCAACCAAGGTCCTAGAGCTGCACCAAATATTATACAAAGAAGGTCAAGTAAGGTGTCTATGAAAAGGTTGTAATTTGCTAGTTACGGTTATGCTGTCTGTATGTGTGTATCGTTTTTGTATTTGAAGTTATGAATAGTGGCTATCTGCTTGTTTCTCAATGTGTTTGATTTTAAGTAGCATCAGTGAAGCATTTGGTCAGCTTCTTGAGAAAGGACTCTTCTGAGTAAGTGCCAAATCAAGAAACACTTAACTGACAGTGGACCTTGGGAGACTCCAATCCACTTCTGAGGAGCCTTCCTGGGAACGTTCAAGATAGCATGTGAGCAATGGCTGCTCTACCAGCAAACTGAGTCATGCATGGACCTGTGACTCGCCCATGTGACTCCAAACACCATTTTGCTGCTGTGATTTTCCACAGTAAGAACAAAGGGATTTCCGTCCACATGGCAGAGGATATAAAAGGCCCTGGAAACCCCTATATTTTGATCTTCAGTCCTGCTTCTGACATCTGGAGGAACTTTGCTAGAAACTGAAGCTCTGAAGAAAGGACTGAACGACCCATCCAAAGCTGTTTTCATTGTACTCCAGAGACTTGATAGGAGCTTGCAGTTTATTCCATCACTGCTATAAGCCTGAACCAAGAACTTTGCAATTGTTGTATGTATTTGATTCCAGTTAACCAATTTTAACTCTCATCTATATTTCCTTCTTTTTATGAACAAACCTTTAGGTTTTAGATTCTAAAGGACTGGCAACAGCGTGATTTGTGGGTAAGATTTGACTTGTATATTGACCTGGGTATGAGGCTTGTAACCTTTATTTTTTCTTTTACTCGGGTATTGGTTTTCATAACTGTTCATCCCCATATAGAGTGGTGCTGGTGGTGATACTGGGAATCTGGAGGGAATTGCTTGTTTGACTTCTGGTTAGCCACTGGGATGAAAGTGAAGTCCTCTCTGTTTGGCTGGTTGGGTGTAGCCTTGGGCTGTGAATGCCCTGCTCTTTCCTGAATTGGTCCTCTCAGTAGTGTCCCCCAAAAGCATGCCTTGTTATACCCATTAACAGCAGTACGTGGGCTACGACTCATTGTATATCCCTGTTTATACTTGGTCTCTGCTCAATCCTGTTATTCTAAGCAGAAGAGGAACCAACTCCAGGGGTGCTCTGGAGCTCAACCCCCCACAGAAAAAAATAGCAGGTGCTCAGAACCCACCTGCTATAGCTGTTTGATGGGGCCGTTGATCAGCTGTTTGGCAGCTGGGGAAAGTGCTTGGGTGAGGGCAGAGAACAGCAAGCCACAGGTGGGAGGGGGCTTCTGGGGAAGGGTTGGATCAGGGGTAGGAAGCGGTGGAGAGAGGTCGGGGCTGGGGGCTGAGCGGGAGTGGAGCACTCTGAGGGAAATATAAAAGTCTGCACCTATGGTAAGCAGAGAGCTAGCAGTGAAAGGCCCATGTTACATCCCCAGGGTCTACAGGCAGCCAGTCCCCCCCGGATGTAATAAGTTCATAATTGACGATGACCTGTTCTGTTCATTTGATCGTTGCCTGTTCTGTTCATTGCCTCTGGGGCACCTGGCACTGGCCATTGTCAACAGACAGGACACTGGGCTACATGGACCTTTGGTTTGACCCAGTGTGGCCGTTCTTATGTTCTTATAATCTTTCCCAGGGGATGGGAAAATCCACTGTTTTGTTCATGGGCTGAGAACCTCAAGGTTAATTTGAACAAAGTGAAAGTAGCGGAAATGGGACCCCTGCGCCGCACACTGTGCTGAGGTGCCCTGGGGAGACGTGGCTTTCACCTGGTGTCCAAGCCCCTGCCCAGGCTCAAGAAGTGGGAGGGGGGGTGAGAAGGAGCCACGTGCCTGTTTGCGGTGCCTCTGATGTCCTAGAGGGGGAAAGGAGAGAAAAGAGCTCTCAGTCTAATACGTCACACTGTGGGGAGCCTTCCATTATGCTGGGGGGGGGGGCGGTGCTCGACTTCCATCTCTGCCCCTGGCTCCAGCCCACACTCCACCCCTTCCATCAGGGCTACAATCCAGCCCATTTCTGCCCCCTCCCCTGAGTGTGCCCTGTCCTCGCTCCTCCCCTCCCCCCTCAGCCTCCTTCCTGCATGCCACAAAACAGCTGGTTGCGGCAGGTGGGAGGCACGGGAAGGGGAGGGGGAAGCACTAATCGGACCCGTCTGTGGGCAGGAGGCGCTGGGAGGATGGGAGGTGCTGATAGGGGGCTGCCGGTGGGTGCTCAGCATCCACCAGTTTTCCCCTGTGCGGGCTCCAGCCCCTGAGCACCCAGGGATGGAGTCGCTGCCTATGGGTGGGGATCCAGGGTGATTGCCCTGTGCATGGAAAGTTTAGACCCTCTTTATAGAATGAGGGAAGGGATCAGAGTTTGCAGCAGCACCAGGGGATGAGATTTCAGCAAACTACATGCTGGCAGTTGTGGAATCCAATCTGTGAAAGGCCCCAGCCCAGCAGAGCCCCTGGATACAGGTGTTATCAATGCAGCTGTCAGCACACTGGGGAGTTCTGCATAAAAATGGCTGGCTGGGTCTGGCCCACTGAACTCAAGGCCAGCACCAGCCTGTGACTGCCCTGACAACACAGAGCTGAGAGCAGGACTGAGAATCAGGCAGTGGCTCCCTAGGGGGTTGTCCCGAGGTCTGAGGCTAAACCAACCTGTCCTGGGAATGGAAAGGGGGAGGCATCCTAAGAAATAAGACTATTCAGGGACAGTAAAGGCTGCAGGGAAAGAATTAGGGAAAACAAGCAAAGCAGTGAAACGGTAACCGCCAGGCGTCAACCTGGATCAGAAGGGATTTTACAAACACCGAAAATAGAGACCCTGACCTGGCCCCAAAGCCATGGATTGTCTGAGCGAATGGGGCTTTTCATCTCTATCATCTGCACGTCTGTAACTCTGCAAAGAACTGTTATAATTCCCATCTCTGCCATGCACTTGCCGAGTTATACTGTGATCTCTGAGTGCTGGACGCCAGTGCCCAGGATTCAGGAGCTGTCCTGTCTCTTTGCAGGGGTCTGGGTCACTGGAACAGTCTCACCTGCAGGAATTCACTCGCTGGCTGCTGGCATTGCCCCGCCAGCTCACTAATCAGCTTGTTGAGATGAGATATTGGCTTGGAAAAGTTGGTGGCATTTTCACCTAGTTTCTTCCCAATCTCCCTGTCTAGTTCCCCCAGCTGAGCCAGCAGGAATTGCTCTTGGTCCTGGATACACCAGCCCAGAGTGTCAAAATGAGAAACAATTTCCTGCCCGTAAGTTTCTCTTTCCCTGTGATGGCAAGTCACGGACATAAGGACACTCGTGGGTCATTTCATCATCAGCATTGTCCCCTAGCGCTTACATAGCACTTTTCATCTGTAGCGCTCAAGCATTTTACAGTGAAGGTAAGTGACGTTATCCCCATTTCACAGATGGGAAACTGAGGCATGGAGCGGTGAAGACCCAAATCTGCAATTGGACTTAGGTGCCTAAAGCCCAGGTTTAGACCCCTGACTCCCAGAATTAGGTGCCACTGAAATCCAGAAACCCTCTGCCTGGCTGCTCACTCAGCACCACATTTCTATAGTAAAATTACCCAAGGTTCCTAAATGTCTGCAAATCACCTGTGAATGCTAGTAAATGGGCAGTTGCCTTATGTTAGTCTGTGTAGCTAGTTACCGATGATGCTTAGGAAATAAGTTCGCCTAAAGACTGAACTGTAAAGAGAAGCCTGGGATTATATAGAGACCCTTGGGACCTGATCCTTTTAATCTCAGATCTGCTTGGTGCTTTATCAGGGAAAGCTTTAAATCATAAGATTGAGATCTCCAATCCCACCTGGATCACCCTGAATATGGACATTGGACTGTAACCTATGGACAAAGGGTTTGTCTATATTACCAAGTTGTCGACAAAACTTTTGTCTTTCACAGGTGCTTTAAAAAGCCCCCCCATCCCCATTCTTCGAAAGACAAAAGTTTTGCCGCGGCAAGTGGCAGTGTGAATGCCACTCCCACTGAAAAAGCGAACACTGCTTGCAGGCGTGGAAGCATTTTTTTTCAGCAAAAGTGCCCACAAAATACTGAAAAAAAGCGTTTACACGCACTGAGTTTTAGCAACAAGACTGTGTGTTGACACAGCCCTGTCACTAGAAGCTGCATGGTGTAGACAAGCCCTAATTCTGTAAGAACGCTTTCCAACTGCAAAGCTCAACATCTCTACTATGAGTCTGATCTCAGAACTGTACTCATCTGTCTGTGTGCTGATCTCTCTTTTAACCTATTTTCTTCTTTAATAAACATTAGTTTAGTTAATAAGAATTGGCTGTAAGCATGAATTTGGATAAGATCTGAAATATTCATTAACTTGGGAGGTAAAGTGTCTGACCTTTCGGGATTGGTAGAACTTTTTTATATGATGAATAAGATTTTCAGTAATGATCATCATATTTGCCTTGGGTGTCTGGGTGGAGGCTTAAGGCTGGGTTTCTTTAACTTTGTTGTTGGCTTCTGGGTAACCAGTGAGGTACCATAGAGGCGGTTTCATGCTGACTTGGTAAATCTAAATATTGGAAAATCCACCAGCTTTGGGGAGTGGCTCCCCCATTTTTACAGTCTGGCCAGAATTGAGTAACCTCAGTTGCTCCCTTGTGACCCTGGTCACATCATGTTTTTAAGAAAATGACTTGCATTATTCAGCAAATAATATAATGTCCTTCATTCTCCTTCCTCCTGTTCAGTTTACAGAAATTGCTTTGCACAGAGGAAACAATCAATAGCCTCTCAAAGGGAGGAGCATGTTACTCGCTGTTATTCACAAAGATCTGAGCATTGATAATGTTCCTGTGCAGATTTATTGGTGAGTAACAATGGCACCTACCAGCAGTTGCTCGATTTTTCTTCGCCCCCCTCTAGTTAAACACCATATTCTCATCTCCCTCTTTCTTCAAACCCCCCAAACAGCTCCACATTTGATCCTAAGAAGAGAAAGCTGCTTCTGAATTTTCTGTATTTTGGCAGATTTACCTCAGGAACAAAATTTATCAAAGGACATTGGGCACTAGCCAGTCACAGGAACAGCCCTGCAATCCACAAAGCTGAGTGAGGGGCCTAGACTCCCTATACAACATCCCTCTGGTCAGCATCTCCCATTGACTGGCTTAGGCAGCTCCCTGCCTAGCATGCTGGCTTTTGTGTCACCCATTCTAAGGCACTTACATCTCCCCATAACTCAGGCTTTGTGGCTCACAGTGTCATTCCAGTGACTTTCTAGGCAGCTGCAATTCAGGGTATGGCTACACTGGCGAGTTGCAGCGCTGGTAGTTTGCAGCGCTGGTCGTCCAGCTGTGCAGGGCCAGCGCTGCAGTGTGGCCACATTTGCAGAATTTGCAGCGCTGTACTGAGAGGTGCATTGTGGGCAGCTATCCCACAGAGCACCTCATCCTGTTTTGGCGCCGTTTTGGCGCTGAGTATTGTGGGAAGGGGAAGGAAGTGTGTGGGTCATTCCGCTTCCTGTGCCAACGCCCCGTGGTGCATCGTTTCACTTCCCAGCAGTCACAGTTTCCCCGTCCACGTTTCTTGCCATTGCGAGTGCAGCACGCTTTCTATGTGAAATGGAGCCTGAGCTGCTGAGGACTGTGCTGATGACTGTCGCCAGCACATCACGTTTGGCAGTTGAGCTATTCCTTCAGCTCCAGAGTGACAGTGAGGAGTCCGACGATGATCAGGATTTGCCTTATGCGGGTGACATGAAATTGCTTGTGGCGGTAACGGAAATGCTCAGCACCGTGGAACGCCGCTTTTGGGCTCGGGAAACAAGCACTGAGTGGTGGAATCACATCGTCATGGAAGTCTGGGATGACGAGCAGTGGCTGCAGAACTTTCGTATGAGAAAAGCCACTTTCATGGGACTGTGTGCTGAGCTCGCCCCCACCCTGCGGCGCAAGGACACGAGATTGAGAGCTGCCCTGACGGTGGAAAAGCGGGTGGCTATTGCAATCTGGAAGCTGGCAACTCCAGACAGCTACCGGTCGGTCGGGAACCAGTTTGGAGTGGGAAAGTCGAAGAGTAGAAAGGCAGAAGAGTAGAAATCAATAAATCCTGGGAGGGGGCTTATTGCTTCATGGGTGCACTGCTGTTTGTGGGCTTTGGAAAATGCAGGAAGCTGCTGCTTGGACTTGCATTGAAACACTGTGCCTCCCTCCATTTCAAACAGGAGTTAATACTTGAAGATATCTCCCTGCTGCGAGTTACCTGGGAAGCAAGGGAGGGTCTCCTACAATAATGCAGATTCCGCCCTGGCCCCTATGCAGCTTGCCTGTGTGCAGCCATGGTCCCCCCACCCCTCCTGGAACAGTGGCGCGGACGCATTAGCCTGACTGGGACAGGGACCACACTGGCTCTACCTTTAAACTTGCTCAAGCGAATTGCCTATGCTCTTGCAGAAACTTTTGAAGAGATTACAGAGGCAGATTACTGCGACGTGATAGACCACATCAATGGGATATTCCAGATCTAGGCATGCAAGCATGCAGCCATACCACCCCCTCCTCTCCCAAAACATTTGCATTGCAATAAAAGCTGCTTACCTGGGACCTGGACCTGCTCCTGCTCCTGTGATTCTTCTGCACCAAGTTCCAGGTGCTGCGACTGGCTAGCTTCCTCCTGGCTTGAGAAGAACTCCTGACTGCATGCCTCCTGGGACTCCGGGGTGTCTCCCCCCACCACAGTAGCCTCACTGTCTGTTTGGATCTCCCCCTCCACCTCCCTCTCCTCTATCGGCTCTGAACTGTCCATCGTGGTCCTTGGATTTACAGAGGGATCACCGCCATAAATCGCATCCAGCTCCTTGTAAAACCGGCAGGTCGTGGGGGCAGCACCGGAGCGGCGGTTTCCCTCGCGTGCTTTGCAGTAGGCACTCCGCAGCTCCTTTACTTTAACCCTGCACTGCAGCGCGTCACGCTCATGGCCCCTTTCCAGCATGGCTCTTGCTACCTGGGCAAAGGTATCATAATTCTTATGGCTAGAGCGCAGCTGTGCCTGCACAGATTCTTCCCCCCAAACACTGATGAGGTCCATCAGCTCGCCATTGCTCCATGCTGGGGCTCATTTGCCACGTGGAGGCATGGTCACCTGTAAAGATTCACTGATTGCACTCACACCTGGCTGAGCAAACAGGAAGGGGATTTTTAAAATTCCCGGGGCATTTAAAGAGCGGGTCACCTGAGGCCAGGGCAGTAGAGTCTGACCTGATGAACAGACTGGCTGAACAGGCATTCTGGGATACATCCTTATACCCTGGAGGCCAATAACAGCGCTGGTGTGTGGCCACACTTGATGACCAGCTCTGCAGCACCAGCACTGCAATCCTTATTCCCCATGCTGAGCAAGGTGTACGGCCAGCACTGCAGCCAGGGAGTTGCAGCGCTGGAAGTGCCCTGCAGGTGTGGCCACTTACTAATTGCAGCGCTGGAAAGCCTCCACCAGCACTGCAACTCGCCAGTGTAGCCATACCCTTAGACGTGGTGACATACACCCTTGTAATACCTGAGTCCCTTCCTGGATCCCGCTCTTTGTCTCCAACTCAAAAGGAGAGAGAAAATCCTCCAGTATGCAGCAGGTTTATGAGGTGAGGGGGCCCTGCCTGCTTTTCCTGAGCCCAGATGGCCCCCAGGACTCCCAAGGGAAGGGGGAGCTAGTGGGGGGCACTGCAGTTAGGTTGGTCATTTTGTGCTACGTGATCTGAACTCTCCTGTGCTTTATCTGGTTAAGAGATTAAGTGAAAGAGCAATAACGTTGGATGTGTGCAAAGAGTCTCTCCATGTGTTAAATGGTCACAATGTGCCCCCGGAGAGAATTCAGCTGAAACCAGCAGGCTCTCACCTTAGCATGGAGTTCTGGGAGATGGTGCATTCACGCATGTGGGAGTCTGGAGGGTCAGCTCGGCATTGGGGGTTAGGCAGCGGGTTTCACACCTCAGATAGGGAGCTAGAGAGCCCCCCAAGAATGTGCCTAGGGACCCCAAGACTGGAGCAGTGGATGGGCTCTGATGCAGTCCCAGAGGCTTGAATTATCTGGGGATCCTGGGGCCCACTTGCTTGGGTTCCCCTTACTGCAGTCCGGTGGCACCTAACCAGGTCCGGGATATATATATATATATATATATATATATATATATATATATCTATATATATATCTATATATAGACACACACACACACGTAAAGAGAAATCTTCTCATTGCCCAGCATTCAAACACCCTTAACTCTGACTGGCTGAGTTCTGGTGACTATTTCTACATGTCTGAAATATTAAATTCAGAGACACAAATGGAGACGTCTCCCCTTCCAGGCTGCCACATCCCTTTGCCTTGGGCTGACGGGGGCTCTTTCCTGTTCCTTGATTAGGGAGAGTCTCTCCCTCCAGTGCTGTCACTTCCTGCTCCCTTTGTCTTCGGGTACAACGGGTTCTATTAATGGCTCTTCCTGGGCTGGGCAGACACTGTCTTCTGCTCCAGGCAGGGCCCGATTACCCATTAGGCTAGGAGGGCTTTAGCCTTAGGCCCTCCTATTTTTAGGCCCTACTGGTCAGGCAGGGGGCCGGGCTGAGTGGGTTGGGGACTGGGGAGTGAGCTTGCTGCGGGAGCCCTGCTGGAGCCAGCAGCAAAGGCAGAGCAGCCCCCTGTGGCTTGGAAGCTGCTCAGCTGGCAGCTGCGCTTTGGCTTGCGGTGGGCTGCGGGTTCCGCCGCCACGATGAGGAGGTGCGGGGGGCTGACGGGCGCCCAGCCGGCCACCCTGGAAGCACAGCAGGTTGCCGACGAGGTGCAACTTCAGGTGGAAGAAAAAGAAGGGAAGAAATTTGAGGTCTTCACTGCTGTGGAGTTTAAAACTCAGGTGGTTGCAGGAATAAACTACTTCATCAAGGTCCATGTTGGCAATGAGGAGTTCTTGCGGGGGTTCAAAAGCCTTCCTCATGAGAACAAACCTCTGAGCCTCTCCAGTTATCAGAGCAGCAAGACTAAGCATGATGAGCTGACTTACTTTTAGTGGCTCTTTGGAAGAGCCTCTCTCAATTCTTTTTTTTATAGGCTACAAAGTGATGTTTCCTATACCAATGAATATAATGAAAGTGCATTTAAAAATCTTGTCTGAAATATCAATTCCTTTTCTAGAGTTCCCTCCCTCCTCAGTATCCCAAAGAAGGGGCTGGTTTTCCTCTCACTTACACTAGTGTAAAACAGGCGAAGTTCCACTGAAATCAACGGATTTACACTGGCATAAATTCCATGTAAGTGACTAGAGACTCATGCCCATATAATCTGTTGTGAGCTAAAGAGAAAAGGGAGTGTAATCAGTACAACTGTGACATAGAGCAGTATAATCATTAGAATTTCTTCTAGCCCTGTTACAGAATGCAATGTTACTCAATACATAGTAGAGAACAAACACATGTTATTGTTAGGGAGCTAAAGATGGAGGCTTACAACACTGGAGCAAACCTGAAAAAGTGAAAAGAAATAGGATCATAGTCATTTGAAATAGAAGCATTTCCTAGGCAATCAAATCCATCCCCCTACAAGGATATGATGTAGTTCTCCATAGAGGAAATGTCACATATGACAGCGCTTCTTCACCAGATCTTAACCAAAAGTCCTTGTAAGGTAGTAGAACCACATAGGCACTTCTAAACAGATAATATTTCTACAGAAGGTACAGGGTGTATTTAACAGGAGTTTCACTCTGTTCTCTTAGCTGTTGTTGAAAATGTATGTGTTGATTTGGATTGTTTTATTTATAAGGGCCATCTTCCTCACAGCCCCAAGAAAGGGCAATCTCCCTGACAGACGAGCTGCCATTAAAGTACAGATTAAAAATGCTAAAAAAAAAAAAAGAGCCTGCTGCTTCTGCTCCCTCCTGTCTGTGTCTCCTGGCGCTGCAGGATCACACTCACAGGCATGCGCAGCACATTTCATTCGGGTGTGCACCCCGGGAATTTTATTTATTTTTTTAAATGCGAACATCATAAAGGTTGGTGTGTGTGAGGGGGTGCGGTGTGCAGGAAGGGGCTCAGGACAGGGAGTTGGGGTGCAGGAGGGGTGCGGTGTGCAGGAAGGGGCTCAGGACAGGGAGTTGGGGTGCAGGAGGGGGGCAAGGTTCAGGCAGGGGCCTCAGGACAGGAAATTGGGGTGCAGGAGGGGGGCGAGTTTCAGGGAAGGGGCTCAGGACAGGGAATTGGGGTGCAGGAGGGGTACAAGGTTCAGGCAGGGGCCTCAGGACAGGGGGTTGGGGTGCAAGGTGCAGGCAGGGGCCTCAGGGCAGAAAGTTGGGGGGCATGGTGCAGGAGGGATTTGGGCTCTGACCTGGCGCCGCTTACCTGCAGCGGCACGCTCCCTGCGTGCCTGCCCTGGCTCGACGCCGCACCACTCACCCCATCCCTGCGAGGCCCCTGCGTGGCCCCAGGACTCTGTGTGCTGCCCTTGTCATGCCTCCAGGTACCTCCCTCGAAGCTCCCATTGGCCACAGTTCCTGTTCCCAGCCTATGGGAGCTGCTGGGGGTGGTGCCTGGAACAGCACATGGAGACCTTCCCCCCCCCGGGGGGGCCCCAGGGACCTGGTGCGAGCCGCTTCTGAGAGCGGCACAGGGCTGCGGTACTACGGCAGGGGGAGCAGGCAGACGAAGCAGGGGAGGAGGCAGAAAAGCAGCGAGACAGACGGGAGAACCCAAGGGGACTGTCTGTGACTCCATGTTCAGGCTGTTCTAGTGCTTGAGTGTTCTCACCTGATACCTGGGAGGTGAGGTCTAAATACAGGACACACGACCAGTGGGAGTCTGTGCCCTGGTTTATAACTGTTTGCCCTGAGGTTGGTACTCACGTTCGTGAGCTGCTGCACACAGCTTGGTGGGAGAACTGAACATGGGTCTCCCACGTGCCAGCCGAGTGCTCTCACCATGGGGCTGTTAGAAGGCACCAAAACCACCTCCTGCTTCTCTCCTCTCACCCTTTCCTGTGGAGCGAGGCAGGTGCTGACCTCATTCCAGCAAGAAACACCTTAGGCGCCTGAGCCACCTGACGTCAGATGCTGGGTTCCCGTCTCTGGGTGGCTAAGCAGACGTAGACACCCCTCTGCAGCCCCGATTTAGGCACCTGTCTGTGAGATGGGGCAGGGCTTAGGACTCCCCTCCCCCCTTGTCGCCTCTCCCATTGCCTAGCTGAGATGGCTCCCCGCCTAGTGAGCTGGCTTTTGTGAATTGCACTGTAAGGTGCCTGTGATGCCCATCCATTGTATAGGGAGTTTAGGCCCCTAACTCAGCTTTGCAGACTTTGATTTTCTAGTTGCCTACAAATTAAGGACAGAGACAGAGCCCCGGCTGGAGCATGACACATCCCAGTAAAACCCAAACTCACCATAGGGGCACAATATTCCCTGTGGGGGTTGAGGAGACACAACCAAGTCAGGAAGCAAATCCCAGGACTCTGCCACCAGCACCTGCAGCTGGGACAGTAAAGTGGAACAAACAAACAAAAAATTGTTTGTAAAGTTTTATTTACAGTCAGTAACTAAAGGTGGTAAGTAAATGGAGCCGAGAAGGAGCCTTAATAACCACAGCATGGAAAGGAGATTCCCCAGCCACAGAAAACAGTTTTCTTAATGAGGACAGTCATCGAGGAATTAATACAGGGAATTAATGAGTTACAGTGTCACTTTCAGTAATGTAATAAATCTCCCCGTCCCGCTCACGTTCCCTTTCCTTCCATACTGTCCTTTTCTATTCATTATTGTTCTAGCCTCACTTCCTATCCCCGTTTATTTCCCTGTGTCTCTCCCCCCGTCACAGATCATCCCTCTCGGCTGCTCTCTTCTTTCCCTGATTTTATCCCTTCCCCTCTTGCTGCCCCTGGCTGGTTCCCCTGGCAGGGATATTTTCCTGTCACTCTTCTCATTTCCGTTTTCCACCATTTCTCATAGACTTTCCCTTTATTCTTGTTTTATTTTCATTCACATTTTCTTCTTGCATCTTCTAATTCCCTCTGCTTAAACCTGCCCTGTCCCTGCTTCTCCCAGTGCTGCCAACCTCAGGAGTTTAAAAAGAATCATGAGACTGACCCAATTATGATTTTTTTAAAGGTTATATAATGGTTTTTCATCAATCTGCACCGATCTCCCCCTCCCCCCCATGGGTGTGTGTGACCATTACAATGTTACCAGTTGCCTTGTAGTGACCGTGGTCCCTGCGTCAGGAACTCTGGCTGGGAGACCCCAGTGAGATCTAATCCCACAGATCTGTACAAACGCTCCCTGCTGCTGCTTCTCCCCAACCCCCGAAACCCTGATTGATTCATGCTGTGTCCCTGCCACCCCCATCTCCGCCTGCCCCCTGCCCAGCTGTTAGTACTACCCACTACCCAGCCCCTACCTGTGCCCCTCAAGGCCCCTCCTGCAGCCCCAGTGGTTCTCCCCCACCCGCTCCGGTCCCATCCCTGGGACTCAAGAGAGGGAGGTGGAGGCGCTTCTAGGGGTCATAGAGATGAGGAGAAAGGGCTGAGTAGATGGGATTCCTCCAAGGTCATAGAGACTGGGTTCTGTGAGGCTAGAGAGGCTGATTTCCAGTTCCACACTTGACTGTGTGTCTCAGGGACACAGTCGGAGCCGGGTGTCTCTGTCCCACACCCAGAGCCAGGGTCGGATTCTCTCCCCGGGGACGGAGCCCGGCGGGAAAGTGAAGATCGGGGCCCCGTCACCAGCATCGATAAATGTCACCTGCCCCCGGTCACAGTCCAGACAAACCCGGATCCTGCTGGGGGCCCAGCTCAGGGGCAGGGGGGTCACAGGGGAGGTGAGAGCCTGGAACTTACCCCTGCACCACTCCACAGCCCAGATACCCCCCCTCAGGGCTATGGCTGATCCGTCCCTTCCTCCTCACAGACCCTCTGGCCACCCCCACAGCCCAGCATCCCCCATCCCCCACTTCCACCTCCCAGCAATGTCTCCCCGAGGTGAATCCCTCACAGCCCAGCACACAGGCCCAAGAGTCAAATCTCTCAGGGTTGTTAGGCAGTCGCTGTCGTGTGTTTCCCCGTGTCACACTTTTCCGATCCTCAGACAGGACGAGATTGGGATGAGCCGTGTCTGGATCCAGAGTCACATTCACTGGGGAGAGAGAATCAGAGCGTTAGGGGCAGAGCTTGGTCCTGGGGGAGGCTGGGACCATTTCTCACACTCCCAAGCAGCCCTGTCCTGGCTGGGACAGGCCTGGATCCCAGGGATCTGCCTCTGTCCTGGGCACCTGAGACTGAGCAGGGATGTTACTGCAGCTCCTCAGTCTGTGTAAGGAGACCCACTTCATTAGTTTCCCATTTGCTTGCATAAGCTTCAGCTCCCAGCTACCCATGTTGGTTCTGCTCCATTCCCTGCAGGAGAGACACAGCCAGGAAGGTTTTAGTGACGAGGGAGAAGAGGAAGCAGCTACAGTTTTGAACCCCAGAGGGAATCTCCCTCCTCTAATGCAGCCTCCACTCCCAGGCCAGGGAACAGAGAGGATGATGCAGCATTGGGGAAGAGCTGCTTAACACCAAAAAGTAGGAGGTGGCATTGGGTGAAGTAGCCCCATCCCCAGCCTAGAGAGAAGGGAGGAGCTGCCAGCATTAGAAGGAGAGGATCTCCCCAATCCAGGAAGCAGTGAGCAGCTCCAATGGGAGAGCCCAGCTCTGCCCAGAGGAAAGGCAGGATGTTGGAGAAGAGCGATAGGGAGACCCCCTGCAACCTGGACAAAGCAGAGGGATGTGTCAGCCCTTGGGGCAGAGAGCTCTGTTCATGTGCTGCTCAGGGAGAGTGTTTCTGTTCATTAGCATGGGCATGAACTCAGCACTAAGGTTGGTGTCAGGATTATTTGTGTGATGTCAGCTTGGTAGAAGTTGGGGAGGGGGGTACTAGGTCGCACCACCTCTGGACCTGCCCTCTCCCTTCCCTGCCCCACTCTTCATCTTCCCGCAGAGGCCCTGCCCCTGGCCAGGCTGGGAGCCTTGGCCACTATGGAGAGCCCCTGACCCTTCACCTTCCCATGTCCCCACTTTCCCGCGTGCACCACCCAGGGCAGGTGGAGGGTCCAGGAGGAAGAGGAGCAGAGGTGGGGCCACTGAGAGGGGCCAGCTCCAGGAAGATGCTGTGCTACACGGCGGGGGGGGGGGGGGGGAACTGATCGGCTGCCTCACCATGAAGCACAGCCACTGCCTGTGATGCTCCACGCCGGCCCAAGGCTTGCAGTTTGGGGGAGCAACATGTTCCCGTGCCCCCAAACTATGCCCATGTTAAAAAGTGGGTGGGCTTGGCCCCCTGGCCCCCCATGTTCCAGTGCCCCTGGATCTCCTCGCTGTTTAATGGGGTTATTTGTAGGGCTGTGTGTGTGTCATGGCCACTGTTGATTTGGTTGGTAACTTTCATTACAATCTCATGAAGATGATTTCAATGGAATTTTCTCATAATTTAAAGACAATCTCCAGCTGCAAAAAGACAATTACCTTTTCCGTAACTGGTGTTCTTTGAGATGTGTTGCTCATGTGTATTCCACAGTAGGTGTGTGTGCTCGCCACGTGCACCAGTGCCGGAAGTTTTTCCCCTAGCAGTACCCGTAGGGGGGGAGCGCCCCCCACGACCCCTGGAGTGGCGCCTACCTGGCGTGGTATAAGGGGAGCTGCGCATTCCCCCTACCCTCAGTTCTTTCTTGCCAGAGAACTCCGGCAAAGGGGAAGGAGGGCGGGATGTGGAATAGACATGAGCAACACATCTCGAAAAATGGAAAAGGTAACTGTCTTTTCTTCTTCAAGTGATTGCTCATGTGTATTCCAAATTAAATATGTGTATTCCAATAGGTGATTCCAAGTTATATGTGCTGGAGGTGATTAGGAGTTCACAAGTTCTCGAGACGGAGTACCGCCCAGCCAAACCTGGCATCATCCCTGGTTTGGGAGACTATTGCATAGTGTGCGGTGAACGTGTGAACTGAAGACCAGGTGGCGGCCCTACAAATGTCCTGTACAGGGAGATGGGCCATGAAGGCAGCTGACGAGGCCTGTGCCCGAGTCGAGTGTGCCCTCACAATGGGTGGCGGGCGGGGGGGAGGGTGGTGAGCACTGAGTTTGGCACGGTGAGGACCTAGTCCTCCTGCGGGATGGAGGGGAGCAGGGTCACAATCAGGTCGTCCGGACAGGGCGAGGAGGCCGGTGCGGTGCTTTGGGTGTTGGCTGGCACTGGAGGATCCACCATCTGTTTGGACTCTGGGCACGGTACTGAGGACACGGGTCCCACCGATTCCTTTCCTGGTGGTGTAGTGGAGGCCAACAGGGCTTCTGATGCCCTGGCCACCGAGCGAGCCCACATTTGGGGGCTGCACCGGAGGCCACGGTGACCACTGGTACCACTGGGCTGGCAATGATGCTCAGTGCCATCACACTTGCTGCAGCACCGGTGGATCTGGCTGTTCGAGTTGGCTAGCCTGGCCTGTAGATGAACGGCCGTGACCAGAGGCTGGGCTGGCATATGACTCTCTGCTGTTTCTGAACTGGGAGTAGAGGTGGTGTCGGGATCTGCGTCAGCCACAGGACCGCGATCTCAATGCGGAGGAATGGCACCAACGGTAGTAGCTGCTCCGTGATTGGTCTCGACGGGCGGACCTACGACAGCGGGACGCCGATGATCGACACCCAGGGCTACGGTGCCTTGGCGGAGACTTGGAGCGGGAGTCCGAGTGGGAACGGCATCGACAATCGTGCCGCGACCAACTGCAGTACCTCCTTCGAGATGAGGACCGCTGGCGACCTCCGCCACAGTCCCGTCGATATTTGCTCTGCGAAGAGGAGCAGTGCCGGGAGTCTGGGCGGCGTTGAGAGTGATCCACATGGACTGGGCCCTGAACAGTTGCTGGGCAGTGAGTGCTGGGAAAGTTCCCGAGACCGAGACCAGTACCGGGCCGGCGGCGACTGCAGCGATCCCAGCGGTGGCTTGCCTCTGGAGCGTGGGGCAGCTCCCCTTCTACCGCGCCAGCCAGGCACCAATTCAGGCAGGGCCGGATCTAGGCACCAGCCCTCCAAGCATGTGCTTGGGGCGTCACTTTCTAAGGGGCGGCAAAATCCACCCCCCCTCCCTTTTTTGTTTTTGTTTTTTTTGCTTGGAGTGACAAAAAGCCACTCGCCCTGTCAGTGCACGAGCCGGGATCCGTGCCCCCTGCCCAGCCTGGTGGCGCCCTGCCCAGCCCACTCGGGCAGGGAAACGCCGCGCTGCCCTGGGGAGACTCAGAGCGGCAGCAGCAGTAGGACCCGTCCCCCCTCCCTGCATCCCAGGTCCCGCTTCCCTCCCTCCTCGGCTCCTCACACACTCTGGGAGCTCCTCTCGCGCAGCCGCAGCCCGGGCTCGGCTCCCCCACTCCCCGGCTCCTCACGTGCTCCGGGAGCCCCTCTTGCCACCGCCGCAGCCCAGGCCCTGGAGCGAAGCAGGGTCCCCTGAAGCTGAGCCCGAGCTGCGGCGGTGAGAGGGGCTCCTGGAGTGTGTGAGGAGCTGGTGAGGGAGGGAAGCGGGGTCCCCTGGAGCCGAGCCCAGGCTGTGGGGGCGAGAGGGGATCCTGGAGTGTGTGAAGAGGTGAGTGGCCGGTAGGGCTCATCGGTGCTGAGCAGGCAGCCCTGCAGCCGGAGATACTAGCCTTCCCGCCCGCCGGGGCTGGGCCAGGGCACCGTGAGGCTGAAGAGCAGCAGGTCCGGGGGGCTCTCCAGGTCCTCGGCCGCCAGCATGTCGGGAGTGAGGGCGGTGAGCACGAACTGATCCATCTCGGCCACCAACAGCACCGCGAAGCCCAGGGAGGGGGCCGTGTTCTCCGCGCCCCCCAGCAGCTCCATCCGCATGGGGAAGGAGTCGCGGCTGGGTCAGAGCTCAGCTCCCGTGTGCTGGTAGCGGATCCCACATTTGGGGGTGGGGAGCCTAGTGCTGGAGTGTGGGTGAGTGGGGGAGAGAAAGCCCAGTGCTGGGGTGGTGTGGGGGGCTTGGGCTGGGGTGTGGGGTAGCCAAAAATTTTTTTGCTTGGGGCGGCAAAAAACCTAGAGCCGACCCTGAATCCAGGGGTTGCAGGGGCTGCTCCCCGCACACGGGTACTGCTAGGGGAAAAACATCCAGCACTGGCGCACGTGGCGAGCACGCACACCTATTGTGGAATAGACATGAGCAATCACTCGAAGAAGAACTCACCCTGTCTGTGTGCTCCTAGGGGTTCTCCAATTTCTGTCTCCAATGCAGACAGCAGAGTGTCTGGTGGGGGAAAGGAGAAAAGAGACGAGATTTCAGGCTTTCATATTTGTAACAGCGTCCCCACTCTGAACACATAGAACTGTGTTTTCATCATGACAGAACAGACTGAGAGGCCCAGAGACACACTCAGGCATTTAATATAAACTAACTGAAACCTTCTATTTCCTCTCTCATTCAGGCATTTCCCAGCAATAGAACCAACATCCTTGCAGCCTCACAACCATCCCAGGACCCACAATCTGTAAGTGAGATTTATTTTTCCCCTCATCATCCCCTCCCACCCCTGAGACTCCAGTTGGTTTGTCTCATTCACTCACTGCCTTTTGTCGTACCCTAGACCCAGATCATACAAAGACTTTATCATAAAAGTAACTTTACCCACTTTGGTCTCTTTGGCCAGGGGTAGGCGGCATCATATTGTACGACAGACACTTGACAAAATTACCAAACCTAGGGTTTGGCTACACTTGCAGCTGTACAGCGCTGGGAGTTACAGCTGTCTTCGTACAGCTGTGTAGGGAAAGCGCTGCAGTGTGGCCACACTGACAGCTACCAGTGCTGAAGTGTGGCCACATTTGCTGCATTTGCAGCAGTGTTGGGAGTGGTGCATTATGGGCAGCTATCCCAGCGTTCAAGTGGCGTCACCGTGCTTTTCAAAAGAGGGGGGTGGGGTGGAGTGTGACAGGGAGCGTGGGGGAGACAGAGAGAGTGGATTTTTGGAGCTGACACTGTGTCAGCTCCCTGCCTTGCAAATTCTGACCCCTTCCCCCACCCCTCTCTCATTCACTAAATGCAAATAGCCTCTTTGTTTTTTTCTTCACAGACCAGATAAGCAGCCTCCCCGAAACGGACCCCCCCTCTCCCGTGCCGCAATGCTTCACTCCTCAAGCCCCTTCCCTCCCCCCTCTTCAAGCAAACACTAGCTGTGGGCTTTCCAAAGGGAGCTCCCTGCCTCTGCTCGAGCAAACAGGAGCTGTGTTTGTTTTTTAGATAAGCAGCTCCGGGAGCCCCAGTTCACAACAAAACAAACAGAGGCATCACAACAAAACAAAGAGAGTTATCTTAACTTAAAAGAATTATGGGAAAGTTCTGGAGGTCAGTTACAGCGTAGTAAGATTAATCACTGTTTACACTGGCACCCCAGCGCTGCAGCACCAGCGCTGTTCTCTTTATTCCTCTCCTCGAGGTGGAGTACAACCAGCGCTGTAGCCAGGGAGACGCAGCGCTGTATGTGCCTTGCCAGTGTGGACGGGGAGTAACTTAAAGCGCTGTAAAGCCACCACCGATGCTGCAACTCTCAAGTGTAGCCAAGCCGCTATTGATGGACATTGGCAGAATGTTATGTCATTCAGTCATCATTCAACCCGTAAATTAACACACAATTTTCCACACTGAAAAAACCATAACCTGGCTAGGTAGTTAATAAATAAAACTATAACAACAATAATAAATTCTAGTCACTTTAGTGTTTTTGAATGTACCTCACTGCCACAGTCAATATTTTTTTTGTAGGATTGGGGCACTGAAATAAATATTTATCCTAAAACCATATTTCAGTGCATTGTTGTCACTACTTTCTTGTTTAAACAATTTGTTTTATGGGAGGAGGAGGAGGAGGAGGAGGGTGGTGTGTGTGTGTGTTTCCCACCTCTACACCGCTTACCCCATGTCTCTGCCCTGTCTGTGTCCCTTACATGGGAGATCCCCCATCATGTCACAGGACATGGGAAGCAGAGGAGGGGAGTCTCTCAGGGGAGCAGGGTTTCCCACCCCGTCACTGTGACCAGGGCACCCCTCTCCAGGCAGGGGTTATCCCAGAGTGAGTGGGAACCTCCTCTGACGCCTGACAAGGACAATCTCTGCTGGGGGCAGGGGTCTCTTGTGAGCGGGGATGGAACAAATTCTTGTGTGGGAGTGTGTGTGTGACGAAGTGGGAATGTTCTTAATGTTTTCTCTGAATACTGTGTTGGTACCTCAATGTCCCTTATGCAGTTCTTAAGTATCTAGGTGGTGGAATAAGGGTGTGTGATTGCTGCAGAGCAAAGGGCCAGTGCACATAAATGCCTGACACTGTCTCCTAGCAACTGATGGCCTGGGCCCCTTCTCTGCAAGGGTGCCAACTGAAGGTGTTGGAGACAAAGAGGTCAGGTGGCCTCCTGGCCTGGGAGAGGAACTGAGCAGAGAGGAGGGGCTGGAGGGGGTTTGGGAGTCTGGAGCTGGCTGGGGATGAGAAGTGAAGTGCAGATGTGGGTGTCTGGCTCACTGCCCCCCAGAACAGACCCAGCCGAGGGGTCCCGTTCGCTGTACCTACAAGCTCTGTGTTAGACCGTGTTCCTGTCATCTAATAAACCTCTGTTTTACTGGCTGGCTGAGAGTCACGTCTGACTGTGAAGTGGGGGGGAAGGACCCGGTGGCTTCCCCAGGACCCCGCTGGGTGGGCTCTGTGGGAAGCACACGGAGGGGCAGAGGATGCTGAATGCTCCAAGGAGCGACCCAGGAGGTGAAGCTGTGTGAGCTTCTTACCCTGAAGACAGTCTGCTCCGAGGGAGAGGAGGCTCCCCAAAGTCCTGACTGGCTTTGTAGGGAGCAGTTCTGGAGCATCACACAGGGACTCCATGACAGGGAGGCTCACCTCCGGTAGCCCCCCAAAGTGGCTTCCCTTTGTCTCTCATCCCTGCTGCTGCTGCAGAGCTAGGCTGAGGGGCAGGGGCGGCTCTAGCAATTTCGCCACCCCAAGCACGGTGGCACGCTGCGGGGGGCGCTCTGGCGGTCGCCGGTCCCGCGGCTCCGGTGTACCTCCTGCAGACGTGCCTACGGGAGGGCCACCGGAGCCGTCTGCCGCCCTCCCGGCGACCGGCGGAGCGCCCCCCACGGCATGCCGCCCCAAGCATGTGCTTGGCATGCTGGGGCCTGGAGCCGGCCCTGCTGAGGGGGTCTGTGCAGCTGGGGGAGGGGTAGCACTGAGGGGCTGGAGCTAGGCTGAGGGGAGCTGTGCAATATGGAGGCAGCACTGAAGGCCTGGAGGGAGCTGGGCTGAGGGGAGCTGTGCAGAGGGGGGTGGCACTGAAGGGCTGGAGCTAAGCTGAGGGGGGCTGTGCAGTGGGGGGCAGCACTGCAGGGCTGGAGCTGGGCTGAGGGGGGCTGTGCAGTGGGGGGCGGCACTGAAGGGCTGGAGCTAGGCTGAGGGGGGCTGTGCATCCAGCCACAGAGAAGTCCAATACCCCCTGTGTGGAGACAAGGGTCAAAGTGACGTGTGCATAATCAGTGGTAATAAACCACAAGAGAGAAGAGAACAAGAACATGAAAATAGCTTGAAGAAAAAAGCCCTGCCAATGAAATGTTCATGCATGTGCAGTGTATGACCTATATAAGGTACTTCATATTCATATCACTCAAAGGTGATTGGACAAGAACTAATAAATATGCAATTTGGATGTGTATAATATGTCAGACATTGTAAGGGGTAATCAGAGCTTCATAAGAAAAATCCCCCATGACCCGCCTATGCCCCGGGAGAAGGGAACTGGCCAGCACTTCTTTCTATATGCGATGGCTAGTAGCAAATATCCCAACGGCTGGTGATGGGGCACTAGATGGGGAGGGCTCTGAGTTAGAGAAAATTCTTTCCCAGGTGTCTGGCTGTTGGGTCTTGCTGAAATGCTCAATGTCCAACTGACCACCATATTTGGGATAGGGAAGGAATTTTCCACCAAGTCAAATTGCCAGAGACCCTGGTTTTATTTTGTTTTTTTTTGTACAGATGCTATACTAAAATAAATGGTGGAGTCTCTGTAACTTGAAGTCTTTAAATCAGTATTTGAGGACTTCAGTAATTCAGCCAGAGTTTATGGGTAAATTGCAGGAGCCGGTGAGGCGGTTCTGTGGCCTGCAATGTGCAGGAGGTCAGAGCAGATGGATCTGCTTAAGTTTATCTGAGAGATTTGTTCTGACCTTAAAGTCTGTGAGTCATTTCTTACTTTAGAATTGTAATTGAAAGGTATGTTTGTGGTGCAAACAAAGGTTTGAATGAATCAACCTGAATGTCTTGGACCAAGTGTCTGGCCTTCTCACCTAACATTAAATAGAAGCATCATCTAAGTGTGAACCAATTGACCAGCACCATTTTCTTCCCATAGTCTCAGAGGTACATCCCAATTTGCATTCCTAGATCCATTTTAGGTACCTTTGCATTTCCTCAGAGTCGCCAATAGCACAATAGTTTTCTGGGAGAAATCGCTGACTCGTTCTTTCAGTTCAGGAGAAGTCTCCTCTGGCTGCTGGAACTTCCTCTTCTCACACCTAGAGAGAAACAATTTCACGTGATTATATTTCATTGTGTGATTCATTATAAGTTCTGGCTAGTGAGTCCCTGCTCTAATATGCCTGGAGTCAGAATTCCTCGACTTTTCCCAGCCTCAAAGTAGGTGCAACACAGCCCCTGGCCGTACAACCTTCCCTTCAAAGGGCTCATTAATATTCTTCAGCTGTGGGGACAAAAGGGGAATTGAATCTCCATGGCCAATTTACTCCTTGGCCTCCATGCTCTGAGGGGCAGGAAATTCCTACGTGAAGTGCTGTAGAAATCTTTCCACTAGGAACTAGACTGAGATGCCAATTCCCCCCCTCCCCACCTCATTCCACACAGGTCTCCTACCAAGCCTCAGGCTGGAAAAGACTCTTGACCGCTGCTGCCTGGGCTGAATAGTGACCAGTGCCTCAGCAGTGAGAGGCCCATAATCCATCCCCACAATCCTGAGGCAGCCAGTCCCTATGGACGTGACATCTCTTGGAAATACGTGAGGTTAGTCCTTCCCACTGAATGGAGAATTCCAGGGTGAGAACCTCAGGATTACGTTTATCTGAGAGATTTGTATCCAACATGTGATCTTCCCCACACATGTTGTTGTGGAGATGCAGTGCTAACATCATGTCCATGCTCTTTCCCAGCATTGCCAAGTATGTGTGGGAGGGAGAGAGAGCCACGTACCTACTCAAGGTGCTTTTGACATCCTAGAGGAGAGAGAGAGGAGAGAGATTAAAAAAATCTCAGTACCACCTGAAACACACTTGGGATTCCAGGAACGGGATTTTGCAAATCCAGGGAAAATCAGCCCTGCCCTGGACACGGGGCCATGGTTTCACTGAGCTAATGGGGCTTTTCCATCTCTAATATCAATGCGTCTGTGAGTCTGCAAAGAACAATTGTCATTCACATGTCAGCAATGCACACATTGAGTTACACTGAGATCTCTGACTGCTGGACTCCTGTGCCCGTGGTTCAGGAGCTGTCCTGTCCCTGTGTTGGGATTTGGGATGTTTCTAGCTCAGTCTCACCTGCAGGAATTCACTTGATGGCTTCTCACACTTCCCCTCCAGCTCACTGATCAGCTCACTGAGATGGGAAATCTGCTTGGAGAGTTTGGTGATATTTTCATTCTGTATCTTCACAATCTCCTTGTCCAGCTTCTCCAGCTGGGCCAGCAGGAGTCGCTCTTGCTCCTCCAGGAACTGCTGGAGTTCCTGAAATTCAGACACAATCTTTTGCCTCTCAGTTTCTGTCTGTTTCTATAAGAAATAAGGAAAGGGCTGGTCAGGAACATGGACGGAGCCTGATGACCTTCCACACAGACTTAGAAGAGAGAGTTTCTTTACAATCTCTAACACATCTGTGTAGAGACCAGGACATGAGCCGTCAGGCCTACTGCTCAGAGCTGCAGCTGGAAATCGGGAACTGCAGCCAAAATCAGAGCTGGAGTCAAAGTCAGGATCTCCGCGAGGGTTGGGGCTACAGTCGAGCTCAGGAGTCATGCCAACGGCTGAGTCAGAATCAGTGTCTGGAGTCACACAGGGGATCAGGACTGGAGTTGGAGTCAGGCAGCCACACGAAGGGTTAAGCTGGAGTCAGATAACAGTACTGCAGGTCAAACCTGAGTCAGGGACAACGCCAGGGCCAAGCCAGAGTCAGGGTCCAGTCCAGCAGCAGATGGGAAGTTCACGCAGTTGTTTGGACAACTTCATGTGACTCTTGCCGGCATAATTCATGTATCCGAACGTCTGCTCCAATCGGGAGCTTCGTAGGCAGATCCTCTGGTGGGCCAGAGTTCCACTAGCCCCTCCCGTGCTGGCTCTGGAGAGCGGCTGGGTTGTAATGACAGTCTCTGTGGACTGAGGTTCAAAACCCACCATTCTTCACATCCTGACACTTGACTATACACTGTGATCACAAGGGAGAGGATTTCCTTACAGCTTCCCATTGGGCCCCAATCTCTCTGAAAGGGCTGTCTCCATGGCTACGGGGGTATAGTCAGTGCAGTTTGGGAGACATGTTGTGAAAGCCACAAGGGGTAGTAATTAACTCATTAATTAAAATTCATCTTAGATCCTGCAGAAGATGCTGTTGTCCTTCTCCAGGGAAAGAACAGTTGAGATATGCACACCTGTGTGTACACACACACACACACACACACACACACACACACACACACACACACACACACACACACACACACACACACACACACACACACACACACAATATCCCATGATCATGGAGAAACACACACAAGGCCACAGAGAAATCTACCAATAAATATCCCTCTCACTTCCATGTCCCAGCAGGCGAAGAACAACAGGCACCTACCAGATACTCCTGGCTTCTCTTCTCTCCAGTCACTTTAAATCCCAGCAGCTTTTCTCTCTCTTCCCTGAGTCTTCAAATGGGCTTGTATTTTTTCCTGACAAACAGAAATGATTTGGTGGGTTTATTTTGAGGATTGTAGGGGGGTAGATGAGGTGTTTTCCACCCAAAGTTCAAGATAACAGTCAGTCGTCCTAGATAGACTAGGTGGGTAAGGCAATATCTTCTGCTGGGACAGCTCCTGTTGGTAAGAGAGTTACACACAACTCAGCTCTGGGGAACATACTCTTTCCCAGGTCTGAAGAAGAGCTCTGTGTAAGTTTGAAAGCTTGTCATTCACCCACAGAAGTTGGCCATGAGCAGATATTACTTCACCTACCTTGTCTCTCTAATATCCCGGGACCAGCGCAGTTACAATACTGTGTACAACAGTGGGTCTTTCTAGAGGTAGGACATCAGAGACACCAAGGAAATGAAACCTTATTTATGGAAATTGGGTGGGTTTTGTATTCAGATTGTTTGAAGTTATTACGTCCACTCTCTCCATTGAGTCGAACCAGTGGAAAACTGGTGTCCCATGGCAGTGAATCTATAAAGATGTTTTTGAGAAGATTTAATGAACAGTGATACCAACCCCATAAGCCACCGGGGGCAGCCATACAGGCCGGGATGCTCACGGGAGTCCAACCCCATTGACTTTCAGCCCCCTGGGGATTGGACTGGCTGGAGTAGGGCAAACCCCATTAGGTGTGTTGGTTTGTGTTAGGAATAGCTGGGGTTTCCCCTAGTGCTGTCCTAGCCCCTTTCCGTGGCAATGGCCTCTGGGTAGCTACCCCAGCGTCCCCAGCAAAGGCTCCGGAAGCAGTGGATTCTGGGAGATTTGAAAAGGCTGCCTGGTGGGACTAATGGAACCACCTTGGCTGGTCCTTGCCCACGAACACACGAGAACAGGTCAGACTGGCACAGGTCCGCACTGCCCAGGGGTTAGTTTTGCTGAAGATAAGTCGAATCCCAGTGGTACTTGGCATGGACCTGCGCTGTCTGGAGCCCTTGTGGGTGTGGACTCAAGGTGCTCGGGGTCCCACACAGTGTTTAGCCCAGTGATCTCCTCTAGTGCAGGCCGGCAGCATCTGCGTTTAACCCCTCATGGAGCAGCACAGGAGTTCACAATCCCAGTGGGAAACCTCATCTCCCTGCTGGGCCTAGGGCCTGTATCAAGGAGTCTTTTCCTCCTACTGTCTGCACTTCATCACTGCTCAGTGCTGCTGAAAGGGGCAGAGTAGCTAGTGGTTAGGGCATTGAACTGGGCCTTGGAAAACCAGGTTTTTATATTCAGCTCTGCCAGGATCTGCTGAGTCACCTTGGACAAGTGACTTCCCCTTACCGTGCCTCAGTTTCCCCTCCCACCCTTTGTCTGTCTTGTCCAGTTGGACTGTAAATGGCTCAGGGCAGGGATTGGCCATCACTGGGTTTTGTGCAAGACCTCCTACAATTGAGGTCAGAGCTTATCTGGGGTCTGTAGGGGATGCAAATAACAATAAACACTGTGATACAACCAGTAATACCAGCCACAGCTTGTAACGCCCCCTATCAGCTTTCATGCAATGAAGGCTACACACAGCTGAATGACGCAGTTACAACATTAACCTATAATTAACATCCAAAGTTATTACCCATTAGACTGGACAGCAACTCTGTACCTTGTACTCCTGGGCAGCTTCCTGTATGGGAACCACCGTGTGAGTGCGGTGAGCTCGGGATCTGCTGCACACCACACAGATGGGGGTTTGATCCTCTTCACAGAACAGTTTCAGAGCCTCCTGGTGTTACACACACGCCCTGTCCCCTCCTGCTCCCTTTGCTGCCTGTAAACTCAGTCGCTTGGCAATTTCTAGGACATTTTCCAGCTGCCAGTTGGGCCTGAGGTTTCTCTTTTGCACAGTTTCTCTGCACTGAGGGCAGGAGGCAGCTGTGTCAGATCCCTCCCAGCACTGGCTGATGCAGGCTCGGCAGAGATTGTGCCCACACTCCAGACTGACAGGTTCTGTGAAATACTCCAGACAGACGGGACATGTCGCTTCCTCCTGGAGACTTTCCACAGGGTTCTCTGCAGCCATGGCTCCCTCTGGGCAGTGGATCAGGGTTAGTTTCAATTTCCTGAATTCACACCATGCCCCGCCTGCAGCAGCAAGGGGGTGTTTCCTTGCCTGAAAATGACTCCTGCTGTTTGCAGAGCAGGAAGGACCCAACTAATTTCACCCCTGAAAGCTTTAGTGAAAAAATGTATCACTAGGGCTCTGGTCCTGCAATCAGCCCCTGTGCTGGTGGGGAGGGTCACTGAGGCATCCCTCTCTGAGGATGAGCCTGCAGGAGCTGTGTGTTAGGAGTGATAGTCAGGCTGGGCAGAATTTTTTTATAATATATAGTTTTGACAGATGTTTGTTTTAAGCAATTGTTATATTTATTGATTTAAACTTTCCCAGCGACACAACAATCTGGGTTTTAAGCATTTCATTCCAAGTAAAATGTTCACGGTTGTGGGAAATTATGTGGGGGATCAGACAATATTTTGGTCACACAATAACTAATGACATTAGACACTGAGATTCGAAAAGTTGAAGCTTTAGAACTGTTAAAATTGTCTGTGAGCAGGTAAGTCTCCTCCCTCCCCCAGCAGCTCCCCCAGGGCAGTAACCCAGTGCCTCCCCCACCACCACCACAGGGACTGAGGCTGAAAGTCCATCTGATGGCAGCTCAGGGTCCTGTGGAATGTGCTGGGAGCCACACCTGCGCGACTCCACTAATTAGGTGGGTGGCCCTTCATTCTCTCATGTACAGCCACTCAGGCACGCACCTTTAGAGGGAACTATCCACGGACCACCTGAATGGAGCTCGCAGACCACTGGTGGTCCATGGACCACAGTTTGAGAACCTCTGAATTAGGGAACATGCTCATTTAAAGTTGCACAATGATCCCTTATAACGTTGTTTAGCAGCCACCTGCTTTGTCCACTGCTTGCAGAAAGAGCAGCCTGTTGGAGCTAGTGGTGGGGGCTTGGAACCAGGGTGGACCGGCAGCCTCACAACAGCTCCCCTGAGTTCCCTGTGTGGCCTTGGAGCTATTCCCGGGAACCTCCTGCTTGCAGAGGGTGCGGGGGGGGGGGGGGGGAGGGGTGCTGATGTCAGGGTGTCCTCCTCCCCTGCTCTTGCCCCCCATCTCCACAGAGCAGGTGAGAGGACACGACAGGACTCAGGACAGAGGCAGCTTGCTGGCAGCAGCTGCTGTCTCAACTTGCCAATCTACTTAAAAAGGCAATGTAGTTAGCGTCGGGTCAGCGTACTTTAAAGGGGCAATGCGTGTCTCTCACACACAGGGCGTGTGTCTCTGTCTCTCTCTGCCATGTTGTCTCCCCTCCCTCCATTCGGGCAGCCTTGTAGCATGTGAGGCTACATTAGCAACAATGTGTTAACTCTTGAGGGCTCAGCCGAGTGCTAGTTCCTCATTTAGCAGTAAGGCATTCCCTGGGAAATAGCCACCCTCTGACTCCACCACCTCCACCAAGCTTCACAATCATCACTGCTGTGTACAGTATTAAATTGTTTAAAACTTATCCTGTGTGTGTCTATGTCTATCTATCTATCTATATAAAAATAAAGTATAGTGTTTTGTCTGGCAAAAAAAAAAAATCCCTGGAACCTAACCCCCCTCCCCCATTTACATTAATTCTTATGGGGAAATTGAATTTGTTTAACATCGTTTTGCTTAAAGTAGAATTTTTCAGGAACAGAACTACAATGTTAAGTGAGGAGTTACTGTATATTTTTTAAAAATGTAAAAATGTGAGGGCTTGGGGGTGGGGTTGGTGATGAGAGGTTTAGTGTGTGGGAGGGGACTCAGGGCTAGGGCAGAAGGCTAGGGTGAGAGCTGGGGATGAGGAGTTTCGGGTGCAGGCAGGCCAGAGAGGAGGACTCCCCCCAGCCCTCTCTTCGCAGGCAGCAGCGAGCTCTGGGGGAGGGGTCCCTACATCCCCCCAGCACCATGCTCACCTCACACCACTGTCAGTGCATGTGCTCCAAGGGCCCCTCTCAGGTCCAGGAAGTCCCCTCGCCTCCCCTGTGGTGGGGGCAGGGGAGGGGTTGTCATCACATGTGTGCCTGCTCCCCTGCTGCTGCCCCTCACTGTAGCCTCACTCGGGGTGGGGGCTGGGGCTACCCCTTGTCCAGCGTGGGGCAGGAGCGGTGACTGCAGGCAGGAGGGTCCCCCCAGAAAATGAAAGGGTCCGAGGGGGAAGGCAGGCTCAGGATCAGTCTGCCCTGGCAGTAGTGGTGGGGGGCACTAGGACCCTATGGCGGCAGTTGATGCCTACGTGGAGCTGCAGGGACTCTCTGGGACCTGGGAGAGGCACAGGGGCAGCAGGCAGGGACAGGAGAGAGACCTGGCCCTGAACACTAGTGAGGCCTGGCCCTGAATATTGCTGGAGCCCGGGCACCACGGGCCCATATAACTCGCTGCCCCTGCTGGAGGCGTGCCTGTTCTGGCAGGACGGTTGTTCTCAGTGGTACCCCAGCGCATCAAGTGACAGTCTCAAAGGGGTCTCTGTGACTGAACCTGTCACGGGGTGGACGTTTTTTGTTGCTCGGGGTCCCACACAGCGTTTAGCCCAGTGATCTCCTCTAGTGCAGGCCGGCAGCATCTGAGTTTAACTCTTTGTGGAGCAGCACAGGAGTTCAGAATCCCTCTGGGAAACCTCCTCTCCCTGCTAGGCCTAGGGCCTGTATCAAGGAGTCTTTTCCTCCTAATCTCTGAACTTCTTCACTGCTCAGTGCTGCTGAAAGGGGCAGAGTAGCTAGTGGTTAGGGCACTGAACTGGGCCTTGGAAAACCAGGTTTTTATATCCAGCTCTGCCACAGATCTGCTGAGTCACCTTGGACAAATCACTTCCCCTCACTGTGCCTCAGTTTCCCCTCCCACCCTTTGTCTGTCTTGTCCAGTTGGACTGTAAAAGGCTCAGGGCAGGGATTGTCCTTCAATGGGTTTTGTGCAGGGTCCCCCACAATTGAGGTCAGAGCTCATCTGGGGTCTGTAGGGGATGCAAATAACAATAAACACTGTGATACAACCAGTAATACCAGCCACAGCTCATAATTCCCCCACCAGCTTTCATACAATGAAGGCTACACACATCTGAATGACACAGTTACACCATTAACCTGTAATTAACATCCAAAGTTATCACCCATTAGACTGGACAGCAACTCGATACCTTGTACTCCTGGGCAGCCTCCTGTATGGGAACCACTGTGTGAGCGCGGTGAGCCCGGGATCTGTCGCACACCACACAGATGGGTGTTTGATCCTCTTCACAGAACAGTTTCAGAGTCTCCTGGTGTTCCCCACACACCCCGTCCCCTCCTGTTCCCTTTGCTGCCTGTAAACTCAGTTGCTTGGCGATTTCTAGGACATTTTCCAACTGCCTGTTGGGCCTGAGGTTTCTCTTTTGCACAGTTTCTCCGCACTGAGGGCAGGAGGCGGCTGTATCCCTCCCAGCACTGGCTGATGCAGGCTCGGTAGAGATTGTGCCCACACTCCAGACTGACTGGTTCTGTGAAATACTCCAGACAGACAGGACATGTAGCTTCCTCCTGGAGACTTTTCCACGGGGTTCTCTGCAGCCATGGCTCCCTCTGGGCAGTGGAACAGGAACAGTTTCACTTTCCTGATGTCAGGAATGTAGGGGCAGGTTAGTGATGGGGATGATTTACCAGCACTGATGGTGAAAAAAATCTAAATAAAAACAAAAATCAAAAGTCTTGCCCCTCAACTGCCCCATCCAGGCCCCCACAATGCACCCCACACTGCCAGAGACAGACTCTCATGCCTCCACCCCACTCTGTCCCAGTCAGGGCCCCATGCACCCCTAACACCCCAGCCCAAGCCAGTGCCCCCTCCTCATTCTGCATTCAAATACCTCCCCCCATGCACTCAGGGGTCCCCCTTGTCATGGAAAAATTGACCACACCTTTGATTTTGGGTCAGACACACAAGGCACCTTTATTAGGGTACACAATACAATTATGCATAAAGGGAAGGTCGGCGTATCCCCAAGCAAGGGGGGTTAGCCGCCTTGCATAAATCACACAGCTTCAAGCTTATAAAGGTAAAAACTGCAACACGTAATCATGCATTACAAATTTTATCAGCCTTATTTGGTATATTTATCAGCAAGCCAATCAGAGCCCCTCTGGGGCTGTGACTCGGACCCCCTACCATCTAGGGGTTTTCCTGTTTTTGTCTCTAGAGGCCCGTTTTTTGCCACGTCCCCCCTTCTTGCAATACCTTCTCTTGCGTTATCTTGAGCACTAAATTACCTAATGCAACTATTTTCCAATAGAGTTGTACAATAAGCACTTTCCTAATTGTATGCCCACCTATTTGCGGTTTCCATTGTACAAGACTCTTCTGCTTTTATTAATTTTCCATAGCTAATAAGCTGTTATTTTAGGTCAGGTTACCCAATTACCAGTAGGGGTGGGTTCTCCTTTTCCTCCTGTTGACCTTTTGATTATGCCATGCAGGCTTCCAATTGTGTCACACAAGTTCTTACAAATCTTTCTTATGCCTTAAGGTCAAATTGGCCTGCAATGGCCTTCTGTTACTTATGCTTAGCTAACTTAGCTTGGGGCAGACAAGACACAGTTTCAGGGTAAACGCAATCCGGGGTACGGGGGCGGGTCCCTGAAAATCCCCATCACCCTCAAGCAACAGCTCTCTGTGCCCCCCAGAAATCCCCACAGCCAATGTCCCCCTTGCCTCTCTGAGCCCTCCTCCACACAACACCACCAGTCCAATATACCTACCAACCAAAACCAAGAGAAAGACAGATCAACACAAAGGACAGAACTTTTAATTTTTTTTTAAGTGGGGGGAGAGGCGACACGAGGTACCGCCAGTACACACCCAGAGCAGACCCTACCCCTGGCTGATGCACCCCAGATGACCAAAGACCGACCAAGAATTAGCACAGGACAGTGGGTGCCACTCCCCTTCCTCAACGAACCCCATAAAGCCACCTCTCCCCCCATCCCCATCCCAACCAGGCCAATCCCCCGCAACTCCCTCAAACCCAGCTGCAGCCTTTGCCAGCCCCTCCCCACACAGCCTGGGAGTTCCCCTCCCCGCAGCTGCTCCCCTACTGGTGCACAGCAACTGCCAGGTGAGCAGGAAAAGGGCAGGTAAATCGATGCTGCCCCACTACAGCTACCGCTATTCCCCCCTGCAAACCACAACCCCCAACCAACAACCTCCCTGCAGTGAGCCAGGTACAGCCACGTAGGGGCGGGGGAGTGCAGGCGTGGGGCAGCCAGCAGCCCTCCCCCGGCCCCGCATCTAAGAACAAGTCAAGGTCCCTGCACACGAGCCAGGCGCCCGCAGCAGCCGCATGGCGCCGCAGAAGGCTCAAGGAACAGGACCAGCAGCAGTCAGAGGATTGTGAAAGCGAAACCAAAACCAAAAATCGTGCAAGCGCAGTAACAAGCATTTAAAGCTTTTTTAAAGCCGATTGGGTAACCGGGAGCCAATCACGCTCTCGGGAGGGAAATTAAAAACCAACCAACAGAAGAGGCAGAAGCCCCGCCCCCAGGGGCAGCCCCAGAACAAGCGACATTCGCTGCAGGAGAGAAGCCGAGCGAGGCCGGCCGGGCTCTGCATTGGCAGCTCCTGCAGCAGCTGCCGGGTGTTTCCCTTCCTGGGACTGACTCGGCTGCTGCTGGGCGGGGAGGAGCCCACGGGAACATTGCAGCCTGCAGGCGTTTGTGTGACATGTGCCCCCAGGGCAGGGCCCTGTGGCTGGTGGGCATCTCCCTATGGTGATGCTAGCATGACCAGCTGTCCCAATTTTATAGGGACAGTCCCGATTTTTGGGTCTTTTTCTTATATAGGATCCTATTACCCCCCACCACGTCACGATTTTTCACACTGGCTGTCTGGTCACACTAGGTGATGCACTTGAAGGAGCAGAGTCTGTGTGTCTGATGAGAGAGACCCAGAATTCACTGATATATTAAATATATATAGCTGCCAGTTTTAAGCATTTTTTCCCAATATTTATTGAGTTAAATGTTCACAATTGCACAAAACTCTGGGTTTAGCATTTCCTTCCAATTGTTCTCAATTTCATTTTTCACAGTTGCGGGAAATTATGGGGGGATACGTCAATAGCGAGTCAGATCCCAATGATTTAATGTCAGCAGACAGCGAGATTCAAAAAGTTGAAGCTTTATAACCATGAAAACACAGATGGTCACATCACTTGTCAAAAGATGCAGAGTCGCTGTCCTTCAATCAAACACAAATAAGTTCTGAAGCAGCCTTGTTCTTACTTTGTGTATCTCCAATTATCATTTATTATCAATAGAAATATTTTATTCGTTGGTCTGTGTGTAGACAGCAAAAGCTACGCTTGCCAACATTTATGAATAAAAGCTAATTCTTCCCAACCTTGTGATGATAAACTCTCAGGCTAAAAGCTTGGTTAAGCTGGAATAAGTGTTTTGAGACTCGATTCTCATTTACACTAACACTGTTTTCGCTCAGTGGAAAGGAGCTGCAGCATCACCAAATTCATGATTTTATCATGAGTTTTATAATATTTGGTGTGTTTGATGAAGCCCCAGCTCCTGGAAGCATGTGAGGAGGTGAGACTCTCAGCTTTTGTTTTCTAAGCAAAGGAAATATCTAGCTCTTTTTGTTGCAGAAATAAAACATAAAAATTTCACCCCAGTGCAGTCAATGCTCAAGCATAATTTTTTCAGGCCCAGTACAAACTTGTAACTCAGGCCACCTCCCACACATGGTAATGGGGGTTGCAGCCTGGGCTGGGCCCCCAGGGTCTCCGGGCCTTGGAAAAGTGTACCAATCCTCCCCCCCACCCCCACCATGTGGGGGCCCTGAGCGCCATCTAAAGCTCTGAGAAACCAAAAGGCAAATAAAATAATACTAATAGTTACTATTTATTATTATTAAATCTCATGATTTTGGGGGGCTGGCCTGATTTAAGATTTTTAAATGCCTGGGGTTGGCAGCGCTGTGCCAGTGAGAATTCAGACCATAAATCTCTCTCAGTTACCCAAGGGAATCCCCTAAATGAGTGTCATCGTTGATCTAACACAGCACAGTGAACAGAAAGGGAAACGGACACCGAGGACAAGCTATGGGAACGCGCAGGGAGCTGGGCTGTGGGCCCCAAGCAGGACATGAGCACAGTCCCCCCAGGCCCAACAACAGCAATTCCGGACCCCAGGGCAGAACAGTCAATGGGCCCCCACTGGTGCCCGCATGCACAAGCTGCGCCCATGTGGACCCGTCCGCCTGACATTTGGGCGGTGCTGCGCCTGTGCTGGCTGGTGCCCAGTGAGCTGTCAACTGCGCTGCTGGGGGCTCTTCCGGCACAGCCAGGACTTCCACATGCCCACCCGCCTGCCTTCGCTCCTGCCGCTAGAACCACCCCTCGTGCCATAGGTGCTGACTTTTGGTTGTGCCGGTGGGTGCCCCATCCCGGCTCCTCCTCCTTCCCTGAGGCCAAGCCCCCATTTCACCCCACTCCACCGCTTCCTGCCCCTGCTCTGCCTCCTCCCACAAGTCGCCTCCCCTGACAGCCTCCTCCTACCCACTGCTCACTCCTTTCTGCCACCTCCTGCCTTAAGGGTGAGGGGTGTGTGTCTGGGGGGGCTCAGTCTGTCCCCAGAACTGACAGTTTTCAGCATATTTATACACTTCTTTCATACTCTAGTTATTGAATGTGTGTCTATCACTGGTATCGCAGCAATGTCATTATTAAAATAGCAGTGAACGACAGCATTACATTATCATGAATTACAGTGTATTAAAATCATTACACTCAGCTACAAGCTGCCTTCACTGACACCCCTGTGTAAAGACACTGTGTTCACTCTGTGCCTCACCCCTGCTTAGGGCTTGTTTGGGAGCTGAGGGCCACTGATGGCTGTGGGAAGAAGCAGGGGCGGCTCTACGAATTTGTCCGCCCCAAGCAGTCATGCGCGGGAGGTGCACCAGAACCCCGGGAGCAGCGGACCTCCCGCGGGCATGACTGTGGAGGGTCCACTGGTCGTGCGGCTCGGCTGGACCTCCCGCAGCTGCGGAGGGTTCGCTGGTCCCGCAGCTCCAGTGGAGCTTCCGCAGTCATGCCTGCGAGAGGTCCAGCCGAGCCGCGCGACCAGCGAACCATCCGCAGTCATGCCTGGTGAAGACGTGTGAGCTTCTTGCCCTGAAAAAGTCTGCTCCGAGGGAGAGGAGGCTCCCCAAAGTCCTGACTGGCTTTGTGGGGCGCAGTTCCAGAGCATCACCCGGGGACTCCATGACACCCGGTACCCACCAGGAGGGCGAGTGGGCTTTCTGGACCTAAGAGAGTCCCTAGGAGCATGTGCCTTGACTGTGGTGCAGAGTGAGTATGCTGCGGACAGGGGAGAGGAGGGGTCCCTCCCCTGGAGCTTGCTGCAGCTGGTAACGGGGTGGCGGGGGAGTCCTCTCTGGCCCTAGCCCTGGGGCAGCCTGTCTGCAGCCCAAGTTCCTTATCCCCAGCCCTGCCTCACCCCAGAGCCTGTGCCCCCCAGCACCCCAACCCTGAGCACCCTCCTGCACTGTGAACCCCTCATCCCCAGCCCCACCCCAGAGCCCTCACCTGAGGGGAAAAACGTGCAATTTAAACTTGGTGGTCAGTTTGGAGTATCATTGTGTTTAGCACAATACTTGATTATTTTACACCCCTTTAAAGTATATAGTCATATACAGGTGTTACAAAGTGGGAATGTTCTTAATGGTTTCTCTGAATACTGTGTTGGTGCCTCAGTTTCCCCTATGCATTTCTCAAGGATCTAGATGGTGGGATAAGGGGGTGTGATTGTTGTAGAGCCCTAGAGTGCCAGTGTGATGCCATCTGCACAGAGAATGGCCGAAACCCTGTCTCCGGGCAACTGATGGCCTGGGCCGCACTCCTGAAAGCTGCCAACTGAAGGTGTTGGAGAACAAAGAGATCAGGTGGCCTCCTAATGCCTGGAAAAGAGACAAAGGCCAGAGGAGGGAGTGTCAGTGCCTGAGTGGACTTCCGGGAAGCACATGGTATGGAAGGGGATGCTGGGATGCTTTGGAACCACTCCTTCAAAGCCAGTTAGGACTTTGGGGGAGCCTCCTCTCTCTGAGCGTACTGTCTCCAGGGCAAGAAGCTTACACCTTCCTGGGTCTGACCTCAGAGCATTCAGCATGTCCTTCCACACCGTGCGCTTTCCGCAGCGAGTCTGCCCAGGCAGGTCCTGGGGCAACCAGAGGTCCCTGCACCCCTACTCTGCAGTCAGACGTGACTCTCAGCCAGCCGGTGAAACAGAAGGTTTATTAGACGACAGGATCACAGTCTAAAACAGAGCTTGTAGGTACAGAAAACAGGAGCCCTCAGTCAGGTCCATCTTGGAGGGTGGGGAGCCCAGACCCAAGTTCTGGGTCTCTCCCCATTTCCCCAGCCAGCTCCAAACTGACACTCCCTCCTCTAGCCTTTGTCTCTCTTCTGGGCAAGGAGGCCACTTGATCTCTTTGTCCCCAACACCTTCAGTTGGTACCTTGCAGGGGAAACTGAGGCACCCACACAGGATTCAGAGAAAACATTAAGAACATTCCCACTTTGTCACAACAGGTGCAACAAAATATAATACCGTATATTGAAGCAGGCAAGTGCTGCTCCTGACTTTCCACTTTTAATTGACCCTTGTAATCTTGTGGTGCCGACGCGTTGTAGCTTCATTTTATATCAGCTTACAGGGCGAGAGCGGGGGGACCACCATTTTGGGCACCACCAAAAATTATACAAACCTGCCGCCTATGCACCCATGTCCATTTTCTCATGTCTCTCTGCTCCCCATCTCCTGGGGGCTCTGTCTAGTGCCCACTCCCACCCACCCACTCAAAACAGCAGAGGAGGTTCCCCCTCCTCACGTAGGAAGGGTGGCCTAGTGGTTCAAGCACAGGCCTGGGGTCAGGTGTGCTGGGTTTGATTCTCTGCTCTGCCACTGACTCCCTGCTTAGCCAAGGGAAAGTCACTTCACCTCTGTGTACCCTAGATCCAACCTGCCACGTGGGGCTAATGCTGACCCTGCCTCCGAGGCTGAATCCCTTCATGGCTGTGTGGTGAGGGGGGAACTGGAGATACCAAGGTGAGTAGTTTGGGCTGAATTTCTCCACAGCCGGAGAGTGAGAGCCAGCTCCACGCCGAGGGCATGGGAGAGAGAGGGACTCAGCTGTCAGAGCTTCTGCCCCCCACCCCACCCTGCATGGTTCCTGCTGGAGTCCAGGGCTTCTCCTACTCACTCTGCCCAACCCCCCACCCAGCTACCACGGTCCAGGGCTTCTTCTCCCCACCCCTGCTCAGTGCGGCTCCTGCCAAGGTCCAGAGCTTTTCCTTCCCCTAATGTGCCACTGCACCCATCCAGCGCATGCGCCTAGGAGCCCTGCAGCCTGCTGGGGCGATTTCAAAGGGCCTGGGGCTCCCAGCTGCTGCCACCATCACTACCAGGCACTGGCAGCTGCTGCAACTGGAGGCCCCAGACATCAGACAGTGGGTTCCTGTTTGTGGGTTGCTAAGCAGAGAGACACACCCCTCTGCAGCCCAGATATAGGCACCTAACTGTGAGAGGGGCGTGACTTAGGACACCCCTTCCCCCCTTGTCGGCATCTCTCATTGGCTAGCTGACATGGCTGCCCGCCTACTGAGGTGGCTTTTGTGAATCACATTGTAAGGTGCCTGTGTCGCTCTGGCATTGTCTAGGGAGTTCTAGGCCCCTGACTCAGCTCTGAGGGTCACAGTGCTGCTGTCCCTGTGATTTTCTCAATGCCTAAAAGACAGCTGAGCAATTCCTGATTGACATGGGTGTGCACAGGACAGAGGCAGAGCACAGGCTGGTTAGTGACACATCAGACAGTAAAATCCAAACTCTCTTCCCAGAGGCACAATATTCCTTGCAGCTGGGACATTAAAGTGGAACAAACAAGAATTATTGTTTGTAATGTTTTATTTACAATAAGTTGCTGGAAAGTAGCAAAGTAAAAGGAGCTAAGAAGGAGCTTTAATAACCACAGCACAGCCAGGAGATCCCCAACTACAGAGAACAGTTTTCTTTATGGCACTAAAATTGAACCAATGGCCAGGAATTAATATAGGGAATTAATGAGTTACAGTCTCACTTTCATAAACATGTAATAAATCTCCCCGCCCCGCTCATGTTCCCTTTCCTTTCGTACTGTCCTTTTCTATTCATCATTGTTCTAGCCTCACTTCCCATCCCTGTTATTTCCCTGTGTCTCTCCTCCCTGTCACAGATCACCCCCTCACCTGCTCCCTTTTTTCCCTGATCTTATCCCTTCCCCTCCTGCTGATCCTGGGCTGGGAGCCACCAGTGAAATCTAAGGACACAGATCTGTACAAAACGCTCCCTGCTGCTGCTGCTGCTTCTCCCCACTCCCCAAACCCTGATTGATTCATGCTGTGTCCCTGCCACCCCCACCTCTGCCTGTCCCCTGCCTGGCTATTAGTGCTACCCCCTGCCCAGCCCCCACCTCTGCCCCTCAGGGCCCCTCCTGCAGCCCCAGGGGTCTTCCCCCTCCTCCCCCATCCCTGAGGCTGCCGAGAGGGAGGGGAGGTGCTTCCAGGGGCCATAGAGATGAGGAGCCAGAGGTCATACAGACTGGGCTGTGTGTGTCTAGAGAGGCTGATTTCCAGTTCCTGCCTCTGCTGCATGTCTCAGGGACACAGGCAGAGCCGTGATCCTGGCCCCACAAAGAACCAGGGTCGGATTTTCCCCCCAAAGTCGGAGTCCGGCGGGAATGTGAAGATTGGGGCCTCGTCACCAGCATCGATAAATGTCACCTGCCCCCGGTCACAGTCCAGACAAACCCGGATCCTGCTGGGGGTCCGGCTCAGGGGCAGGGGGGTCACACAGTAGGTGAGAGCTTGGAACTGACCCAGCCAGTGCCGCTCCACAGCCCAGATACCCCCATCAGGGCGATACCTGATCCTTCCCTTCCTCCTCACAGAATCGCTGGCCACCCCCACAGCCCAGTCTCTCCAACCCCCCACCTCCACCTCCCAGCAATGTCTCCCAGAGGTGAATCCCTCACAGCCCAGCACACACAGCGCAGTGTCAAATCTCTCAGGGTTGTTGGGCAGTCGCTGTCGTGTGTTTCCCCCTCTCACACTTTTCCGATCCTCAGACAGGACAAGGTTGGGATGAGCCGTGTCTGGATCCAGAGTCACATTCACTGGAGAGAGAATCAGAGCGTTAGGGGCAGAGCTCAGCCCTGGGGGAGTCTGGGGCCATTTCTCACACTCCCCAGCAGCCCCGTTCAGGCTGGGACAGTCCCGGATCCCAGGGAACTGCCTCTGTCCTGGACACCTGAGGGTACGTCTAGACTACCTGCCGTATAGGCAGGTAGCGATCGATTGAGACACAATATATCGATCCCCAAACGCGCTCCTGTTGACTCCGGAATTCCACCAGCATGAACGGCGGTAGAGCAGTCGACAGGGGGAGCCACGGACGTCGATCCCACGCCGTGAGGACGAGAGGTAAATCAATCTAAGATACTTCGACTTCAGCTACGCTATTCACGTAGCTGAAGTTGCGTATCTCAGATCGACCCCACACCCCCACCCAGTGGAGACCAGCCCTGAGACTGAGCAGAGATGTCACTGCAGCTCCTCAGTCTTTGTAACGGGTCCCACTTCATTAGTTTCTCATTTATCACAGAGGCTTCAGCTCCCACATCCCGCTGCTGGTGTTGCCCCATTCCCAGCAGCACAGACACAGCCAGGAAGGCGTCAGAAGTTTTTATTGAGGGAGCAGAAGTGGCAGGTACCAGCTTTAAACCCCAGAGGGAAGCTCCCTCCCCTAATGCAGCCTCCAGTCCCAGGCCAGAGAACAGAGAGGAAGGTGCAGCAATGGGGAACAGCCACTTAAGACCAGAGAGTAGGAGGTGGCACTGGGTGGGGTAGCACCATCTCCAGCCTAGAGAGAAAGGAAGAGTTGCCAGTTTCACAGTCTGCCCACAGGAAAGGCAGGATGTTGGAGAAGAGCGATGGGGAGACCTCCTGCACCGGGGTGAAGCAGAGGGATCTGGCAGGGAGCTCTGTTCGCGTGTGACTTAGTTAAGAGTGTTTCTGTTCATCAGAATGGGCATGAACTCAGCACTAAGGGTGGTGTCAGGACTGTTTTTGTGTCCCCGCCCGCTCCATGGCCCTGACCGAGGCCCTGCCCCCGGCCAGGCTGGGAGACTTGCCCGCTATGGAGAGCCCCTGACACTCCACCTGCCCTGGACATGGATCCATGGGCCTTTGGCAGCAGTCCCCAGCCCATGTCCCCACTCCCCGAGGTGCACCACCCTGGGCAGGTGGAGGATCCAGGGCTCCCCAGTGCAGTCCCTGGATGGCAGCCTGGTTCTGGCTTCTGGCCTGGCCAGGGCCTCAGGGAAAGAGGAGCAGGGGTGGGGCCATTGAGAGAAGCCAGCACCAGGGAGAGATTGGTGCTGTGGGCAGGGGCTGCACTACACAGAGAGGAGCTGCTCAGCTGCCCTGCCCAAAGCACAGACACTGCCTGCCATGCTCCACCCCTGCCAAGGCTTGCAGTGTGTGGAGGCAACGTGGCCCTCTTCCCCCAAACTATGCCCATGCTGAAAAGTGTCCTGGTCATCCCACCTTTAAAATTGTGTGTGTGTTGGTGGGGGAGACATGGGCCCCTGGATCTCCATACCGTTTAATGTGTTATTTTTAGGGCTGTGTGTGTCACGGTCGCTGTCAGTTTGGTTGGTAACTTCAGCTACAATCTCATGAAGACGTTTTCTCTGGAATTTTCTCATAATTTAAAGGCAATCTTCACCTGCAGACTCACCCTGTCTGTGTGCTCCAAATGATTCTCCCCTTTTTCTCTCCAGTTCAGACGGCAGAGTGTCTTGGGGGAGAAAGGAGAAGAGAGGTGAGATTTCTGACTTTCATATTCATAAGAGCATCCCCTCTCTGAAACTGTTTCATAATTATGACAGAGAAACAGACAGAGACTCTGTCATGGTCTCACCCTCACTTGAAACTGGGGGGTTTCAAGTTGAGGACCAGCATGTATCTCCCCCCCACCCTAAAATCCTAGGGTAGGTCTCCTTTTTGCTGCCACCACTCGGTCAATTTACGTGGGCCGAGACACCCCTGTTTTCCCCCTCCTCTTTCCAAAGACGTTCCCTGGGGAAACACAGATCAACTCACAGAGGGAGAAACCTCCCCGTCTCCTCCCTCCCCTCTCTGCCCGGAGATAAGCTTGTCTCACCACCGAGAGAGAGTTTCTTAGCTCCCTCCCCCTGTACCCACAGTAGAAGGGATTTAATCAAATCTTTATAGAAAGAATTTATTAAAAGAAAAACAAAAAAAATACATAATCTCTATGAGCCCAAGCTGGACACTCATAGGGTATAACCTTGCTAAGTTCTGGAGAGAATCCTCTCTCCTTCTCAGTACAACAATACAGGCAGAATTAAGAATAATCAATAACAAACACACAGAATTGCAAACATAGGATTATTAGATGAGGACACAAAGTACCTTTCTAATACTCACTATCTTGACTAGAAGAAATTAGTTCAGAAAGATGGAAACTTGCAGAAGACTTGACTAAATATCTGGACCCTTGTAACTCCAAACGGCTAAGAACAATACACACAAGAGCAGAGAGAAAAAGTTCCCTCCTAGGAATTTTAAATTCTCTTCCCTGATTGGTCCTCAGGTCAGGTGTTCACCAGGTACTATGTGTTAACCCTTTACAGGTGTAAACTTAACCCTTAACTAACTATTTATGACAGACGCACAGAGACAAACTCAGGTATTTAATATAAAAAGGTCTGAAATTTTCCCCTCTCAATCAGGCATCTCTCAGCAATGGAGCCAGCATCCTTGCAAACTCACAACTATCCCAGGACACACAATCTGTAAGAGATTTACTTTTCCCTCCTCATCCCCTTCATCCCTTCAGACTCCAGTTGGTTTGTCTCATTCACTTACTGCCTTTTGTCGTAACCTAGACCCAGAGCCTGCAAAGACTTTGGCATAAAAGTAACTTTACCCACTTGGTTCCCTTTGACACTAACGAGATGTTCAGAGTTTGTGAAATTCTGGCTCTAATTGTGAACTGTTGGGTTTGTTTACGCAGCGCCTCTACAGAGAGCAGCACGACGGGACCTCGTCCTCCATAGGCAGAAATGGAAATAATAGTAAAATTATTTTATCAAGGTGGAAATTGAGGTGGGGGAGGATTGGCTCAAAGGAAAAGGAAAAGGAGAGGAGAGGGGCCTTTTGTGACTCTGCTGTTCAGTGGCTGCAGGGGCCGGTGTAGACCTTGGCACAGGCTGAGGAAGTTCTGAAGCCAGCCCGAGCTACATCCCTGTGACAATGGCCCCCGTGTGTCTTGCCCAGCCTGCAGTGTCCGAGGCCCAGCTTTACACTGCCCACCTCCCTCTATTCCTCGTCCACCCCCTCCCTCTTCCACCCGCCCTCACCAACCCCACCCCATTCCCAGCCCTCTCAGGAACACGCCTTGTGCCTGCAACTGCTGTGGAGGAGACACCAGAGGCTCCTGTGCTGAAGGGATCCCTGATCATAGGGGAGGGGCTTTCTCCTTCCCTACAACCCATTTGGCCCAAACTAGCTGCAAACGGGACCAGAGCTCAGTGATGGGCTGGATCCACTTTGAGAAATGTGCCCTATGGCTGGTGATGGGGCAGTAGACAGGGAGGGCTCCGAGCTATAGAGAATTCTTTGCCATGTGTCTGGCTGTTGGGTCTTGCCAAAATGCTCGGTATCCAACTGACCATCATGTCTGGGGTGGGGAAGGAATTTCCCCACAAGTCAGATTGACAGAGAGCCTGGGGATTTTTTTCCTTCCTTCCTCTGCAGCGTGGGGCATGGGTCAGTTGCAGATTTGAACTAGAGTCAATGGTGGATTCTCTGTAATTTGTGTAGCGGGGCACTTACTCCCATCCTGGGATAAAATGAGGTAAAAGGTGAAAAGCAGCTGAGGTCGGCTGACTGGGGAGGCAGCCACAGCTGGGGCCACACCCAATTCGGTCACAACTGGCCCTGATCAAAGGGCTGGGAGCTAGGCAGGCAAGAGTCTCACTGCAGGACTGCTTGGGAGCAGAGCACAAGGTGCCTTACACAGAGCAGGGCTGGGGTGAGGCAGGCAGAGCTGGGGAGCTCTGGCCTGGCAAGTCCCCAGGCTGAGGCCTTGTTAAGGGCCAGGGATGGTACTAGAGCTAGAAAGGCAGTAGGTCCAACCCCCTTGCTAATGATGAGTGGACATTGCGGACTGCAGGCTGCCCCAGAGAAAGGGGGCTAGATGACTGGCAGTAACCACTGAGGCAAGGTGGGTATAGAGGGTTGGGATGCCCCTGGGAGAGGAGACCCAGAGTGTGGGGGTAGTGCTGTGGGCAGAACCCCAAGGTAAGGGGCACTGGAGTCCAGGAGGGACATGGAGGGGCTTGAGGCAGGAGAGATACTGGCCAGCAGGGGGCACTCTGGAGCGGGAAAGCTAATTCCCTGACTGACCAGCAGGAGGCGCCGCACTGCTGAGTGCTCAACCAGTTACACTTGAAGTTTTAAAATCATGATTTAAGGACTTCAGTAACTTGGCCAGAGGTTAGGGGTCAATTGCAGGAGTGGGTGGGTGAGATTCTGTGGCCTGCAGTGTGCAGTTGGTCAGACTGGATGATCGTGATGGTCCCTTCTGGCCTTAAAGTCTTTGAGTCATTTCTTAATTTAACAGCATCATGTAAGTGTGAACCAATTGATCAGCACCATTCTCTTCTCAGAGGCTGTAGCGAGTCGGTGTGGCTCCCCTCCTGCCCAGCAGAGGGCGCTCCCTCCCAGAAGCCCAGCTGGGCTGAGCCACCACTTCCTGTCCCCGCCCCCCGGAAGTCAAGGGGCGGGACAGGAAGTAGAAAAGGAGGACGCCAAAGCTCAGTCAGGAACCAGCCACCGCCGGGAGCAGATGTGCCGGCAGGGGCTCCAGACTGGGAGCCCTCTAGGACCTGAGGCGGCGATCCAGACTGGCCCCCACTACCCCGCGCCCGGTACGATGAGGAACCAGCAGAGCTGCCCCGGGATCGGTACCCTGAGGAGCCGCTGAGACTCCCTCGCGCCGGCTACGAAGAGGAGCCGCCGCCGCCGCTTCCGCCCTGCTGTTATCCGGAGGAGCCGCCTGAGCACGCCTGGCCGGACTTCCAGCAGGAGTTGCCGGACCTGCCCCCAAGCCCTGGTCCCGAGGAGCCCATGCAGATGGACTGGCCCGAACTCCCGGCGACCGAGGAGCAGGTACCCACGGAGGGGGAAATGGAGTGTAGCCCGGGGATAGCCGACCCATGTCAGGCTATAGGCACCGAGGTGCCCATGTCAGTGTGTTGCGGTCAGGACCCCACTGACCAGCGGCAGTGTTAGCCGCTAAATGGGCCCCGGGCTGGGACACAGTGGAGTGGGTGGGCCTGTGTCCCCCCTGCCACCCCACGCACGGGTGGCAGTCTCCCCCTCACCCCAGTGCAGACAGAGAGGCCTGCACTAGTCTGAGTTGTTGTCATCGCTCAGCCCTGCCAGAAGGTCTGAGCCCTGTACCTGTTGCTGCCCCGCCCTGAGCTAGGGCTTGGGCTTTATAAACTGAATTGCTGCTCAGTCCTGCCACCAGGACCTGAGCCCCATTGAACTACTGTTATCCAGCCCCCTGCTCCAGAGGGCCTGGGTTTATCTTGGACTACTGTGGCCTGGCCCCTGCTCCAGAGGGCCTGGGTTTATCTTGGACTACTGTGGCCTGGCCCCTGCTCCAGAGGGCCTGGGTTTGTTCTGAGCTATTGTGCTGCCCCGCCCCGGTTAAGGGTCTGGGCTTAGACTGACTGACTGTGTGCCTTCTGTGCAGCCCCTGCCTGAGGGCCTGCACCTGAGAACCTTCCTGAGACTGATTGCTGTTATCCAGCCCCCTGCTCCAGAGGGCCTGGACTTATATTGAACTGTTGTTATCCAGCCCCCCCTGCTCCAGAGGGCCTAGACTTATATCGAACTGCTGTTATCCAGCCCCCCCTGCTCCAGAGGGCCTGGACTTATATCGAACTGCTGTTATCCGGCCCCCTGCTCCAGAGGGCCTGGACTCATACTGAGACTGATTGCTGTTATCCGGCCCCTGCTCCAGAGGGCCTGGGCTTGTATTGGATTGCTGTTCAGCCCCCCTGACACAGAGGGCCTGACGGTACTGAGACTGACTGCTGGTCAGCCCCCTGATCCAGAGGGCCTGAGCCGTGAGACAGTGCTAACCCTGATTTCTTGCCGCCCCACCAGTTAGAGGGGACAAGGAGCGAGTCGGTGTGGCTCCCCTCCCGCCAGCCGGAGGGTTGAGCCCCGACCAACCGCTTACACTGGTGCCTTCTCTGAGGACCCCGAACCCTACCCTGTGAGAAAGGGTAACGAGCGGGGTGGGGGTTTGTCTACCCCTCCCCGGAACGACATGGAGATGGAGCGTTTAATTCAACGCCTCGTGGAGAGCCGAGAGAGACAGCAGGCTGCTCAATTGCAACAGCAACAGCAACAACAGGCTGTTCAGCAGGAGCAGCAGCAGCAGCGGGATGCCGCCCACCTCCGGCTCACCCAGGAGCTACACGCGGCCCAGCTGGAGCAGCAGCAGCAACTGCTACAGCAGCTGGGGACTCAGCTCCAGCAGCTCCTGGTCACCCTCCTGCGCCCCGCAGAAGGACCGGGTGGTGAGGGGGCCGGAACCCCCCGGATGGCGGCTCCCCTCAGCTTGACCAAGATGGGCCCGAATGATGACCCTGAAGCGTTCCTGGTTACTTTCGAGCGCGTAGCCCTAGTCGCTGGATGGGCCCGAGAACATTGGGCTACACTGTTAGCCCCGTACTTGACCGGGGCGGCCCAGATGGCTTATCGAGACCTCGCGACTGAGGACGCATGCGATTATGACCGGGTTAAAGCTGCTATACTAGACACGCTGGACGTCAGCCCCGAGACGTTCAGGCAGAGATTCCGGGGCCAGATGTATCCGCAAGGCGCCCGGCCGCGGGCGGTGGCCCAGATGCTAAAGGAGGCCGGCCGACGCTGGCTCCTCCCCGATCTCCGGACTGCAGAGCAGGTGACAGAGCAGGTCGTCTTAGAACAGTTTATTAGCATCCTGCCCTCCCGCGGACGAGGTTGGGTGCTCCGCCATCGACCGACGACGCTCGCGGCAGCAGTGACACTTATGGAGGATTTCCTCGCCGCCGATGGGGCCGACGCTCCCGCGACCCAGCCCCAGGCCTGAGACCGCTCGCCCGGAGAAAAAGGGGAGCCCCGCGAAGGCGGTGCGAAATCCCGGCCGCGGACTTACCTCGCAGCCGGAACCTCAAGCCCGTTGGCGGGACGCCGCCACCCGAATCGGACCTGCCGGTCCCGGTCCAGGAACCCCGGGGGTCCGACGGAGTCCACCCCGAAGTCCAAACCGAGGGGCCACCCGAAGTAAACGGCCGGAGCTCGGTCCCTGCTTTGGCTGCGGGAAGCTAGGACACCTCCAGAGGGACTGTCCAGACATGGACTGCAGTTACGGGCAGGTTTGGGCAGGACACAACCGAGCTCGGCCCGCCCTGAGTCCCAAACTTACCATCGCTGCCGTCGTCGAGGGCCAGGCGGTCAAGGCCCTGATCGACTCCGGCTGTGGCCAGACACTAATCCGCCAGAGCTTGGGACCCCCGCCGGACCCCGGTCTGCAGCCAATACACCTGCAATGCATTCACGGAGATATCCGGCCTTATCCCAGTGCCCGCATCTCCCTGACGGTCGCAGGGGTCACCCGGCGTTTGATCGTCGGCCTAGCTCCTCATTTAGCATATCCCGTTGTCCTGGGGCGGGACTGGCCTGCCTTCGAAGATGTGCTACGCGCTACGCCGACCCTCGAAGCGGAACCCCGGGAGCCCCTACCCGAGCCCACTGGGGACGCCTCTGAGGCTGAACCCGAAGTTACCACCGACGCGGAAAAGCCCATGGAACCCCCCCGGGACCCCCGCCTCTACACTGATTTCTGCAGGGACCAACGAGCAGACCCCACGCTCGGCCGCTATTATGAGCAGCTCGCGGCGGTGGATGGGGTAGTCCGGGACCCCCAACAAGCCGCCCGATGGCCGCATTTCGAGCTACGGCAGGACCGCCTGTATCGGATCGACCGGGATCCCCGCACCCGCTAGCCGCAAACCCAGCTGGTAGTTCCGCAGTGTTATAGGCGGGCCGTCCTAAAGTTGGCACATGATGTACCGGCCGCCGGGCATCTGGGGCAAGAAAAGACACTGGCCCGGATATTGGGACGGTTCTTCTGGCCAGGGATCCACCAAGACGTCCGAAGGTATTGTGGCTCGTTCCCAGCGTGCCAACTTGCCGCGCCACCGGGGGTCCCTCGAGCGCCACTGGTTCCTATGCCACTAATGGAAGTACCCTTCGAGAGAATTGCCATGGACCTTGTAGGGCCTCTCCCGAAGAGCACGGCTGGGTTCCAGTATGTTCTAGTCCTCGTCGACTATGCCACCCGGTTTCCAGAGGCTGTCCCGCTACGTAGCACGACCGCCCGGACTATTGCCGGCGAACTACTAAAAATCTTCGCCAGAGTCGGACTCCCGCGGGAGATTCTGACGGACCAGGGAAATAATTTTACCTCCCGGCTATTGAAGCAAGTATGTACTCTCTTGGGGATAAAACAGCTCCGCACCTCCGTATACCATCCGCAAACTGACGGCCTGGTGGAGCGTTTCAACCGGACCCTCAAGGGGATGTTGCGGAAATTCCCACCAGGGGAGCTCCGCCGCTGGGACCAGTTTCTACCTGCCCTGCTGCTGGCCGTCCGGGAAGTCCCCCAGTCCTCGACAAGGTTCTCCCCCTTTGAGCTGTTATACGGGCGCAGGCCACGCGGCCTCCTCGACCTAGTGCGGGAGACCTGGGAACAGACGGCCTCCCCAGCCCAGGGCCTCCTGGAGTATGTTCTACAGTTACAGGGATACCTATCCCAGGCTGGGACCCTGGCACGGGAGAATTTGAAGAAGGCCCAGGAGCGACAGGAGCAGACCTACAACCGAGAGGCTCAGGTTCGGGAGTTTAAGCCAGGGGACCGAGTCTTGCTCCTCCTGCCGTCCAGCGAGTCCAAATTGTTGGCTCGCTGGCAGGGACCATACGAGGTCGTCCGAAAGGTGGGGGCAGTCAACTACGAGGTGCGCCAACCTGATAGACGTAAAGAAACACAGCGTTACCACGTAAATCTGTTAAAACCCTGGCGAGACCGAGAAGGCCTCTTGATCAACCCATGTCCGCCCGAGCCGGAACTGGGTCCTCGGGTGCCCCAGGGGGAGGACCCCCTGACCCCCATGCTTGGGGAGTCACTCTCCGAAGAACAACGCAAGCAAGCGAATTGTCTCCTGAGGGCCTTCCGTAAGACTTTCACCGCCGTCCCGGGGTATACCACCCTGGGCTGCCACTCCATTCAAACGGAACCGGGAAAGGTGATATGAGAAACAACTCGGCCGCTGCCCTACCGAATGCGGGAGGCCGTCGAAGAAGAGGTACAAGCAATGCTGGCCTTGGGCGTTATCGAGCCCTCCGTAAGTGAATGGTGTAGCCCCGTGGTCCTGGTGCCCAAGCCCGATGGCACCCGTCGGTTCTGCATCGATTTCCGGCGGGTAAACGCCATCTCACACTTTGACGCATACCCGATGCCCCGAGTGGACGAGCTGTTGGACCGGTTGGGAGAGGCCTGATTTATCACCACCTTGGACCTCAGCAAGGGGTACTGGCAAATCCCCCTTGAAGAGACCTCTAAGGAGAAAACAGCTTTTGCCACCCCGACGGGGCTGTATCAATTCACCAGGATGCCCTTCGGTCTCCATGGAGCCCCCGCGACCTTCCAAAGGCTGATGGACCGCCTACTCCAAACCCATCACGACTATGCTGCCGCGTACCTGGATGACGTGGTCATCTATAGTCGTCGATGGGAAGACCATCTACCCCGGGTCGCGGCCGTCCTGAGGTCCCTAAGACAAGCAGGGTTGATGGCTAATCCCAAGAAGTGCCGGATTGCGTGGCAGGAAACTACCTACCTAGGTTACACCGTCGGTGGGGGCAGGTAAAACCCCTGGTGGGAAAGGTCCAGGCCCTAATGGACTGCCCGACCCCAACCACCAAACGACATGTCCGGCAGTTCTTAGGCCTGGTCGGGTATTACAGAAGGTTCATCCCGCAGTTCGCCTCCATAGCGGCACCCCTCACCGGCCTGCTCACGAAGGACAGCCCTCGGCAGGTGAGATGGACCCAGGAGTGCGAGACAGCTTTCCGGCGCCTCCAGGGATGCCTCTGCCGAGAACCAGTCCTGTACAGCCCGGACTTCCACCAAGGATTCGTCCTGCAGACTGACGCCTCCGAGGTAGGACTGGGGGCTGTCCTGTCCCAGGAAATAGATGGGCAGGACCACCCCGTACTGTACCTGAGCCGCAAGCTGTTCCCCCGTGAGAGGAACTATGCGGTGGTAGAGAAGGAGACGCTGGCCATAAAGTGGGCCTGCGAAGCCCTCCGTTTCTACCTTTTGGGGGCGCCCTTCATCCTGGTCACGGACCATGCCCCCCTCACCTGGCTGACGCGGATGAAGGACAAGAATGCCCGCATTATGCGGTGGTACTTGGCCTTGCAGCCGTATGCTTTTACTATTCTGCATCGAGCTGGCAAGGACCATGCCAACGCGGACTTCATGTCCCGTATTGGGGGAATGGAAGAGCCTGGCCCCGACCGGCGGGCGCCAGCCTTAAGGGGGGGGTGTGTAGCGAGTCGGTGTGGCTCCCCTCCTGCCCAGCAGAGGGCGCTCCCTCCCAGAAGCCCAGCTGGGCTGAGCCACCACTTCCTGTCCCCGCCCCCCCGGAAGTCAAGGGGCGGGACAGGAAGTAGAAAAGGAGGACGCCAAAGCTCGGTCAGGAACCAGCCACCGCCGGGAGCAGACGTGCCGGCAGGGGCTCCAGACTGGGAGCCCTCTAGGACCCGAGGCGGCGATCCAGACTGGCTCCCGCTACCCCGCGCCTGGTACGATGAGGAACCAGCAGAGCTGCCCCGGGATCGGTACCCTGAGGAGCCGCTGAGACTCCCTCGCGCCGGCTACGAAGAGGAGCCGCCGCCGCCGCTTCCGCCCTGCTGTTATCCGGAGGAGCCGCCTGAGCACGCCTGGCCGGACTTCCAGCAGGAGTTGCCGGACCTGCCCCCAAGCCCTGGTCCCGAGGAGCCCATGCAGATGGACTGGCCCGAACTCCCGGCGACCGAGGAGCAGGTACCCACGGAGGGGGAAATGGAGTGTAGCCCGGGGATAGCCGACCCATGTCAGGCTATAGGCACCGAGGTGCCCATGTCAGTGTGTTGCGGTCAGGACCCCACTGACCAGCGGCAGTGTTAGCCGCTAAATGGGCCCCGGGCTGGGACACAGTGGAGTGGGTGGGCCTGTGTCCCCCCTGCCACCCCACGCACGGGTGGCAGTCTCCCCCTCACCCCAGTGCAGACAGAGAGGCCTGCACTAGTCTGAGTTGTTGTCATCGCTCAGCCCTGCCAGAAGGTCTGAGCCCTGTACCTGTTGCTGCCCCGCCCTGAGCTAGGGCTTGGGCTTTATAAACTGAATTGCTGCTCAGTCCTGCCACCAGGACCTGAGCCCCATTGAACTACTGTTATCCAGCCCCCTGCTCCAGAGGGCCTGGGTTTATCTTGGACTACTGTGGCCTGGCCCCTGCTCCAGAGGGCCTGGGTTTGTTCTGAGCTATTGTGCTGCCCCGCCCCGGTTAAGGGTCTGGGCTTAGACTGACTGACTGTGTGCCTTCTGTGCAGCCCCTGCCTGAGGGCCTGCACCTGAGAACCTTCCTGAGACTGATTGCTGTTATCCAGCCCCCTGCTCCAGAGGGCCTGGACTTATATTGAACTGTTGTTATCCAGCCCCCCCTGCTCCAGAGGGCCTGGACTTATATCGAACTGCTGTTATCCGGCCCCTGCTCCAGAGGGCCTGGGCTTGTATTGGATTGCTGTTCAGCCCTCCTGACACAGAGGGCCTGACGGTACTGAGACTGACTGCTGGTCAGCCCCCTGATCCACAGGGCCTGAGCCGTGAGACAGTGCTAACCCTGATTTCTTGCCGCCCCACCAGTTAGAGGGGACAAGGAGCGAGTCGGTGTGGCTCCCCTCCCGCCAGCCGGAGGGTTGAGCCCCGACCAACTGCTTACAGAGGCTCATCCCAATTTCCATTCCTAGATCCCTTCTAGGTACCTTTGAACTTCCCCAGAATCTCCATTAGCACAATCGTTTTCTGGGAGAAATCACTGACTCGCTCTTCCAGTTCAGGAGAAATCTCCTCTGGCTGCTGGAACTTCCCCTTCTCACACCTGGAGGGAAACAATTTCACGTGATTATATTTTACTGTGTGACTCATTATAAGTTCTGGCTAGTGAGTCGCTGCTCTCATGGGCCTGGAGTTAGAATTCCTCGACTTCTCCCAGCCTCAGAGCAGGTGCAACACAACCCAGGGCGAAGCAGCCTTCCCTTCAAAGGTCATTAATATTCTTCAACTCTGGGGACAAAAGGGGAATTGAGTCTCCATTGCCAATTCGCTCCTTGGCCTCCATGCTCTGAGGGACAGGAGGTTCCCAGGTGAAGTGCTGTAGAAATCTGCCTCTAGGTACTAGACTGAGACACCAGCTACCCCTTCCGCAGGTCATTCCACACAGGTCTCCAAACAGCCCTCAGATGGGGAAAGGCTCTTGAAAACTACTGCCCTGGGCTGAATAGAGACCAGTGCCCTGCAGTGACAGGCCCATAATCCATCTCCACCATCCTGAGGCAGCCAGTCCCCCAGGGATGTGACATCTCTAGAAAATACTTGAGGTCAGTCCTTCCCACTGACTGGAGAATTCTAGAGCCTTCTGTACAAGAGTGAGCACCCCAGGATGGAGTTGATCAGAGAGATTTGTATCCAACATGTGATCTCCCCACACATTTTGCTGTAGAGCCCTGGGGAGATGCGGTACTACCCTCATCATCAAGCTCTTTCCCAGCATTGTGGAGTGCGAGGGAGCCACATACCTGCTCAAGGTGGTTCTGACATCCTAGAGGAGAGAGAGACAAAAGAATTTCAGTCCCCTCTGACACACACACACGGGGGATTCCAGGGAAGGGATTTAGGAAGTATGGGGGAAAGACACCCTGCCCTGGCCCCAGGGCCATTGATTCCCTGAGCTAATGGGGCTTTTCCATCTTTCATATCTCTGTGACTCTGCTACGAATAATACTCACTTAGATGTCAGTAATGCACACGCCGAGTTACACTGAGATCTCCGACTGCTGGATTCCAGTGCTTATGATTCAGCAGCCCGCTCCTCCCTCTGTGGGAGTCTAGCATGTTTCTAATGATGAGTGGCGGTTTCCAATAGTCCCTGGGGGTGCTCAACCCCATGCCCCACCTCCACTCCAAACCTTTCCCCAATGCCACACCCCAACCCAACTCTTCCCCCTCCCACTCAACCTCCACACTCTCTCTTTCTCGCCTCCTCTTGTGAGCTGCCATAAATATAAAGGAAAGAGTTACATAAAATATCTCCTTGCAGCTGTACTGAATCGCTTTACCTCTAAGGGATTAAGAAGCTCAGATAACCTGGTTGGCTCCTGACCAGAAGGACCGATAAGGAAAGAAGATACTTTCACATCTGGTGGGTTGCAGGAGGTTTTGTTTGGGCTCTGTTTGTTTGTTCCCTCTCCTGATAGAGAGAGAGAGACCAAGCAGGTACAACATCTCCTGAAAAGCTACCTGTAATGATCCATCTAAGATTACAAAAATTCTAACTAAGGCAAGGAAATGCATTAGGTTATTTTTTTGTTTTAGTTTGTGAATTTTCCCTATGCTAAGAGATTGTTTTATTCCTGTTTTTGTAACTGTGAAGCTGAGTCCAGAGGGGAGTCCTCTGTGTTTTAAATCTTTTTATTACCCTGTAAAGTTACCTTCCATCCTGATTTTGCAGGTGTGATTCTTGTACTTCTTTCTTTATAATAAATTTCTTCTTTAAAGAACCTGATTGATTTTAGTGTCCTAAAGATAAGGGTCTGGTCTGTACTTACATTAAAGGCAATTGGTTGCTATATTATTCTCAAGCCTCCCCAGGAACGGGGGTGAAGGGGTTTGGAGGGTTATTTTGAGGGAATAGGGATTCCAAGTGACCCATCTCTGAATTTTTGTTTAAATCACTTGGTGGTGGCAGCAAGGACAAGCAAAGGAATTTGTGCCTTGGGGAAGTTTTTAACCTAAGCTGATGGAATATAAGATTAGGGGGTCTTTCATGTGGGTCCCCACATCTGTCCCCCAGAGTTCAAAGTGGGGAGGGAATCCTAACATGAGCACAGTCCCTCCTCCCGCTCCCTCCCAGCATCTCCTGCACATAGTGGAACAGCTGATTGCAGCAGGCAGATGGTGCTGGAAGAAGGAGGAGGAGTTAATCGGCAGGTCTGACGGTTGGTAGCACTGAGTGGGAGAGCTGGCTGTCCTGAAGCACCCACCTATGTTTCTCAATCAGTCTCACCTGTAGGAATTCACTCGCTGGCTTCTGACACTTCCCCTCCAGCTCACTGATCAGCTCACTCAGACGGGAAATCTGCTCAGAGAGTTTACTGACATTTTCATTCTGGATCCTCACAATCTCCTCATCCAGCTTCTCCAGCTGGGTCAGCAGGAGTCGCTCTTGTTCCTCCAGGAACTGCTGCAATTGCTGAAATTCAGATACAATCTTCTGCCTCTCGGTTTGTGTTTGTTTCTGTATGAAAACAGGGAAAAGAGCTGGTCAGGGACATGTATGGAGCCCGGAGTCCTTTCATGGAGAGCTGAGTGTGCAGGAGGGTGATTTTCTTTGAAAATCCTCAGATTTCTGACATTTGACGCTACCCTGTGGGTACTAGGCAGGGGATTCTCTCACACCTTCCCCTTTGGCCCCGGTATCCCTCTGAAAGGGAAGTTTCTCTGTCAGTCATGGTCAGCATCTTCTGTTATTTATGGTCTGTGGAAATTCAGACCCAGAGCAGCAGGAGGCAGGACTCAGCACTACACTGACACAGACATCAGGGGAGTTAAAAGAAACAAACGTTTTAAAAATGCACAAAATGTCTAGACCCAGTGGACAGCACTTCACAGAGACATTCAGTTCACTTGGGTGGATTTCTGGGTAAGCCACAAAGGCTACTCATCAATTGAAAGGGAAGCTTAGGGCTTGTATACACATGAATCTAACCCAACAATCCATGGTCATGGAGAAACACACACATAAGCCCATGTTCACCAAGGCCACACAGGAGTTTGCCTCCAAACAGACCTCCCACTACCAGTCCCTGCTGGTTCATAACAACAGGCACCTACCAGATACTCCCGGCTATTCCCCTCTCCAGTCGCTTTCAATCCCAGCAGCTTTTCTCTCTCTTCCCTCAGAGTCTTCAAATGGGCCTGGATTCTTTCCTGAAGAAACAGAAATGATTTGGGTGGTTTCATCTGGATAGTTGAGAGGTGCTTGGAAGTGGGTTTTTTTGCACCTAAAACCCAAGATGACTGTGGTTCTAATCGCTTTGTGACATCAGGGCCACCAAGGAGATCAAACCTCATTAATAGAGACTGGGAGCGTGTCACATTCAGACTCATTACCAATTCTGGTTCAGTGTTTTTAGTAATTAGAGATTTTAATTATAACCAAGCTTTACTGGTATTTGTGAACTGATTAGTGGTACAGAGCATAACAGGGCACTGGAGTTACATGGGGGTGAATCAATAAACCTGTTTCGTAGTAGGTTTAATGAACCAAGTGATAGAATTCCTCGAAGCCACCCAGGTTTCACCCTTGAAGCCCTGGGGACTGCATTGGTTGGGCAGAGCTGGTTTAAGCACCAGGGCAAACCCCATGAGACGTCGGGAGGCCATTCGTCTGGTTTGAAGCTGCGCAATCCCAGTTTTGTGGAGCACTGTCCCTGTCCGGTAGGGACTCGGCACTGAACGTGGCTTTGTCTGGTGTAAAAGGGAGAGGAGGAGACGGAGGATGCAGGAGGACATCCATGAGGATGGGAGTGGCACCTTCATGCAGAATGATGCAGGCAGGTGGCACACTGAAAAAAGCGGTGGTGGGGCCCACACAGGGTGACTGATACTGGTGAGGACGGGCCCATGCAGGCAGGTGTGGGCATGTCCGATGTTCTGGGGATGTGTCAGTGACCACCCTAATTAGACATGATGCAGATTTGTATAAAGAACGGCTTTGGGTTTGCCCTACTACTGTCCTAAAGCCTTTCCGTGTCAGTGCCTCCTGCCAGATGCCCCACTGTCCCATTCCCTGGTAAAGATCCCGGAAGCAGTGCATTCTGGGAGATTTCAAAAGGCTGCCTGGTGGGACTCATGCAGGGGTTTCAAACTCACATGACCACAAGGGCCACATGAGGACTAGTACATTGGCCTGAGGGCCGCATTACTGACACCTCCTCCTGCCGCCTTTGGCCCTGTACTCATTCCACCCCTTTCCCGAAATCCCCACCCCAACTCCGCCCCCTCCCTGCCCCCAGGTGTGGGGTGAGGCAGGGGCTCAGGGCAGGGAGTTGGGGTGTGGGGTGCAGGAGGGATGAGGGGTGCAGCAGGGGGTCAGGGCAGGAGGTTGGGTGCAGAGTGCGGCAGGGGGGGTCAGGGCAGTGAGTTCAGATGCAGGAGGGGTATGGCAGGGGGTCGGGGTGCAGGGTGCAGCAGGGGGCTCAGGGCAGGAGATTCGACTGCAGGAGCAGTTTGGGGGGCGGGCTCTGTCCCAGCGTGCACTGGGGGAAGGGCAGGCTCCCTGCCTGCCTGCCCTGCCCCTGCACCACTCCGGGAAGCGGATGGAACGTGCGGGAGCAGGGGCACGGGGTGTGTGTGTTGCTGTTGCTTCAGGCACTGCCCCCAACATCTCCCATTGGTTGGGAACGGGGAACCTTGGCCAATGGGATCTGCTGGGGGTGGTGCCTAAAGCAAAATCAACACACACACCCCTGCGCCTCTGCTCCCCCAGGTTCCATACGCTTCCCGGAGCAGCGCCGGGGCAGAGCCGGCCGACAGGAAGGGAACCTGCCCTGCCCCTGGTGCGCGTGGGGCCAGAGCCGCTCTAGATAAATGCTACGGGGAGGCCGCGAGGAGCTCGCGGGCCACAGAAAATAACCTCGCGGGCACGTGTTTGAGACCCTGGACTAATGGAACCACTTTGGCTGGTCCTTGCCCACGTACACAACAGAACAGGTCAGACTGGCACCGGTCAGCTCCAGCCTGGGGTTGGGTGTGACGAAGTGGGATTGGTCTTACTGGGGGCTGGGTACAGATCCTAAGTATCTAGTAGCAAAAGTCCATACAGCAAATGCCTGACGTTCTGTCGCCTAGCAACTGATGGCCGGGCCCGTCCCTGCAAAGGTGCTGGCTAAAGGTGTTGGAGATAAAGGAGTCAGGTGACCTCCTGGCCCGGGAAAGAAGCGGAGGAGAGAGGAGGGGCCGGAGGGGGTTGGGCAGACTGGAGTTGGCTGGGGAAAGAGGGGAAGCAGGGAGAGAGGGCTCTGTTCTCCGAGGGGGGCTGTGAGGCCCCAAGATGGACCTAACCGGGGGGATCCGGTTATCTGTGCCTGCAAGACCTGTGTTGGACTGTGTTCCTGTCGTCTAAATAAACCTTCTGCTTTACTGGCTGGCTGAGAGTCCTGGTGAATCGGCAGGGAGCCCGGGGGTGCAGGGCCTGACTCCCCTACACTCCGTGACAACTGGTGGCAGCGGTGGGATCTACTGCACTCCGTGGACGGCGCTTCCTGGAGTAAGTGACTGGGGAGCAGTCAAACGAAGGGGCGATTAACCCCTGGGAGAGTGTGACCAGAGAGCAGGACTTTGCAGTAACAAGGGTCCCCCGGGGGATCACAGCGAGCGGTCCCAGGGGCGGGGGAGTCTGCAGCTTGACCCTGGCAGAGAGGGGGTGACCTCAAGGACTGGCATACTAGGGGTCCCCCTGGAACCCGTGGGGAGCGGCGAGCACCCCGGCCTGCGAGCGGCCAGCAGGAAGATGTATGTCACGCAGCGCAAGTGTGACCTGGTGGGGCTGTGCCAGCGGAGAGGGCTGCACAGTGGGAAGCTCACCAAGGCCCAGCTAATTGCCCAGCTGGAGAAGGGGGATCGTGTGAATGAACCAATCCCTGTCTCTGAGGGAAGCAGCCCAGCAGATGCAGCACAGGCACCAGTGTCTGTCCCCGCTGGGAGTGGTCAGCCGGCCGCTGAGGGCTTCCCGAGACCTCCCAACCCTAGGCCTAGGGGGAGGGGGAGGAGGAGCCCAGCTACCGAGGCCACCGTGACCCCCCCGGCCAGCAGGGGATCAGCCCGGTAAAGCTCACCCCCCAGCCAGGGATCGGCCCGGTGACGCTCAGCCTCCGTGGAGCGCAGGCGGCTGGACTTGGAGAGAGAGATAAAACTGAGAGAGCTGGAGGAGCGTAAGGAACAGAGGGAACATGAGGAGAGACAAAGCCAGCGTGAGCTGGAGGAGAAGGAGAACCAGCGTAAATACGAGGAGAGGGAGAAGGAGAAGCAACGCGAACACGAGGAGAGGGAGAAGGAGAGGCAACGTAAACATGAGCTGGACCTGGCCCAGCTGAACAACAGTAAGGCCCCGGCTGCGGTGAGTGAGGGGGGACCCAAGCCTACAAAGAGCTTTGATGAGAGCTTCCTGGCCCAGCGTAAGGAGGGGGAGGACATAGATGTGGGGTTGCATCTTCCCTATGCTGCCTTGGTGGAAAGTTACAGCAGCGTGGTCACAAGAACAGAGGGATGAGATAAAGTTGTTATGAGAAAGTAGGGAACTGCCAGAGCGAGGCAAATGCCAGGTGGCCTAGCTGGGATCAGATAAGTTGCATGGGAAATGGGAAATCAGTAAGCAAAGGGCCATGCGTGTGAAAAGCGTGTGTATCAGACAAAGAACCAATCAGCAGCAATGTGATGTTGGTGTGTCTGACGTTTGCTAATATGGAGAAGTCTATATAATATGATGCATTGTACTTAATAAACGATTCTGCTTGCAATCATATTGGTTGTTGTGCTTTATCCGGCCCGCATGCAACGCAACAAATGGTGACCCCGACGTGATTCGAATCGAATGATGATAGTGTCGGTGGCCTAGTGTCGGTGACCTGTTCCAGGCGGAGGAGCTGCGGTGGGGAGTGCTGGAGAAGCCCCCGGGCGTCCGAAAAGAGAGGCGCACCTGAGCCCTGAGGAGAGCGGCTATAAGCCGCGGAGGAGAAGGGCGGCTATAAGTCGCGGAGGAAAGCGGCGGCTATAAGTCGCGGAGGAGAAAGGCGGCTATAAGTCGCGGAGAAAAGCGGCGGCTATAAGTCGCGGAGGAAAAGGGCGGCTATAAGCCGCGGCGGAGAAGGGCAGAGCAGCTAATATGGGAACCGCTGCATCAGCGGAAGAAAAAACGGTGCATAAATATTTAAGACGCATCGCGGAATGGCAGGGAGAAAAGCTCCCCTCTGATACGTTATCCCGCCTGCTGCGGTGGGGACAGAGAAGGGAACTTTTTGTTAAGCCGAGTACAATTTTTAATAAAACTGTGTGGGAGCGGCTAGGCTCCAAGCTTTGGAAGTCGGTGGCTCAGGGCGGTAAGGAAGCCTTTTCCCTGAGTCCAGTATGGAATAAGACAAAGAAGATAGTGAAAACTCTTGCGGCCGAGGCAGGAGTGCAGGCGGCCCTTTCTGAGCTTTTCCGCCCAACGCCCGAAATGCCTTCTGTGTTGCCGGTTGGAGCCAGGGAGTTTTTCGGTGGCGAGGACACGGTGATACCTTTGGCTTCCGCCCTGGATGATGTTGCCCCTGTTACGGCTCCACTACCCTCCAATGTGGCCCTCGGCCCCGACATGACTGATCCTGCTACGGTCCCACTACCCCCCGATACGCCCGAACCTATGGAGACAGCTTTGCCGTATGCACCCCCTCCCAAGCCATGCCGTGTCCACGGGACCTGGGGGTGTCACGAATGCGGGGAAACAAAGGAGGCTCGGGTGAAACACGTGTCATCACAGGTATATCCCAATTCGACTACGCTTATTCAGTGTACCCAGTTTAATGCCTTTTATAAGGAAATGGAGCGCCGGGGTCAACAGCTGCAGGCCATTTATAACAGGTTAAATCAAATGCAAGGTCTTCCAGCTGGATCATCGCGGTCGCGTCTTCCCAAAGAGGGGGAGCTGGAGAGGCTCCTCCTGACCGCCCGTCGGGCACAGGACGAGGAGGTGCTCCGTTGGAAGCGAGCCCTGGACGGGAAGACTTTGGAGTGCACGGCGCAGGCAGAGGCTCGTGCTGTGGCCCCGGAGGTCGTTCGGGCCTACAAGCAAGTAAGTTGTTTTGGCAGGAGCCCGGAGAAGGTGTCCTACGCTGGCTGGTCTAAGCCTGGGACAATGCCGAGAAAACCGTTATGCTTCTCCGGTAGGAGCTGCAATAGCTGGGTGTTCTGACACAGGATTTACAGTTTAAAAGAAGCCAAGCAGGGAAAGAAAAGGAACAGAATGAGCTAACCGAAGACAGCTCATTCTTTTCTGGCCCCGGTCAAGGACACATTGCTCACAGCTAAGATTAATGAGAGCTGAAAAACCACCCAAAAAAGCTAATGAGAGCAGCAAAACGCTGCCAGGCACTAACAGAATGTGTTAGCTGTCTTTTCTCACAGGTATGGAAGAGCTGCCCAAAGATCCTAGCAGCCCTACCACTTTTTGCAACCAGGAGACTGACTGCCTGGACCCATGATTTTTACTGCGAAAAGACCCCTTCACATCAGGAGAATTCTGCTACTGATGATTGGCCTAATTTTTTTTATTAGCTCCATTGTGCTTTTTAATGGCAGGAAAAAAGGACAAGGTGACGTGCTGGCAAACCTCTCCCTTGTCCGCTGCAGCCCCCATTGTGTTATTGGATTTTTTTTCTCTTCCGAAAGAAGCAAAACCACTACGCAATAATGTCCTGGTAATTTCCCCCGTAAAAACTGTCTCACGACGGTGGTGGAACAGAAGAAAAAACACTCACATCATTGACATTGCCAAAGTCCAGAAATTCCTGACTAAAAGGACATTGAGAACTGACCCTGGTGAAGAAACAAAGAATTGTACACTGGCAGGAAGAAATTTGGGACTCCTGCTGAGAAGTGTGATATTAATTGGATTTTGGGATTTATTCTACAGGCTGCGCCCTGTGTTTTGGATAAAATTTTTAGCATGTATTGCCCTCCCTAATTGGATTGTAAATGATATTACCCCCCCCCCCATTACTAACCCCAGTTTTTTAGAGCTTAATTGTTTTTTGTTCTTAAAGTTTGAGAAAACTCAGCCAAAAGGTTTGTTGAGTATTCTCAAAGGGGGGAGTTGTAGGTTATTAGGCATAAATTTAGGTAATTTGGAAGAATGGCTTTGAATTTATGTGACCCTAAGTACCTTTATGTAAAGTGATTTTGTTAGCCTTATTAGATTTTTGTAAATTTTGTGTGATGTGCTAATTATTGGTAGTTGTAAGATTGCTTTATATTTAATGTAGCCTATATTGAAATAGATAGGCTGAAAGTAGATGTTGTAATTAAAGTTATATGCATGAGAATGTAGCCCCCACGGTGGAAAAGTACAGATAATTGTTTACAGAATACCAGAAGGATGGGGGCTAGTTAAAAGGTACACCCTCCTAGCTAAATTGGTAGTAAAATAAGTTGGTATCCTTGAAAGGAACGGTTTAGCAAGAGGAAATAAGGATCGGGCCCGGGCGGCCAGGCAATAGACGGAGAACTTGATGAGGAAAAAAGGATCGGGCCCAGACGGGCAGGCAATAAATAAAGAGATTAGAAAACTGGTTGGAAACTTTTGAGGGTGTAGTAGAAAGAAAAGGTAATCAAGCACAAGCTTGGGAATTTCAAATATTCAGGGGGATACTTGGAATGGTGATTTAAGTTGAGAAAGGTGGCTGTTGGAGTACAAGCGAGTAATTTAAGGCAGAGTAAAAAGTTAATTTTGTAGTTGCTAGAGGGAATAGCAACTGAATTTTGTAAAATGCTAAAGAGAACAGTTTTTGGTGTTTTTGAAATGTTTGTATATATATTTAGGCAAAGAAATTAGTTTGCAATTGTTTGGCTATAAATAATTTTGTTGTATTAGCTGAAGAATGTATATAGTGCTATGTAATTGAGATTGTATTAGGTCCTAAGGGCATATAAGTGGTGATGTTGTCCTTCAGTGTTTAAAAATAGAGGTTAAAGTAAGAAATTTTAAGCTGTGAATAGCTTTGAATCCAGAAGCAAGCCAGGAAGCAACTGTATTAATGTAAATGATTTAATTGATGAAGTGATTCCCCTGTTTTGCCTGAAATCAATAGGGTATTTGTATATTTTAAGTAATGATTGATTGCCCAGTAGGGGTAGATTTGTTTTTGTTTTTTAGATATTAAAGGAAATTGATGCTAGCTGCATAGCATTTAATGTACCATGCATTTACTCACAGAGTTAAAATTTATGTTTTGTGTTCTATGTTCTGTTTTGTGGTGTTTGTCTTGTGGCCAGAATTGTTGTTGTGTTATTTTTAATGAAGATTTAAAATGTGGTTACATGGTGTGTTTCCTCTATTTCCCCCCCCCCCCCAGTGTCAGTTTGATCACCTGACATATGAGGGATGAATTGGTAACAGAAATTTGTCACAGTTTGGTGAGCAATAGAGTATGGGGGAACCCTGCAGAATTTACACCATCTATCTGTTTTACCCTTGTTATTTTATGTTTGTTTTGTTTGGTGCTGTTGGTGTTATATGTTAAGAATTGCATGGTTATAGGTGAGCCCTATAGAATAAGGAAATACTATTTGGTTCTGATTCTGTTTTGTTTAACCGGTTATTGTTGTTTTTCTGCTCTGTTCATTTGGGCGTTAGGTGTGTGGGCGGAACTGAACTTCTCGTTCGTAATTCCTCGGAGTGGAAGCCATGTGTGCGATGAAGTTCTGAGGTTGTCCTGAGATTTTGCTGTCCCGCCCCCTGTGACGGACAATGTAATAGAAGTGGAAAAATCTGGCTTAAATTGTAGTTTTCTCTGCTTTTTGTGTAATTTTGGTGTTTTTCTTTTCCATATGGGAATAATTGCGTTGGGAGTTTTTTTTTTTATTATTATTATTTGCTTGCCCTGTTTTGCATGCCTTTTGCTATGAAGTTTGGAGCAGTTTATTGGATGTCTTTTTAAGAAAAGAGGGGGAGATGTGGGGTTGCATCTTCCCTATGCTGCCTTGGTGGAAAGTTACAGCAGCGTGGTCACAAGAACAGAGGGATGAGATAAAGTTGTTATGAGAAAGTAGGGAACTGCCAGAGCGAGGCAAATGCCAGGTGGCCTAGCTGGGATCAGATAAGTTGCATGGGAAATGGGAAATCAGTAAGCAAAGGGCCATGCGTGTGAAAAGCGTGTGTATCAGACAAAGAACCAATCAGCAGCAATGTGATGTTGGTGTGTCTGATGTTTGCTAATATGGAGAAGTCTATATAATATGGTGCATTGTACTTAATAAATGATTCTGCTTGCAATCATATTGGTTGTTGTGCTTTATCCGGCCCGCATGCAACGCAACACATAGATACCTTCCTGACGGCCTTTGAGAATGCCTGCGAGCTGCACCAGGTTGACCCTGCAGACAGGATCCAGTTTCTCACCCCCTTACTGGACTCCACCGCCGTGGAGTTGTACAGCCTAATGAGAGGGGCGGAGGCGGGGGACTACAACCTGTTCAAAGAGGCCCTGCTCCGTGAGTTTGGGCTGACCCCGGAGATGTACCGGAAGAGGTTCCGGAGTCAACATAAGACCCGGGAGGTCACATACCTACAACTGGTCAACCGGGCGCAGAGATATGCCCGCAAGTGGACGGCTCGGGCCCAAACTAAAGAGGACCTGCTTGACCTATTCATACTGGAGCACCTGTATGAGCAGTGCCCGTCGGACCTGAGGCTGTGGTTGATGGACCAGAAGCCGGAGAACCCGCAGCATGCAGGCCAGCTGGCCGACGAATACATGGACAGTTGGGCAAGGGATAATAGGGAGGCGTCTCGAAGGAGCAGGTCTGCCTCAACGCAGAGAGAGAGTCACCATGGGACCTCCCAGAAGGGGCCGAGGGAGGGCCCCCACCAAAGGGAAACATCTGGCGTCGGGTCCAGCCGTCCCACTCAAGGGGACCCACGAGACATGGGCTGCTATCAATGTGGCCAACAAGGCCACATACGGGCCCAGTGCCCCAAGCTCTGGGACAAACTGAGCGGACCAACCCCACACCGGGTCAACTTGGTAGAGACCCAGCCGGATGAGGGGCAGCGTTCGCAGGAAATGGGGGCTGGCCGCGTACCACCTGCGAAGGAGGGAGGGGGGCCCCGGGTCGGCCCCTCCAAGGGGCTGGATGCTCCCCGCCCTGAGTTTTGGGTTTACAGGGTGGGCACAGGGCTGCCCCTCCGGAGCGAGTGCCTTGTCCCCCTGGAGGTAGACGGGAGGGAGGTCACTGGGTATTGGGACACGGACGCAGAGGTGACGCTGGCCCGGCCCGAGGTGGTGGACTCAGATCGGATGGTGCCCAACACCTACCTGACCCTGAGGGGTGTGATCGGGACCCCATTCAAGGTGCCTGTGGTGAGGGTACACCTAAAGTGGGGAGACAAGGAGGGCCCCAAGGACGTGGGGGTGCACCCACATTTGCCCACGGAGGTGTTAATGGGGGGGGATCTCGAGGACTGGCCCAGTAACACCCGGGGTGCCCTGGCCGTGAACCGTAATCAGAGTCGACGCAGGACTCTGCACCCTGACACCGGGGAAGGTACTCTGCCCGAGGCACCGGACCCTGACCCGGTGGGGAGGGAACGCCCAGGGACAGGGCTCAGAGAGGTTGTGGCCTCAGACCCAGCCGGTGAGAGAGAGCAGATCCCTGTCCCTGCCCCTGCGGCTGAGTACCAGGCCGCGGTGCGGGAAGACCCCTCCTTGCGGAGGATAGGGGACCTGGCCAGCCTCGGGGGGGGGGACAGACCATGGGTCGAGGTGGCCGGAAAAGGTTCCTGTGGGAGAAGGGGTTCCTGTACCGAGAATGGGCTACCCCAGGGAAGATGGAGTCAGTGGGGATCAGGAGGCAGCTGGTGGTACCCCAGGAGTATCACCACCAGCTGCTGTGCCAGGCCCATGACATTCCCCCCTCAGGGCACCAGGGAGCCTGGCGTACCCAGCAGAAGCTGCTATGGAGCTTTTACTGGCCTGGGGTCTTTGCCCATGTCCGGCAGCACTGTCACTCCTGTGACTTCTGCCAGAGGGGGAGGAAGGCCCGGGACAGGGGGAAGATGGCTGTAAGACCCTTGCCCCGCCCGGAGGAGCCTGTCAAAAGGGGGGCCAGGGTCAAAAGGGGGGCTCTGAACCGAGAGAGCCCGAATCACAGCCCCCCAGATTGGAACGTGGGAAGAAGGCCCCAGCCCAGCGTGCACCCCAGGGGTATTGGGGTGGGGAAAGGGCGCGGGTGACATAAGGCTTCCCCCCTGTAACCTGCAAGTGCCCTCGAGTCCCCCCGACCTACAGGGGGACAGGAAACTGGAATGACCTGGGGTAACTCTCCCCCCAGAACGGGGGGGACCCTGGGGCCTCTGTGGGAATGTAGGTGGGTTCAAACTTCCCCAGGTCACTGGCTGGAGTGACCCCGCTCAGTTCGGTCTCGAAGGGGGGAGAGGTGTGACAAAGTGGGACTGGTCTTACTGGGGGCTGGGTACAGATCCTAAGTATCTAGTAGCAAAAGTCCATACAGCAAATGCCTGACGTTCTGTCGCCTAGCAACTGATGGCCGGGCCCCTCCCTGCAAAGGTTCTGGCTAAAGGTGTTGGAGACAAAGGGGTCAGGTGACCTCCTGGCCCGGGAAAGAAGCGGAGGAGAGAGGAGGGGCCGGAGGGGGTTGGGCAGACTGGGGAAAGAGGGGAAGCAGGGAGAGAGGGCTCTGTTCCCCGAGGGGGGCTGTGAGGCCCCAAGATGGACCTAACCGGGGGGATCTGGTTATCTGTGCCTGCAAGACCTGTGTTGGACTGTGTTCCTGTCATCAAAATAAACCTTCTGCTTTACTAGCTGGCTGAGAGTCCTGGTGAATCGGCAGGGAGCCCGGGGGTACAGGGCCTGACTCCCCTACACTCCGTGACAGTTTTGCTACAACCCAGTGAAATCCCAGTGGTACTTGGCATGGACCTGAGCTGTCTGGAGCCCTTGTGTGTGCGGACTGAAGGTGCTCGGGGTCCCACACAGCGTTTAGCCCAGTGATCTCCTCTAGTGCAGGCCGGCAGCATCTGAGTTAAATCCCTCGTGGAGGGACACAGGAGTTCAGAATCCCAGTGGGAAACCTCCTCTCCCTGGTGGGCCTGGGACCTTTATCAAGGCGTCTCTCCCTCCTAACGGACACAATTCATCACTGGGTGGGGCTGATGCTAAGATGGCAGCATGGCAAAGTGGTTTGGGCCTTGGATAGGGTCTAAGGAGATCTGGGTTCTATGCTAAGCTCTGTCACGGACATGCTGGGTGACTGCAACTTTGCTGCCCCGCTTTGTGCCTCTATTTCCCATCCCACCTTTTGTCTAGATAGACCAGTGGTCACCTACCAGTCAATTGCAATTGACTAGTAGATCCTGGAGATTCTCCCAGTCGATCGCGGTTTCCGGCAGCGCAGGCAGGCTCCCTGCCTGCCCCAGCCGTGCGGAACTCCCAGAAGGGGCCATCATGCCCCCACAGTCTGGGGTGAGGGCAGGGTTTTCTTCATGTGGCTCCTGCCTGCAAGCACCGCCGCCACAGCTCCCATTGGCTGGAAATGGGGAACTGTGGCCAATGGGAGCTGCGGGAGTGGTTCCTGCAGAGAGGGGTAGCGCGCGTAGCCACATTCCCCCCCCCCCAAGGGGCCACAGGGGCACATTGGCGCCTTCAAGGAGTGGCATAGGGTTGGGACAGGCAGGGAGCCTGCGTTAGCCCCGCTGCACTACTGACCATGAGCCACCTGAAGTAAGTCAGGGCTGGTCTACACTACGGGGGGAAATCGATCTAAGATACGCAACTTCAGCTACGTGAATAATGTAGCTGAAGCCGAAGTATCTTAGATCGAATTACCTACCGTCCTCACGGCGCGGGATCGATGTCCGCAGCTCCCCATGTTGACTCCGCTACTGCCGTTCGGGTTGGTGGAGTTCCGGAGTCAACAGGAGTGCTTTCGGGGATCGATATATCGTGTTTAGATGAGATGCGATATATCGATCCCCGAGAAATCGATTGCTACCCGCCGATATGGCGGGTAGTCTGGACGTACCCCCAGTGTCGCCCAGCTGGAGCCAGCATCCCATACCCCCTCCTGCACCCTAACCTGCTGCCGCAGCCCTGACCCTCCTCCCAGAGCCAGCACCCCATATCCTTTTCTGCACCCCAACACTGCCCCAGCCTGGAGCCCCCTCCTGTACCCAATTCCCTGCCCCAGGCTCAGCCCAGAGCCCCCTCCCAGACTGCAAACCCCTCGGCCCCAGCCCAGAGCCCGCACCCCCACCAGAATCCCAACCTCCTGCCACAGACCGGTGAACATGAGTGAGGGTGGGGGAGAGCAAGCAATGGAGAGAGGGGGGGTATGGAGTGAGCGGTGCTTCGGGGGCGGGGTGTAGATTCTGCTTTCAAGATTTGATATTTTGCCTCTGTTGCCACATTGTCAGATCATTAATTTTGTTATAGCATCTCCCCACACAATGAAGACTTTACAGAGCTGAATGATGGGTCACACCCGTGACAGGGAACTCTCAGTGAAATTAATTAAAACCCCAAAGTTAACCCATTAAATCTGAGAGCAATTCGGTACCTTGTACTCCTGGGCAACCTCCTCTATGGGAACCACTGTGTGAGCGCGGTGAGCCCAGGATCTGTCACACACCACACAGATGGGGGTTTGATCCTCTTCACAGAGCAGTTTCAGAGCCTCCTGGTGTCTCTCACACTCCCCTTCCCCTCCTGCTCCCTTTGCTGTCTGTAAACTCAACTGCTTGACGAGTTCTACGACATTTGCCAGCTGCCTGTTGGGCCTGAGGTTTCTCTGCTGCACAGTTTCTCTGCACTGAGGGCAGGAGGCGGCTGTATCGGATCCCTCCCAGCACTGGCTGATGCAGGCTCGGCAGAAATTGTGCCCACACTCCAGACTGACAGGTTCTGTGAAATACTCCAGACAGACGGGACATGTCGCTTCCTCCTGGAGCCTTTCCACGGGGTTCTCTGCAGCCATGGCTTCCTCTGGGCAGTGGATCAGGGTTAGTTTCAATTTCCTGAATTCACACTCTGCCCCGCCTGCAGCAGCAAGGGGGTGGTTCCTTGCCAGAAAATGACTCATGCTGTTTGTAGAGCAGGAAGGATGTGGGGACAGACTGAGGAGGCCTGGGGCAGTCTGGGAATCATAGAATCATAGAATCATAGAATTCAAGATCAGAAGGGACCATTATGATCATCTAGTCTGACCTCCTGCAAGATGCAGGCCACAGAAGCCGATCCACCCACTCCTTAGCAAGCGACCCCTGCCCCATGCTTCGGAGGAAGGCGAAAAACCTCCAGGGCCATTGCCAATCTTCCCTGGAGGAAAATTCCTTCCCGACCCCAAATATGGCGGTCAGCTGAACCCCGAGCATGCGGGCAAGACTCTCCAGCCAAACCCTCTGGAAAAGGTTATATCATACCATTGACCCATTGTACTATTTACCAGTGTGGCACTTAATTGACCTATTGACTAAGCCCGTTATCCTATCATACCATCCCCTCCATAAACTTATCTAGCTTAATCTTAAAGTCATGGAGGTCCTTCGCCCCACTGTTTCCCTCGGTAGGCTGTTCCAGTATTGCACTCCCCTGATGGTTAGAAACCTTCGTCTAATTTCAAGCCTGAATTTCCTGACTGACAGTTTATATCCGTTTGTCCTCGTGTCCACATTAGCACTGAGCTGAAATAATTCTTCTCCTTCCCTGGTATTTATCCCTCTGATATATTTAAAGAGTGTAATCATATCTCCTCTTATCCTTCTTTTGGTTAAGGAAAACAAACCGAGCTCCTCAAGTCTCCTTTCATACGAAAGGCCTTCCATTCCACGGATCATTCTAGTGGCCCTTCTTTGTACCCGTTCTAGTTTGAATTCATCCTTCTTAAACATGGGAGACCAAAACTGCACACAATACTCCAAATGAGGTCTCACTAACGCCTTATATAACGGGACTAGCACCTCCTTATCCCTACTAGAAATACCTCGCCTAATGCAACCCAAGACCGCATTAGCTTTTTTAACGGCCACATCACATTGCCTACTCATAGTCATCCTGCGATCAACCAGGACTCCTAGGTCCTTCTCCTCCTCCGTTACTTCCAACTGGTGTGTCCCCAGCTTATAACTAAAGTTCTTGTTAGACATCCCTAAATGCATAACCTTACACTTCTCACTATTGAATTTCATCCTGTTACTAATACTCCAGTTTACAAGGTCATCTAAATCTCCTGGAGAATATCCCGATCCTCTTCCGAATTGGCAATACCCCCCAACTTGGTGTCATCCGCAAACTTTATCAGCCCACTCCTACTCTTGGTTCCCAGGTCAGCAATAAATAGATTGAATAAAATCGGACCCAAAACCGAGCCTTGAGGAACTCCACTGGTAACCCTCCAACCGGACAGTTCCCCTTCAATACTACCCTCTGCAGTCTCCCTTTAACCAGCTCCTTATCCACCTCTGGAGTTTCATTTCGATCCCCATCTTTTCCAATTTAACCAGTAATTCTTCATGCGGTACCGTATCAAACGCCTTACTGAAATCCAGATATATTAGATCCACCGCATTTCCCTTGTCTAAAAATCTGTTACTTTCTCAAAGAAGGAGATCAAGTTGGTTTGGCACGATCTACCTTTCGTAAATCCATGCTGTCATCTATCCCAGTTGCCATCGGCCTCATGCTCGGAACCACTCTCTCTTTTAAGATTTTTCCATGACTTTGCATACTACAGATGTTAGACTAACAGGCCTATAATTCCCCGGGTCACTTTTTCCCTTCTTGAATATAGGAACTACATTAGCTAATCTCCAGTCAGTCGGTACAATCGAATTTAGGGATTTATTAAAGATTATCGCTAACGGGCTAGCAATATCCCTCGCCAATTCCCTTAATATTCTAGGATGAAGATTATCCGGGCCCCCCGATTTACTTCCGTTAAGCTGTTCAAGTTTGGCTTCTACCTCAGATACAGTAATGTCTACCCCCATATCTTCATTCCCATCAGTCCCTCTATCACTATTCCTTAGCCCTTCATTAGCCTCATTAAAGACCGAGGCAAAGTATTCGTTCAGATATTGTGCCATTCCAAGATTATCCCTAATCTCCACTCCGTTTAAAGTTTTAAGCGGTCCCACTTCTTCTTTCTTGGTTTTCTTCCTATTTATATGGCTAAAAAACCGTTTGCTATTGGTTTTAATCCCCTTCGCTAGGTCCATCTCCACTCGTCGCTTTGCCTTTCTCACAGCTTCCCTGCACCCTCTGACCTCAATAAGGTAGGTTTCCTTGCTGATCCCTCCCATTTTCCACTCCTGGTACGCTTTCTGTTTTTTCTTAATCACTCCTCTAAGATGCTTGCTCATCCAGCTCGGTCTAAAACTGCTACCTACGAGCCGTTTCCCCCTTCTCGGGATACATGCCTCTGACAACTCCTGCAACTTCAACCTGAAGTAACCCCAGGCGTCATCTGCCCTTAGATCCCTAAATATGTTAGCCCAGTCCACTTCCCTAACTAGTCGCCTTAATTTAGTAAAATTAGCCCTTTTGAAATCATACACCCTAGTCTCAGATGCACTATTGATTATCCTCCCATTTATTTGGAAACAAATTAGCTCATGATCACTCGAGCCAAGGTTGTCCCCTACAACAATGTCCTCAACAAGGTCCTCGTTACTCACCAAAATCAAATCTAAAATGGCATCCCCCCTCGTCGGTTCAGCAACCACTTGATGAAGGAATTCATTAGCTATCACGTCTAGGAAAAGCTGAGCCCTATTATTATTACTAGCACTTGTTTCCCAATCTATATCCGGGAAGTTAAAGTCCCCCATGATCAAGCAGTTCCTATTAGTGTTTACCTCCTTAAAAATATTAAAGAGCTCTCTATCCATCTCTAAGCTAGATCCTGGCGGTCTATAGCACACCCCAATCACTATCCCGGGTGAGGCTCTGGTATTTTTCTTCCCCAATGTGACCATTGCCCAAACAGACTCTGTATTGTCCATTGCAGTGCTAGTTATCTCATTACATTTCACCTCATTATTGATATACAGTGCTACTCCCCCACCTTTACCTTTGCATCGGTCTTTCCTAAACAGCACATAACCTTCCATACCTGTACTCCAGTCATGGCTACTGTTCCACCATGTTTCTGTTATGCCTACGATATCCGGTTTCAATTCCCGGACCAGGAGCTCCAGTTCCTCCATTTTGTTACCTAAGCTTCTCGCATTGGTGAACAAACATCCTAATTTTTCCTGTTGGGCTCCTCTCACTCTTTTCACCCAACTCGGTAGGGACACAGTACTACCAGTATGACTTGTAGATCTAGTATCTGTCCCCCCCCTCTTCCTTACACGTAACCGCCCCCCTCTGGCTATATCTGTTGTTATCTTGTTGTCCTCACTCCCAATGTGAAAATTTGGCGTGGAGAGCACTAGGACCTCTCCCGACCGTCTCCCCCCAGTGTCTAGTTTAAAGCTCTTTTAATCAGATGAGCCAGCCTCCCTCCTAGAAGTCTACTTCCTTCCCTACTTAGGTGGAGCCCATCCCTTGAGAACAGTTGTCTGTCCCCAAAAGCCTCCCAGTGCCCATACATCCCAAAGCCCTCCTTGTAACACCACTCCCTCAGCCAACTATTAATCGTCACGATCCTCTCACCCCTTTGCCGCCCTTCCCTAGGGACAGGTAGAATCCCACTGAAGATCACCTGAGCCTCAATTTCCTTGAGCGTCTTACCCAACCTGGCATAGTCTCCCTTGATCCTCTCTAGCGAGAATCTAGCTGTGTCATTCGTTCCTACATGAAGGATGATCAAAGGGTTCTTACCCGCTCCTCTTAGGATCCTTTTCAACCTCAGGTCCACATCCCGTATTTTAGCACCCGGTAGACAGCACACCCTTCTGTTCTCAGGATCGGCCCTGGTCACAGGCCTGTCCAACCTTCGCAGTATGGAAGCCACCATCAGGGACAAGGAGAAGGAATTCAGCTGTGGTGGGGGAGCCGTGCTGGGCAGAGACGCTGCTGCGGATGCAGCTAGTTACCCGGGTCCAGCATTGCAGCAGTTTAACAACGTGCTTAATAGAGACGTTGCAGCTCAGCGCAGGGAAGTGCTGATCTTTCGCTGGTCTCCGTGGGGCTTGAGATTTGCAGACATCATTCAAACACCTTTCTCCTGCTGCTCCCTCAGGTACCTGGGTCTTCACTCAGCATTGCAGAGCAAAGCAGATTCAGTGCTTTGGTACAGGGTTACAAGAAGGAAAAAGACTGGAATGGTGCATATCGTACCTGTCATTTCTCTCCCCGGGCCCTGGGGATGTACCGTGTGCAGCTGGTTACTGAGAGACATTCAGTTAGACAGCTATGGTGATATTTTTGTGCTCTGCCCCTTTCTCAGTAAACTGAGGCTTTTCAGGATCAGGACACTGACTCATTCGCTTTCTGGGTCTACTTGCTCAGCGTCTGCTCAGAGCTCAGCATCATGTGGCCCTCGTCTTCCATAGACTGTAATGCGAAGAGACACAGAGGCATTGTAGAGATGGGGAAACTGAGGCAGAGAGAGGGGTGGTTCAATAGGCTCCCTACTCAGTAACTGCAAGGGCCAGTGCAGACCTTAGCAGCCGCCAGGCAAGTCCTGAGCTCCAGCCAGAGGAGCTGCATCACAGCTTTAATGGTCCTAAGGAGCTTTGCCAAGGTGCAGGATATAAGACAAGCAGCTTCATCCTGGCCACACCCCTCTAGTCCTTTCCACCCCTCCCTCCTCCAGCCTGTCCCTGCCCCAACCCCACTCTCTCCCGCCCCTCCCAGGGGCGCTCCCTGTGCCTGCAGCTGCTGGGGAGGAGGCACAAACAGCCGTTCTAGCCGGCACAGGAGCCAGAGCACACTGAGGGGCTGGATCCAAATGTCAAGAATCTCTTTTGATTTAGGGTCCTAATTTGGGTACTGACCTAAGTGCTGAGGGGCTGGTTCTCCAAGGGGCTGGGCACCCGCAGTGCCCACTGACTCCAGTTCCTGCTGTGGATGCAGCTGGAACACGTGCCCTGGAGTCCCGTATTTTGAAGAGGTATTTCAAGACATACAGAATTAGGCCATTGTTTAAAATTTAGGCCTTACCGATTTGCCCATTGTGATGTTACTGAAATGATCTGTGACCGTATAGATCATTGTTGCAACCAAGGTCCTAGAGCTGCACCAAATATTATACAAAGAAGGTCAAGTAAGCTGTCCATGAAAAGGTTGTAATTTGCTGGTTATGGTTATGCTGTCTGTATGTGTGTATTGTTTTTGTATTTGAAGTTATGAATAGTGGCTATCTGCTTGTTTCTCAATGTGTTTGATTTGAAGTAGCATCAGTGAAGCATTTGGTTAGCTTCTTGAGAAAGGACTCTTCTGAGTAAGTGCCAAATCAAGAAACACTTAACTGACAGTGGACCTTGGGAGACTCCAATCCACTTCTGAGGAGCCTTCCTGGGAATGTTCAAGATAGCATGTGAGCAATGGCTGCTCTACCAGCAAACTGAGTCATGCATGGACCTGTGACTCGCCCAAGTGACTCCAAACTCCATTTTGCTGCTGTGATTTTCCACAGTAAGAACAAAGGGGTTTCCGTCCACATGGCAGAGGATATAAAAGGGTCTGGAAACCCCTATATTTTGATTGTCAGTCCTGCTTCTGACATCTGGAGGAACTTTGCTAGAAACTGAAGCTCTGAAGAAAGGACTGAATGATCCATCCAAAGCTGTTTTGATTGTACTCCAGAGACTTGATTTGAGCTTTCAGTTTATTCCACCACTGCTATAAGCTTGAACCAAGAACTTTGCAATTGTTGTATGTATTTGATTCCAGTTAACCAATTTTAACTCTCATCTATATTTCTTTCTTTTTACGAATAAATCTTTAGGTTTTAGATTCTAAAGGATTGGCAACAGTGTGATTTGTGGGTAAGATTTGACTTGTATATTGACCTGGGTATGGGACTTGTAACCTTTTTTTTCTTTTACTGGGGTATTGGTTTTCATAACTGTTCATCCCCATATAGAGTGGGGCCGGTGGTGATATTGGGAATCTGGAGGGAATTGCTTGTTTGACTTCTGGTTAGCCACTGGGATGAAAGTGAAGTCCGCTCTGTTTGGCTGCTTGGGTGTAGCCTTGGGCTGTGAATGCCCTGCTCTTTCCTGAATTGATCCTCTCAGTAGTATCCCCCAAGAGCATGCCTTGTTATACCCATTAACAGCAGTACGTGGGCTAAGACTCATTGTATATCCCTGTTTATACTTGGTCTCTGCTCAATCCTGTTATTCTAAGCAGAAGAGGAACCAACTCCAGGGGTGCTCTGGAGCTCAACCCCCCACAGAAAAAAATAGCAGGTGCTCAGAACCCAGCTGCTACAGCTGTTCGATGGGGCCGTTGATCAGCTGTTTGGCAGCTGGAGAAAGTGCTTGGGTGAGGGCAGAGAGCAGGAAGCCGCAGGTGGGGGGAGGCGCTTCTGGGGAAGTGTTGGATCAGGGGTAGGAAGCGGTGCAGAGAGGGCGGGGCTCAGGGCTGAGCGGGAGTGGAGCACTCTGAGGGAAAAATAAAAGTCTGCACCTATGGTAAGCAGAGAGCTGGCAGTGAAAGGCTCATGTTACATCCCCAGTGTCTACAGGCAGCCAGTCCCCCCAGGTTGTAATAAGTTCATAATTGACGATTACCTGTTCTGTTCATTTGATCGTTGCCTGTTCTGTTCATTGCCTCTGGGGCACCTGGCACTGGCCATTGTCAGCAGACAGGACACTGGGCTACATGGACCTTTGGTCTGACCCAGTGTGGCCGTTCTTATGTTCTTATAATCTTTCCCAGGGGATGGGTGAATTCACTGTTTTGTTCATGGGCTGAGAACCTCAAGGTTAATTTGAACAAAGTGAAAGTAGCGGAAATGGGACCCCTGCGCCGCACACTGTGCTGAGGTGCCCTGGGGAGACGTGGCTTCACCTGGTGTCCAAGCCCTGCCCAGGCTCAAGAAGTGTGAGGGGGGGTGAGAAGGAGCCACGTGCCTGTTTGAGGTGCCTCTGATGTCCTAGAGGGGGAAGAGAGAAAAGAGCTCTCAGTCTAATACCTCACACAGTGGGGAGCCTTCCATTATGCCGGGGGGAGGAGGGGGTGCTCGACTTCCATCTCTGCCCCTGGCCCCACCCCCACTCCACCCCTTCCATCAGGGCTACAATCCAGCCCATTTCTGCCCCCTCCCCTGAGTGTGCCGTGTCCTTGCTCCTCCCTTCTCCCCTCAGCCTCGTTCCTGCATCCCACAAAACAGCTGGTTGCGGCAGGTGGGAGGCACGGGAAGGGGAGGGGGAAGCACTAATTGGACCCGTCTGTGGGCAGGAGGCGCTGGGAGGATGGGGAGGTGCTGATAGGGGGCTGCCGGTGAGTGTTCAGCATCCACCAGTTTTTCCCTGTGGGTGCTCCAGCTCCAGAGCACCCAGGGAGTCGCTGCCTATGGGTGGGGCTGTCACACTCTGGGATCCAGGGTGATTGCCCTGTGCATGGTAAGTTTAGACCCTCTTTACAGAATGAGGGAAGGGATCAGAGTTTGCAGCAGCACCAGGGGATGAGATTTCAGCAAACCACATGCTGGCAGTTGTAGAATCCAATCTGTGAAAGGCCCCAGCCCAGCAGAGCACCTGGATACAGGTGTTATCAATGCAGCTCTCAGCACACTGGGGAGTTCTGCATAAAAATGGCTGGCTGGGTCTGGCCCACTGAATTCAAGGCCAGCACCAGCCTGTGACTGCCCTGACAATGCTGAGCTGAGAGCAGGACTGAGAATCAGGCAGTGGCTCCCTAGGGGGTTGTCCCGAGGTCTGACGCTGTGACGTTATTGATATAAATTGGGACCATATAGAACATGGGTTGCAACCAAGGTCCTGTAGTGGCACCAAATCTTAGGTAAAGGGGGTCATATAAGGTGTCTAAGACCAGGTTATGGGTTGCTGGTTATGATTATGCTGTCTGTGTGCATGTATCATTTTTAGTTGAAGTTAGGTATATTGGCTCTATACTGTCTGTATTTCAAGTTGGTGATGTGCTTCTGGGTGATATCCCAGACAAGTTGGTGTTAGCTCTGCTTAGCCTGCTTGATGGCCCATTAAGGACCATCAGCTACACAATTGACCCATGGAGCGAAGGCAAACACTCCTTATGACTCAGCGAAGTATGCAGGGACTGGCCCATGTGACTCCAGACTCCATTTTGCTGTAATTTTCCACAAGGACGAATGGAGGTTCTTACACCTGGAAAAGCCTATATAAGGCTGATGCATCGTCTCCATCTTGTCTTCAGTCCTGCTTCTTACCTCTGGAGGGACTTTGCTACAAGCTGAAGCTCTGCACAAAGGACTGAGGACCTATCCCAGTGGGGGATGTACTCCAGAGACTTGATTTGAACCTGCAGTTTACTCCATCACTGCTGCAAGCCTGAACTAAGAACTTTGCCATTACTGTATGTAATTGATTCCATTTAACCAATTCTACCTCTCATCTCTACCTTTTTTCCTTTGTAAATAAACCTTTAGATTTAGATTCTGAAGGATTGGCAACAGTGTGATTTGTGGGTAAGATCTAATGTGTATATTGACCTGGGTCTGGGGCTTGGTCCTTTGGGATCGAGAGAACCTTTTTCTTTTATTGGGGTGTTGGTTTTCATAACCATTTATCCCCAGGACGAGTGCACTGGTGGTGATACTGGGAGACTGGAGTGTCTAAGGAAATGGCTTGTGTGACTTGTGGCTAGCCAGTGGGGTGAGACCGAAGTCCCTTTTATCTGGCTGGTTTGGTTTGCCTTAGAGGTGGAAAAACCTCAGCCTAGGGCTGTGACTGCCCTGTTTGAGCAATTGGTCCTGATTTGGCACTCTCAGTTGGGTCCTGCCAGAACCGCATCGTCACAGAGGCTAAACCAGCCTGTCCTGGGAATGGAAAGGGGGAGGCAGCCTAAGAAACAAGACTATTCAGGGACAGTAAAGGCTGCAGGGAAAGAGTTAGGGAAAACAAGCAAAGCAGTGAAACGGTAACCGCCAGGCGTCAATGGGGATCAGAAGGGATTTTACAAACACCGAAAACAGAGACCCTGCCCTGGCCCCAAAGCCATGGATTGTCTGAGCGAATGGGGCTTTTCATCTCTATCATCTGCACGTCTGTAACTCTGCAAAGAACTGTTATAATTCCCGTCTCTGCCGTGCACTCGCCGATTTACACTGCGATCTCTGAGTGCTGGACGCCAGTGCCCAGGATTCAGGAGCTGTCCTGTCTCTGTGCAGGGATCTGGGTGGCTGGAACAGTCTCACCTGCAGGAATTCACTTGCTGGCTGCTGGCCCTGCCCCTCCAGCTCACTGATCAGCTTGTTGAGATGAGATATTGGCTTGGAAAAGTTGGAGGCATTTTCACTTAGTTTCTTCCCAATCTCCCTGTCCAGTTCCCCCAGCTGAGCCAGCAGGAATTGCTCTTGGTCCTGGATACACCAGCCCAGAGAGTCAAAATGAGAGATAATTTCCTGCCCGTAAGTTTCTCTTCCCCTCTGATGGCAGGTCACAGACATAAGGAGACTCGTGGGTCATTTCATCATCAGCATTGTCCCCTAGCGCTTACATAGCACTTTTCATCTGTAGTGCTCAAGCATTTTACAGTGAAGGTAAGTGACGTTATCCCCATTTCACAGATGGGAAACTGAGGCATGGAATGGTGAAGACCCAAATCTGCAATGGGACTTAGGTGCCTAAAGCCCACGTTTAGACCCCTGACTCCCGGAATTAGGTGCCACTGAAATCCAGAAAACCTCTGCCTGGCTGCCCCTAACTCTGCAGGGGTCTAAACTCACTCAGCACCAACATTTCTGTCGTAAAATTTCCCAAGGTTCCTAAATTTCTGCTTCTGGGCATGGGCACTGCTGCTGCCTCATGCTAGGCATCCAGACACCGGCCTCACACCTAAACCCAAGAAGGATCCTCCAAGCAGAAGGCAGGCAGAGGAAAGCCTATCATGCCTGTGGGGCCCAATCCTGTAGGAGTGCGCTGAGCACAGCTTTTGGATCCGGCTCAGGCAAAACCCAGAGGAGGTGCTGGCAGAGACTCCTTTATAACACTGAGCCCAGTGGTTAGGGCACTCACCAGGTGTATGGGAGACTCAGGTTCTATTCCCTGCTCTGCCTGATGGGGAGGAAGGTTTGAACAGAGATTTGTCACCTCTCCGGTGACTGCCCTAACCATGGGGGTCTGGGATATTCTGATGTGGGGCTCCCGCAATCTCTTCTGATCGAACTGCTCCACTCTGGCTAAATTATTAAATCTAGAAACAAAATTTTCAAGGGACAATGGCCACTAGACCACCACAGGAACAGCCCTGCAATCCACAACGCTGAGTGAGGTGCCTAGACTCCCTATGCCATTCCCCTCTGCTCAGCATCTCCCATCAGTTAGATAACTCCCTGCCTAGCAGGCTGACTTTTCTGGATCCCATTCTAAGGCACTTACAGCCCCCCATAACTCAGACTTTGTGGCTCACAGTGTCGTTCCAGTGATTTTCTAGGCAGTTAGAATTTAGATGCGGTGACATTCACCTGAATCCCTTCATGAATCCTGTTCTTTCTCTCCTACTCTAAAGTAGAGATCAAAGTCCCCCAGCATGCAGCTGCTTCATGAGGCTGGAGGCCCGGCCTGCTTTCCTAGACCCAGATGGCCCCCAGGACTCCCAAGGGAAGGGGGAGCTAGTGAGGGGCACTGTAGTTAGGTTGGTTGTTTTGTGCTACATTATTTGAACTCTCTTGTGCTTTAGCTGGTTAAGTGAAAGAGCACTAGTGTGTTGGACGTGTGCAAAGAGTCTCTCCATGTGTTAAATGCTTCACAACTACTGTGTGCCTCCGGAGAGAGTTCAGCTGAAACCAGCAGGCTCTCACCTTAGCGTGGAGTTCTGGGAGATGGTGCGTTCAGACATGTGGGAGTCTGGAGGGTCAGCTCCAGGGCCGACTCTAGGTTTTCTGCCGACCCAGGCAAAAAAATTTTTGGCTGCCCGCCCCCAGGCCTGGGCTCCTGCCCTCCCCCCACGCCCCCCCGTGCTGCCCCAGCCCTGGGCTCTTCCCCCCCAACCTGCACCCTCGTGCTGTCCCAGCCCTGGGTAACTGGTAACTTGCTCCCAGGGTGGGTCATTCAGCAGGAATTTTGGATGTGCACAGAACACAGACAGGATTGGTTCCCGTATGGTTACAGAAATGCAGTAAAGTGGAACAATTTTCAGCTTGTGTGATTGTAGGGTATCTGGATGCATATTATAAGACTGTCCTCCATAAATGAGGAAAAGTTGAGGTGACTTTATTATTCTTTTGTTCCACTCTTTCTTTCTATGGGGAATTTGCCAATGCAAATCACTGTCTTCCTTTTAAACAAATAAAACTAAACTAAACTATAAAAAAAGGCAATGGCTGTTGAAAATAGCAATTCCAGTCCTAAAAACCACTGGGAAACATTTCTTGCTCAATTGTATCCTACTTTTTCTACAGCAAGTTACATTGAATCAGTATATTTGATTTGGGAGAAATTAAGTAACAGCTGCCCAAATGGAGCTTGAGCCCTCTTGAATTTTGAGATGTTCAAATCTGGAAGGCAAGTGCTAGATTCCCTTTCTGAATATTAGCTAAATCTGAAAAGGAAAAGTCAATTTCTGCTTCCATGGCTCCTCCTACATGCCTGGTACTGTATCTAAAGCTGCCCAGGTCCAGAACCTCCCCTCCCTTACTTTTCATTTTAAATTCTAGTGGGATCCACGTACCTCCCTTGCTAGGCTTCAGATAGAGAAGGGCACTGTCCATTTAGTCCACCCAATTCCTTCTTTGGGGGGCTGCAAGGTGAGGTCACACCAGTATCCCTAATCCAGTCTGGGGAAGTCTTCTGAAGGGGATATCTGGGCCAAAGCCTTCTACTCCTTGGGCACACTTGTTCCTCATTCACAGTGCGACCCCCTTCTAGCAGCTCTGGACTCACAGTATGGTGTGACATGGCTCAGCTGCCTCACTGCCTCCCCATCCCTTTCCTGTTGATAGCTACCAAGGGATTGCTGGGAAATGTAGTTCTTTCCCTGCTCCAGGGCTGGCTCTATAGGCAGGGAGCTAGCCAAGGAACTACAGCTCCCAGGGTCCACTCCCCTGGGTTCTCTGCTTCTGCAGTGTTGTGAGAGGGGAGGAAGTGAGTGTTATGGGGCTCTACAGCTGGCCCCCCAGCACAAAAAAAAATGGCCCGAATGCTGCCCTCTGCAAATGTGCCACCCCAAGTATCTGCTTGCTTTGCTGGTGCCTAGAGCCTGCGCTGGCAGAAACCTTCTCAGTGCCGAGCATCCAAACACCCTTAACTCTGCCCAGGTGGGTTCTGGTGACTATTTCTACATGTCTGAAATATTAAATTCAGAGACATGAATGGAGAGGTCTCCCCCTCAGGGCTATTGCATCCCTTTGCCTTGGGCTGAGGGGGGCTCTTTCCTGTTTCTGGATGAGGGAGAGGCTCTGCCTTAAGTGCTGCCACCTCCTGCTCCCTTTGCCTTGGGGTGGGAAGGTTTGTATTCATGGTTTTCCTGGTCTGGGGAGAGGCTGCCTGCTGTTCCACGTCTTCCACTGTTCTCTGTGGCCAGGTTAAAGCTGGTGGCTTTAACCATAGAAACTGTGTGCAGGAGCTTCCCTGACTCTGCAGCTGGGAATGTGGCCGCCCCACCAGGAGGGGCAGGGAGATGCAGCAGAGGCAGGGCCGGCTCCAGACCCCAGTGTGCCAAGCGCGAGCTTGGGGCGGCATTTTGCCAGCAGGGCGGCAGGCGGCTCCAGCGGACCTTCCGCAGTCATGCCTGCGGGAGGTCCACCGGAGCCGCGGACCTCCCGCAGGCATGACTGCAGAGGGTCCACTAGTCCCGCAGCTCCGGTGGACCTCCCGCAGGCATGACTGCGGAAGCTCCACTGGAGCCGCGGGACCGGCGACCGGCAGCACGTCCCCTGCGGCATGCTGCCGTGCTTGAGGCGGCCGGATTCCTAGAGCCGCCCCTGAGCAGAGGAGGCAGAAAAACAGCCAGATAGACAGGAGTACCCAAGGGGACTGTCTGTGACTCCACGTTCAGGCTGTTATATTGATTGAGGGGTTCACACTTGATACCTGGTAGTGAAATCTAAATACAGAACTCACAACCAGCGTGGGGTTTGTGCCTTGGTTTGTAACTGTTTGCCCTGAGGTTGGTACTCACATTTGTGAGCTACTCTAGACAGTGTGATGGGAGGATTGAACTTGGCTGTCCCACATGCCAGCTGAGTGCTCTAACCACAGAGAGGGTAAAAGTTATAAGGTAGGTGACATCACAAAAACAACGCAGGTGCCTACCTCATTCCAGCAAGAAATGCCAGAGACTGTGGTTAAGCGGGGATAGACACCCCTCTGCACCCCTGATTTAGTCACCTATCCGGGAAGGGGGAAGGGCTCAGGACAGCCCTCCCCTTGTCAGCATCTCCCCTTGTCTAGCTTAGATGGCTTCCTGCCTAGTGAGCTGTGTTTTTCTGAATCACACTATAAGGTGCCCATGATGCTCATGCACTGTCCAGGGAATTTAGGCCCCTGACTCAGCTTTGCAGTCACAGGTCTGTTCCTGTGATTTTCTAACTGCCGAAATACTAAAACTAGGCCCTGTGACACTCAGCATTGCAACACCCGAGTCCCTGCATGGATCGCACCCTGTGTAACCAGTCACCTCTCCGCAGAGCGCAGCTGAGAAATTCCTGATGCACATTGGTGTGTACAGGTGAGAGGAAGAGCAAAGGCTGGATCGTGACACATCACAGTAAAACCCAAACTCTCCTCCTAGGCACAGTATTCCCTGTGTGGGTTGGGGGGACACAACAAAGTCAGGAAGCAAATCCCATGACTCTGCCCACAACAACTGCAGCTGGGACAATGTGGATAAATCTGATAATTTTCATATGACTTTACATTGTGCCTCTTCATATAACCTTGTAGTGCGTCTATCCACGTGTGACCTTTGTTTCATGAGACTTTGTATCAAAGCCTCATATAGAAACCTTGTACTGATGAGCCTTGGTATATGGAAACTTTATATCAAAGCCTCATATAGAAACTTTGTGGGTACGTCTACACTACAAGACTATTTCGATTCATCTTAATTCGAATTTCTGGAATCAACCTAATGTAGTCGAAGTTGTGTATCCACAATAAATACAGTAATTCGACTGTGTGAGTCCACAGTAACGGGTGAAGCGTCGACTTTTGAAGCGGTGCACTGTGGGAAGCTATCCCACAGTTCCCGCACTACCCGCCGCCCATCGGAATGCTGGGATTTCCCACCAATGCATGCTGGGGGGGGGGGGAGAAACTGTGTCGAGGGTGGTTTTGGGTAACTGTCATCATTCAACCATCACTCCCGCCAGCGGGAAATCAGTTCGCGCACTTTTCCTGTTATAAGTGACAGCGCGGACGCCACAGCACTCCACTGCGACCATGGAGCCCGCTGCGATCATCGCTGCACTTATGGCCGTTGTCAACTCCTCGCACCTTATCGAACACCTCTTCCACAGTGAGATGTTGAGAACTCGGTCGAGAAGGCAACGGCAGCGTGGTGAGGACATGAAGTCTCAGAGTGGCACAGACCTCTCAGAAAGCACGGTACGCCGCGCCATGGAGATCATGGTGGCAATGGGTCATGTTCATGCTATGGGACGTCGATTCTGGGCCCGGGAAACAAGCACGGACTGGTGGGACCGCATAGTGCTGCAGGTCTGGGATGAATCACAGTGGCTGCGAAACTTCAGGATGCGTAAGGGCACTTTCCTTGAACTGTGTGACTTGCTGGCCCCTGCTCTGACGCGCAAGGACACCCGGATGCGAGCAGCACTGACTGTGCAGAAGCGAGTGGCCATAGCCCTCTGGAAACTTGCAACGCCAGACAGCTACCGCTCAGCAGCGAACCACTTTGGTGTGGGCAAATCTACCGTGGGGCTTGCTGTGATGCAAGTAGCCAACGCAATCGTTGATCTCCTGCTCTCGAAGGTGGTGACCCTGGGAAACGTACAGGTTGTCATAGATGGCTTCGCCGCAATGGGATTCCCAAACTGCGGTGGGGCTATAGATGGGACTCACATTCCTATCCTGGGACCGGCCCACCAGGCCAGCCAGTATATAAACCGCAAGGGCTACTTTTCCATGGTGCTGCAAGCACTCGTGGACCATAGGGGACGGTTTACCAACATCAACGTCGGGTGGCCGGGCAAGGTTCATGACGCGCGTGTGTTCAAGAACTCTGGTCTGTTTAGACGCCTGCAGGAAGGTAGTTTCTTCCCAGACTACAAAATAAATGTTGGGGATGTGCAGATGCCTACAGTGATCCTCGGGGACCCAGCCTACCCGCTAATGCCCTGGCTCATGAAGCCCTATACAGGCGCCTTGGACACTGACAAGGAACTCTTCAACTACCGGCTGAGCAAGTGCAGAATGGTGGTGGAGTGTGCTTTCGGACGTCTGAAGGGGAGATGGAGGAGCTTACTGACTCGCTCGGATCTCAGCGAAAACAATATCCCCATTGTCATTGCAGCTTGCTGTGTGCTCCACAATCTGTGTGAGAGCAAGGGGGAGACGTTTATGGCGGGATGGGAGCTTGAGGCACATCGTCTGGCTGCTGATTACGCTCAGCCAGACACCCGTGCGATTAGAAGAGCACAGCGGGAAGCCGTGTGCATCAGGGAGGCTTTGAAAGCCAGGTTCCTCAGCGAGCAGGGTAACCTGTGACTATTAACTTTGTGTATAGAGAAGCGGAACCTGCCCCTGTTTCTTTACCCAGTTTCTGTTGACTCTCCTCTACAGTTTCATATCCCGTTCACCCCGTTTGCCCCCTTCCAACACACGTGTACAAATAAAGTTAATAGAGCATTGTTCAGCAACAACCTTCTCTGGACTACTGACTTCGCGTGAAAGGGTTGACACAGGGACGGTGACTGTGGTGGGTTGGGTGTGCAGTGATGTAGAGACCGCTTCTAGACTATAGGACTGATAGGCTCCTGCTCGTACAGCGGTCTCTGTGGTGAGGACTGGTACAGGTGCGTGTGCAGGAATGGGTGAGTGGTGCAGGCTTTGCGACGGAGTTTGGGTGCAGGCTCTGGGCTGGGGGTTGGGGGCATAGGAAGGTGTGAGTGGTGTGTGATAATGGGGAGGAGGTGTAGGGGGTTGCGGGCTGGGGACTGATGGTTTGATGCATTGTAGAGGCTCAGGGCTACGATAGAAGGGCAGGGTGAGGGCAACCTGCCTTGCCACTTGTGGATGGCATGCTCAATGACCCTGGGGCAGCAGACAGCATTTCTGCGGGTAGCCTCTCTACTGTGAGACAGGGACGCGGCGTGGCGGGGGGTGTGTGAGATGACATGCCGGGGGAGGGGTGGCAGGTGGGGGCTGGTACCTGCTCCAGGCAGGGAATTGACGGGGCTGGGGGAGACCCGCGTGGGACAGGGCACGATCCAGGCATGGCCGGTGGAGAGACCCACCTGCAAATATACCTGGCGCAGGGCACTTTCCGCCTATGAGCAGAACATGAAAATCACCCCACAGACTGACCAGGGTGACTAGAGGCTGCACTCTGTGAGTGACCAGCTGTTGATCTTGCCCCCATATCTGTACCACTATTAACGGTGAAAGTCCTATGCAATTCCCAAACCATTCTCCCCCCTTCACGGAAAGTATTCTGCAAAGAAACCTGACGGGAAAAGAAATTACCAAAAAATAAAAACTTTTTATAATGAACAGCACATTAAGGGAAGGACTTCTCAAAAGTAAGGTACTGAGAGCGTTTTGTAAGTTTAGCATTCTGCTGTGGTGCATTAACATTTTTCACGGCCCCTGGTGCCCCTTCCTCTTGTCATTTTGGGTGATGGTGGGATTGGACTTTGCGGCGGGGGGCGGCGGTTGCAGATGCAGTGAAGGGGAGCTCCGTCCTCCTTCCTGCGGTGCTGCAGAACATCGACAAGGCGCCTGGATCAGGTAGGGATACAGTTGCACCTGTGTGACGGGAAAAAGTGAGTGAATTCCATAGAGAGATATTTTTGGTCAAAAAAGAAACAGTCTACTCAGTGTGTGTGAACAAGAGCAAGCACAGCACCTCTCTCATGAGGACTCACTCGGGGAAAGTTCGATTTCTCTGGGTTCGCTTTCATTGCCTGTGGTATTGCACTGCAGACCAGAGAAGCGGGGCAGGAAAGAAGAATCCATGGAGCGGCCAGGCATGGTAAGCCAATTTTTTTTTGCAGCTTTAAGTTGCATCTACAGCACTGTCCTCCTGCTGCAGGCAAACATGAAAGCAGAATCGGTGCCCCTGTTGCAGCCCCTCGTGGCCGTTCCCTGTTAGAGATCCCTGTATTCTCCCACTCTGCAGCCTCCTACACGTGGCTGTACAGTGACGCTTCTAGGAGATGGTATGATAGGATAACGGGCTTAGTCAATAGGTCAATTAAGTGCCACACTGGTAAACAGTACAATGGGTCAATGATATGATATAACCTTTTTCCAGAGGGTATGGCTGGAGAGTCTTGCCCGCATGCTCGGGGTTCAGCTGACCGCCATATTTGGGGTCAGGAAGGAATTTTCCTCCAGGGAAGATTGGCAATGGCCCTGGAGGTTTTTCGCCTTCCTCCGAAGCATGGGGCAGGGGTCTCTGGCTAAGGAGTGGGTGGATCGGCTTATGTGGCCTGCATCTTGCAGGAGGTCAGACTAGATGATCATAATGGTCCCTTCTGATCTTGAATTCTATGATTCTATGATTCTATGATTCTTGTTATGCAAAGGAACAGTTAAGCACAACCATTACTAATGGTACACAAATTACTCTAATTACATGCAGGAGTCTGCGCGCGACATCACACTGAGGAGAGTGTCACGGAGAGAGAGAGCGCGCATGCTGGAGGAAAGCCAACACAACCCTGGGGCCTATGCTGCCATGCTCGTGAAGGCGCTGGTCCCCGAGTTCCAGCTGAGAGCGTTGCGTGGAAAAGTGTGCTTCCTCGGGGCACCCAATAAGCAAGCCCTGCCCAGGAACCTCATGCAGAGGCTTGGCGATTACCTCCTGGAGAGCTTCCTGGAGATGTCAGAGGAAGATGACAGTTCCATCCACCTGTACATAGACCTTTGTTCGCCTAGTTGTTTTCCCAGTTTATTTAAAAAATAAATGTTAACATGTTTGAAGCAGTTACCGATTGATCCTTCTCCTGATTCAGGGTCCGTGGTAACGGGTGGGGAGTGTTGGTAGGGGATCTCATTGACGGTGACGAAGAGATCCTGGGTGTCGGGGAAATCTGTGTTGTAAGCGCTGTCGACTGCCTCGTCCTCTTAAACTTTCCCGTACGCGAACATCTCCGAGGAACAGTCCGTCGACAGTATCCCATCCTCTCAGTCCACGGTCACTGGTGGGGCAGTGGTGGCAGACCCACCGAGAATGGCATGCAGTGCCTCGTAGAAGCGGCATGTCTGGGGCTGGGCTCCGGAGCGTCCGTTTGCCACTCTGAGTTTCTGGTAGCCTTCTCTCAGCTCCTTGACTTTCACGTGGCACTGCGTTGTATCCCGGCTGTATCCTCTGTCTCTCATGGCTTTGGAGACCTTCTCGAAGGTCTTTGCATTCCGTTTGCTGGAGCGCAGCTCCGAAAGCACAGACTCATCGCCCCACACAGCAATCAGATCCGAGACTTCCCGGTCAGTCCATGCTGGGGACCTCTTTGTAGTGTGAGATTGCCTGGACTCCTCTGGTGGAGAACTTTGCATCGTTGCCGGTGCTGCTGAGCTCGCCCCGATGAGCAACCAGGACATGGGATTCAAACTGTCCAGACAGGAAAAGGAATTCAAATTTTCCAGGGGCATTGACTGTGTGGCTGGTCAGAGCATCCAAGCTCGGACTGGCGTCCAGAGCGTCAGCAGAGTGTTGCACTCTGGGATAGTTCCCGGAGCTACTAAGATCGATTCGCATCCACACCTAGCGTAATTCGACATAGCCATGTCGAATTTAGCGCTACTCCCCTTGTCGAGGTGGAGTACCGAAGTCGAACTAAAGAGCCCTCTATGTCGAATTAAATGGCTTCCTGGTGTGGACGGGTGCACGCTTAATTCGATTTAACGCTGCTAAATTCGATTTAAAGTGCTAGTGTGGACCAGCCCTGTGTTAAGCCCTGGTATAACGTTATAGCCCCTAAGGATAGTTAAAGTAGAAGAAACGTCTTTTTGCTAGGAGTAGAATAAGATCTTCCCCACCCCCACTCCCTTAATCAATTGCCCTGTTGAATGAATGAGGTGTGAAAGAATAAAGGGTGGAAGGCAGCACCTCCAGACAGCCGCAACCCTTGGAGAGGGGGTGGAAGCCAGACCCAAGCAGTGGTGAGCTGGAGCTGGTTCCCACAGGTTCTCAAGAACCGGTTGCTAAAATTACACCTCCATGGAAAACCGATTGTTAAAGGGCCGGGGGTGGGCAAAGAACTCTGGTCCGTGGGCCGGATCATCCTGTTGCTCCCTTCTTTCCCTGATCTTATCCCTTCCCCTCGTGCTGATCCTGGGCTGGGAGCCCCCAGTGAGAGCTAAGGACACAGATCTGTACAAAGTTTCAGACTGGCTACCATGTTAGTCTGTATCAGGAAAAACAATGAGGAGTCCATGTGGCACCTTATAGACTAACAAATTTATTTGGGATTTCATGGGCTAAAATCCACTTCATCAGATGCATGGAGTGGAAAATATAGTAGGAAGATATATAACACATTATATGAAAAGATGGGAGTTGCCTTACCCAGTGGGAGGTTGAGACAAATCATTTAAAGTGGGCTGTTATCAACAGGATGAAAAATCACTTTTGTAGTGGTAATCAGGGTGGCTCATTTCAAACAAGAAGGTGTGCATAACAGTAGGGGCAAATTAGCATGGGGAAATTCGTTTTTTTTTAGTTCTTGTAATGACCCATCCACTCCCAGTCTTTATTGAGGTCTAATTTGACGGTGTCCAGTTTGCAAATTAATTCCAGTTCTGCAGTTTCTCATGGGAGTCTGTTTTTGAAGTATCAGAGGGGTAGCCGTGTTAGTCTGGTTCTGTAGAAGCAGCAAAGAATCCTGTGGCACCTTATAGACTAACAGACGTTTTGCAGCATGAGCTTTCGTGGGTGAATACCCACTTCTTCGGATGCAAGCAGTGGAAATGTCCAGGGGCAGGTGGTTTTTTTGTTGAAGAAGTGCCACTTTTGCATAGAGACTGTCTGGTTTGGCCAATGTACATGCTAGTTGTGCAGGTGAACAAGCTCCTGATGGTGTGGCTGATGTGGTTAGGTCCTATGATGGTGTCACTTGAATAGATATGTGGACACAGTTAGCAACGGGTGTTTGTCTCTGTCTGAGGGAGTGGAGCAAATGCAGTCTACAGCCACTAGCCGTCACCTTCAGCCCCCAACTAAAACCTCTCCAGCACATCTTCAAAGATCTACAACATATCATGAAAGATGATCCCTCACTCTCACAGACCTTGGGAGACAGGCCAGTCCTTGCTTACAGACAGCCCCACAACCTGAAGCAAATACTCACCAGCAACTACACACCACACAATAAAAACACTAACCCAGGAACCAATCCCTGCAACAAACCCCGTTGCCAACTCTGTCCACATATCTATTCAAGTGACACCATCATAGGACCTAATCACATCAGCCACGCCATCAGGGGCTCGTTCACCTGCACATCTACCAATGTGATATATGCCATCATGTGCCAGCAATGCCCCTCTGCCATGTATATTGGTCAAACTGGACAGTCTCTACACAAAAGAATAAATGGAAACAAACCAGACATCAAGAATTATAGCATTAAAAAAAACAGTCGGAGAACACTTCAACCACCCTGGACACTCAATAACAGACTTAAAAGTTTGAAATATATGTTCCATTCTAAGCATCTGATGAAGTGGGTTGTAGCCCATGAAAGCTTATGCCCAAATAAATGTGTTAGTCTCTAAGGTGCCACAAGTACTACTTGTTGTTTTAGATCTGTACAAAACGCTCCCTGCTGTTGCTCCACCACAACCTTCCCAAACCAGATTGATTCATGCTGTGTCCCCACCGCCCCCACCTCTGCCTGTCCCCTGCCCAGTTGCTAGTTCTGCCCCCTGCCCAACCCCCACCTCTGCCCCTCGGGGCCCCTCTGCCCCTCCTGCAGCTCCAGGGGTTGTTCTTCCTTCCCCTTCCCCCCTCCCCCTCCCATCCCTGGGGCTGAATAGAGGGAGGGGGAGGAGCTTCCAGGTACCATAGAGATGAGGAGCCAGGGGCTGGGTAGATAGGAGTCCTCCAAGATCATAGAGACTGGGGTCCATGAGGCTAGAGACGCTGATTTCCGGTTCCCCTCTGCTGTGTGTCTCAGGGACACAGGCTGAGCCGGGATTCCCACCACACCCGGAGCCAGGGTTGGATTCTCCCCCCAGGGACGGAGCCCGGCGAGAAAGTGAAGATCGGGGCCTGGTCACCAGCATCGATAAATGTCACCTGCCCCCGGTCACAGTCCAGACAAACCCGGATCCTGCTGGTGGCCCAGCTCAGGGGCAGGGGGGTCGCAGGGGAGGTGAGAGCCTGGAACTGACTCCAGTCCCGCTCCACAGCCCAGATCCCCCCCTCTGGGCTAAGGCTGATCTCTCCCTTCCTCCCCACAGACTCTCTGGCCACCCCCACAGCCCAGCCTCCCACACCCCCCATCTCCACCTCCCAGCAATGTCTCCCCAAGGTGAATCCCTCACAGCCCAGAACACACGGCTCAGCCAGCACAGGGAGGGGGAGCCACAGGTGAGCAAGCCCTGGTCATCATCACAGGCCCAGTAATTCTCTGGATATTTAATTTCACTGAGGCAAAATATGTGCAATTTTATGGGTTGAATGATTGAATGACATAATACCCATCTGCCCGCATTGTCCATCACTAAGTCCAGTAATTTTGTCAAGTGTTTGTTGCACAACATGGTGGTGCCTACCCCTACCTTGTGCTTCAGGGGGTGATGGGGTCCAGGGCAGCCTGTTATAGCCTGTTATAGAACTACCTGATTAGTAATTGGATATGTTGGCTGGCATTTTTTTTAACGTGTTCGCTCCCCCTGATGTTAGAACCTGGCTACACCACTGGGGAGGGGAGCTTCCTAGACCTGTGCAGCTGGGGCTTAGGTGAATTTTGTGATACTGTGCCCCTCCCCAGCTACCACCCTGCAGTCCCCACTCCTGCACCATGCTGGGCAAGGGGCAGCCCCATCCCCAGTGAGGCTATGGTGAGGGGTGGCAGCAGGGGAGGCCACACGTGATGGCAAACTCCCCCCTCGGTACCCACCATAGGGGAGGCGAGTGGGCTTTCTGGACCTGAGAGGGACCTAGTAGCATGTGCAGTGAACTGCGGGGGAGAGGAGGGGTCCCTCCCCTGGAGCTTGCTGCTGCCAGGGAGGGTGGAGGGGAGTCCTCTTTGGCCCTAGCCCTGGGGCAGCCTGTCTGCACCCCAAGTTCCTTATACCCAGCCCTGCCCCAGAGTCCTCACCTGACGGGAAAACATGCAACTTAAATTTGGTGGTCAGTTTAGAGTATCATAGAATATCAGGGTTGGAAGGGGCCTCAGGAGGTCATCTAGTCCAACCTCATGCTCAAAACAGGACCAATTCCCAACTAAATCATCCCAGCCAGGGCTTTGTCAAGCCGGACCTTAAAAACCTCTAAGGAAGGAGATTCCACCACCTCCCTAGGTAACCCATTCCAGTGTTTCACCACTCTCCTAGTGAAAAAGTTTTTCTTAATATCCAATCTAAACCTCCCCCACTGCAACTTGAGACCATTACTCCTTGTTCTGTCCTCTGCTACCACTGAGAACAGTCTAGATCCATCCTCTTTGTAACCCCCTATCAGGTAGTTGAAAGCAGCTATCAAATCCTCCCTCATTCTTCTCTTCTGCAGACTAAACCATCCCAGTTCCCTCAGCCTCTCCTCAGAAGTCATGTGCTCCAGCCCCCTAATCATTTTTGTTGCCCTCCACTGGATTTTCCAATTTTTCCACATCCTTCTTGCAATGTGGGGCCCAAAACTGCACGTAGTACTCTAGAGGAGGCCTCACCAATGTTGAATAGAGGAGAATGATCATGTCCCTCGATCTGCTGGCAATGCCCCTACTTATACAGCCCAAAATGCTGTTAGCCTTCTTGACAAAGGCCAGAGGAGGGAGTGTTAGTGCCTGTGCGGACTTCTGGGAAGTGCATGGGGTGGAAGGGGATGCTGGGATGCTCTGGAACCACTCCTTCAAAGCCAGTCAGGACTCTGGGAGAGCCTCCTCTCTGAGCAGACTGTCTCCAGGGCAAGAAGCTTACACCTTCCTGGGTCTGACCTCAGAGCATTCAGCATGCCTTTCCACACCATGCACTTTCCGCAGTGAGTCCGCCCAGGCTGGGTCCTGGGGCAGCCAGAGGTCCCTGCACCCCAACTCCACAGTCAGATGTGACTCTCAGCCAGACTGTAAAACAGAAGATTTATTAGATGACGGGAACACAGTTTAAACAGAGCTTGTTGGTACAGAAAACAGAACCCCTCTGTCAAGTCCATCTTGCGGGGTGGGGAGCCCAGAACCAAGTTCTGGGTCTCTCCCCATTTCCCCAGCCAGCTCCAAACTGACACTCCCTCCTCTGGCCTCTGTGTCTCTTCTGGACAAGGAGGCCACCTGATCTCTTTGTCCCCAACACCTTCAGTTGGCATCTTGCAGGGGAAACTGAGGCACCCAGACAGTATTCAGAAAAAATATTAAGAACATTCCCACTTCATCACAACAGGTGCAACAAAATATAATACTGTATATTGAAGTAGGCAAGTGCTGCTTCTGACTTTCCACTTTTAATTGACCCTTGTAATCTTGTGGCGCTGACGTGTTGTAGCTTCATTTTATATTGGCTTACAGGGTGGGAGCGGGGGGGCACCACCATTTTGGGCCCCACCAAAAATTATACAAACCTACCGCCTATGGACCCCTCCTCTCCTCCCCTACCCCCCAGAGCACACTCACTCTGCACCACAGTCACTGCACATGCTCCTAGGGCCCATCTCAGGTCCAGAAAGCTCATCACCTCCCCTATGATGGGTACTGGGTGTGTGTGGGGGGTTGCCATCACAGGTGGCCTTCCATGTTGCTGCCCCTCACCATAACTTCACTGTGGATGGGGGATGGGGCTGCCCCTTGCCCAGCATGGGGCAGAAGTGGGGTCTGCAGGGTGGTGGCTATGGGGTGGGGGAGCAGGGTGTCATAAAATTCACCCAAGCCCCAGCTGCTCAGGTCCAGGAAGCCTCCCTCTTCCATCCCTCCTGTGGCTGGGGGAGAGGGCATTGCCTTCACATGTGGCATCCTGCCTCCCCTGTGCAGCCTGCTGCCCCTCACCATAGCTTCACTGGGGTACGGTGGGAGGGGATGGCATGGGGCTGCCCCTTCCTCAGCGTTGGGCAGGAGTGGGGGCTGGGGCTGGGGGGGAATCATAGGGTCAAACACTCACAGCAGCTGCTAAGGTGAGTGATGTCCGTCTCCTGGCCGGAAGTCCCCTTCATGTCTCCTCCAGGTAGGGGCAGGGGAGGGGAGGGCTGCCAAGCACAGCCCTCTGATTCCCGGCCGCGGCTGAGATTTAAAGGCCTGTGGGCTCCCCGCGGCTGCAGGCAACCCAGAGCCTTTTAATTCCCAGCCGCCGCTGGGATTTAAAGGGGCGAAACCTAGCTCTAAATATTGGTGGAGCAGAGCCCCTGACTGTGAATATTCCTGGGGCTTTAGCTCCAAGAGCCCATATAAGTTGGTGCCCATGGCTCTGCCCCCTTCCAAGGCCAAGCCCCCACTTTGCCCCACTCCACCTCTTCCTGCCCCTGCTCTGCCCTCCTCCCCCTAGGTCCCTGCCCCCCAAGTGCCTCCCGCCTACTGCTCACTCCTTTATGCCCCCTCCTGCCTCAAGGGTGAGATGTGTGTGCCGGGGGGGGGGGGCTCAGCATCCCCCCCAAACTGACAATTTTCAGCATATTTATACACTTCCTTCATATTCTAGGTATTGAATGTGTGTATATCATTGGTATCCTAACAATGTTGTCATTAAAATAGTAGAACTACATCATTACATTACCATGAATTACAGAGTATTAGAATAATTACACTCAGATACAAGCTGCCTTCGCTAACACCCAATGGTGAGCTGGAGCCAGTTGTTAAATTTAGAAGCCATTTTAGAACTGGTTGTCCTACACGGGACAACCGGTTCTAAAAGGACTTTTAAATTTAACGACCAGTAAAGCTCCGGCAGCTCCCTGCCCTGCCCCCAGCCCCAGCTCACCTCTGCTCTGCCTCCATCCCTGAACGCTCTGCCCCGCTTCTCCCCTTCTTGCCCCCCCCTCTTTCTGCAAATCAGCTGTTTGCGTGGGAAGCCTGGGAGGGCTGAGAAGCAAGCGGTGGCTTCACGCTCAGGTCAGGGAGATGGAGCGGAGGTGAGTTGCGGCGGCAGGCACAAGGAGGGCCACAGGCCGTGGCAGGTAACCCCCTGCTTCCCCCACAGCTACACTACCCCAGGAGCCAGAGGGACCTGCCAGATTCTTCCCAGGCGCTGCTCCAGGTAAGCACTGCCGGGACTCCTCACCTCATCCCCGCAGGTCGCTCTGGCTCGTTGGGGCGGGGCAGGGTGGGCACCCACTACGGTGGCCCACGAGACCCTCCTGCCCGGCCCCTGAACTCCCGGCCAGGGAGGCTAGTCCCCGGCTGTTCCCCATCCCCTGCAACTTCAGCTCGCTCCGCCGCTGGCGCATGCTCTGGGCGACGGGCTGCGAGCTCAGTCTGACCCGGTGCTCCAGGCGCTACAAGGTGACGGCGTGGCCCGACTGGAGCCAGGTGCTGTGTGGCCCGGATCCAGCTGAGCGACGTGACTCAGCTCCAGGCGCTGCAAGGCGGCGGCCCAGCCCAGCTTCAGGTGTGCAGCGTGGCCTGGCCGGGCCCAGCTCCAGCTGCGTGTCCTGGCTCAGCCTGGCTCCAGCTGTGTGGTGCGGCCCAGCCTGGCCCGGCCCAGCTCCCGCGGTGTGGCCTGGCTCTGCCCAGCTCCAGCCATGCAGCCTGGCCCGGCTCCAGCCGAGTGGCGTGGCTGTAGCTCCACCAGCCACCTCCAGGCAGCGCAGTAAGGCGGCAGGGATCAGGGAGCGGGTGTTGGAGAGAGGGCAGGAGAGTTCGGGGTGGTGGGGGGGGGTAGATAGGGGTCAGGGCGGTCAGAGGGCAGGGAACAGGGGGATTGAATGAGGACAAGGGTCCCAGGGGGACAGTCAGGAAGGAGCAGAGGTTGGATGGGGCAGTGGGAGGCAGTCAGGGGCAGGGGTTCCGGGGCAGTCAGGGGTGGTTGGATGGGGCAGGGGTCCCGGGGGGCCATCAGGAATGACAGGAGGGGTTGGATGGAGTGGCGGGGAGCAGTCAGGGGACAGGGAAGGGGGGTGGATGGTGCAGGGGTCCTGGGGGGGCATCAAGGAATGCGGGGGGTTGGATGGAGCAGGAGTCCCGGGGGCGGGCCCGACCCCCTCGTGGGGTGAGGAGGGAACCGGTTGTTAAGATTTTGGCAGCTCATCACCACTAACACCCCTGTGTAAAGACACTGTGTTCACTCTGTGCTTTACTCCTGCTTAGGGCCTGTTTGGGAGCTGAGGGCCACTGATGGCTGTGGGAAGAAGGTGGACGGGAGGCACAAGCAGTGGGGAGTCTTTCCCCCGCTCCTTCCTCTTTTCTCCTCTCCTTTCCTATCGCTCTCCCTGCCCCTTTCCCTCCCTCTTGTTTCTTCTCTAAGTCCTTGCTCCCCTTCCTGATGTTTCCCTCTTCTTGCTTCCCACCCATGTCCTTTTACCCATCTCTCTCTGCTCCCCACCTCCTGGGGGCTCTTTCTAGTGCCTGCTCCCACCAACACACTCAAAGCGGCAGAGGAGATTCCCCTTCCTTGGGGAGGAAGGGTGGCCCAGTGATTCAGGAAGAGGCCTGGGGCTCAGGTGTGCTGGGTTTGCTTCTCTGCTCTGCCACTGACTCACTGCTTAGCCTTGGGAAAGTTACGTCACCTCTGTGTACCCTAGATTCCCACCTGCCACATGGGGCTAATGCTGACCCTGCCTCCTAGGCTAAATCCGTTCATAGCTGTGTGGTGATGAGGGAAATAATGATACCAAGGTAAGTAGATTTGGGCTGAATTACTCCACAGCCTGACAGTGACAGCCAGCTCCGTGCAGGGGTCACGGGAAAGGAAGGGGTTCAAGCCAGCTCTGCACAGAGGGAGGTCAGGACTTCAGCCCCACATCTGCTGAGGTCATGGGCTTCTTCTCACCCCCCACCTCATCCAGTGTGGCTCCTGCTGTGGTCCGGGGCTTCTCCTTCCCCTAATCTGCCACTGCACCAATCCAGCGCGTGCACCTAGGAGCCCTGCGGCCTGCTGGGGCAATTTCAAAGAGCCTGGGGCTCCCAGCCATTGCCACCACTACCAGGCACTGGCAGTTGCTGCGATTGGAGGCCCCGGATGTCAGACGGTGGGTTCCTGTTTGTGGATTGCAAAGCTGCAGCCCAGATTTAGACACCTATTCGTGAGAGGGGTGTGATTTGGGGCACCACTTCCCCTCTTGTTGGCATCTCCCATTGGCCAGCTGACAGGGCTCCCCGCCTACTGAGGGGGGCTTTCATGTAACGCATTGTAAGGTGCCTGTGTTGCCCATGGATTGTCTAGGGAGTTTACACACCTGACTCAGCTCTGAGGGTCACAGCGCTGCTGTTCCTGTGATTTTCTAGCTGCCTAAAAATTAGGCCCTGTAACACTCAGCATTGCAACACCCGAGTCCCTGCATGGCTCACACCCTGTGTAACCAGTCACCGCTCTGCAGAGCACAGATGAGCAATTCCTGATTGATAGGGGTGTGCACAGGATAGGGACAGAGCACAGGCTGGAGAGTGACACATCACCATAGGCGCCAACTTTCTCAGCGCTGGTGAGTGCCTGCACCCCACCAACAACTTTCCCCGCCCCGGCCCCCCTGACTCCACCGCATCCCTGGCCCTGCCTCCTTTCCAACCCCATCCCCAAAGTCCCTGCCCTAACTCCGCCCCCTCCCTGAACCTATTGGATCCCTTCCCCAAATCCCCGCCCCGGCCTCGCCTCTTCCCCCAGCGCACCACGTTCCCACTCCCTCCCTGCCCCGTGAATCAGCTGTGTCACGGCACAAGCGCTGGGAGGGAGGGAGGGAGGGGGAGAAGCAGGACGTGGTGGCGCGCTCGTAGAGGAGACGGAGGTAAGCTGGAGTAGGGGGGTGGGGCCACGGGGAGCTGCCGGTGGGTGCTGAGCACCCACCAATTTTTTTCCGTGGGTGCTCCAGGCCCGGAGCACACACGGAGTCAGTGCTTATGCACACCACAGCAAAACCCAAACTCTCCTTCTAGAGGTTCAATATTCCCTGCAGGGCCGGCTTTAGGCTGATTCAGCCAATTCCCCTGAATCAGGCCCTGCGCCTAAGAGGGCCCCACACCCTTGCCGCCGCTGGTACGCCATAACGGGGCAGTCCGGCTTCCCAGGGGGCAATTTAATGGGCCTGGGACTCCCAGCAGAGGCTGGAGCCCCAGACTCTTTAAATTGCCACCAGAGCCCCACTGCTGGAGCCCTGGGGTAGGGCTGTGGGGCTCTGGGGGCTATTTAAAAAGTCCGGGGCTCCCGTTGCTTCTACCCCCCCCCACCCCCAGCCCTTTAAATAGCCGCTGGAGCCCCGCCACTTCTCCAGGGCTCCCTCAGCTATTTAAAGGGCTGGGGCGATAGAAGGAGGGGAGCCTGGGACCCTTTAAATAGCTGCTGGAGCCCTGGGGTAGTGGGGGGCTCCGGGGGCTATTTAAAGGGCTGAGGCTCCAGCTGCCTCTGCCGTTCTGGTCCTTTAAATAGCCATGAGAGCCCCGCTGCTTCCCCAGGGCTCTGGCGGCTATTTAAAGGGCCGGGATGGTAGAAGCAGGGGAATCCCTGCCCTGCCCACAGCCAACCCTTGCTGCACCCCCTGCCCGCATCAGCCCCACACTCCGCACCCTCTGCCCTGCCCGCAGCCAGCCCGTCTCCAGCCAGCCCTGCACCCCCTGCCCACACCAGTCCCTGCTGCACCTCCTGCCTTGCTTCCAGCCCCGCACCCCCTGCTCTGCCCGCAGCCAGCCCCATACCCCTTGCCCTGCCTCCAGCCAGACCCTACCTCCAGTCAGCCCCTGCCCTGCCTCCAGCCAGCAATGTACGTAATATATCATTTTATTATTATTTATATAGTTATGGAAAGTAAATAATACATGGAGGAAATGAAAACGTTTTTTTAATGTGATTTTGTTTTTAGTCACCGCTGCCGGGGCTCTGCCGAAAATGTTCAAATTGGGCCCCGCACTTCCTAAAGCCAGCCCTGATTCCCTGTGGGTGCTGGGGGGACACAACCAAGTCGGGAAACAAATCCCATGATGCTGCCCCCAGCACCTGCAGCTGGGACAGTAAAGTGGAACAAACATGAAGAATTGTTTGTAATGTTTTATTTACAGTAAGTAGCTGGAACGTAGCAAAGTAAAAGGAGCTAAGAAGGAGCCTTAATAACCGCAGCACGGCCAGGAGATCCCCAGCTACTGAGAACAGTTTTCTTTATGGCACTAAAATTGCACCAATGGCCAGGAATTAATATAGGGAATTAATGAGTTACAGTTTCACTTTCAGTAACATGTAATAAATCTCCCTGCCCCGCTCACGTTCCCTTTCCTTCCATACTGTCCTTTTCTAGTCATTATTGTTCTAGCCTCACTTTCCATCCCTCTTTATTTCCCTGTGTCTCTTCCCCCTGTCACAGATCATCCCCCTCGGCTGCTCTCTTCTTTCCCTGATCTTACCCCTTCCCCTCGTGCTGATCCTGGGCAGGGCCGGCTCCAGGCACCAGCCTACCAAGCACGTGCCTGGGGTGGCACCTCGGGAGGGGGTGGCAATCGGGGTTTGTTTTTGTTGTTTGTGGTTTGGCCAAGCGGCGCTGGGGGAGGGGCAGACGACTTGGGTGGCCCGACACGATGCTCAGGCGGGGATTTGGGTGGCCCGACATGGCGCTGGGGGTTGCGGGGACTCGGGCGGTATGACGCTCAGGGAGAGGTCGGGCGGTGCTATTTTTTTTTTTTGCTTGGGGCGGCAAAAATGTTAGAGCCGGCCCTGATCCTGGTTAGATCTAATCCCACAGATCTGTACAAAACGCTCCCCCCTGCTGCTGCTTCTCCCCAACCCCCCGAACCCTGATTGATTCATGCTGTGTCCCTGCCACCCCCATCCCAGCTGTTAGTTTTGCCCTCTACCCAGCCCCCCATCTCTCCCCAACCTGCAGCCCCAGAGGGGGAGGGGGAGGATCTTGCAGGGGACATAGATGAGGTGCTGAGGGCTGGGTAGATGGGAGTCCTCCAAGGTCATACAGACTGGGGTCCATCAGGCTAGAGAGGCTGATTTCCGGTTCCTGCCTCTGCTGCGTGTCTCAGGGACACAGGCTGAGCCGGGATCCCCGCCCCACCCAGAACCAGGGTCGGATTCTCTCCCCAGGGACGGAGCCCGGCGGGAAAGTGAAGATCGGGGCCTCGTCACCAGCATCGATAAATGTCACCTGCCCCCGGTCACAGTCCAGACAAACCCGGATCCTGCTGGAGCCCCAGATCAGGGGCAGGCGGGTGCGAGGGGAGGTGAAAGCCTGCAACCGACCCCAGCACTGCTCCACAGCCCAGATCCCCCCCTTAGGGCTAGGGCTGATCCATCCCTTCCTCTCCACAGACTCTCTGGCCACCCCCACAGCCCAGAACTCCTCATCCCCCACCTCCACCTCCCAGCAATGTCTCCCCGAGGTGAATCCCTCACAGCCCAGCACACAGAACACAGTGTCAAATCTCTCAGGGTTGTCAGGCAGTCGCTGCCGTGTGTCTCTCCGTCTCACACTTTTCCGATCCTCAGACAGGACGAGGATGGGATGAGCCGTGTCTGGATCCAGAGTCACATGCACTGGGGAGAGAGAATCAGAGCATTAGGGGCAGGGCTCAGCCCTGGGGGAGGCTGGGACCATTTTTCACACCCCCCAGCAGCCCTGTCCTGGCTGGGACAGGCCTGGATCCCAGGGAGCTGCCTCTGTCCTGGGTACCTGAGACTGAGCAGAGATGTCACTGCAGTTCCTCAATCTATGTAATACGACCAACTTCATTAGTTTCTCTGTTGCCTGCAAAAGCTTCAGCTCCCTGCTCCCCCTCTTGGGACTGCTCCATTCCCAGCAGCAGAGGCACAGCCAGGAAGGTGTCAGAAGCTTTTATGGAGGAGTTAAAAAACTGAGCGAGAAACTCCCTCCCCTAATGCAGCCTCCACTCCCAGGCCAGGGAACATAGAGGAAGGTGCAGTGTTGCGTAAGTGCCACTTATCACCAGAGAGGAGGAGGAAGGATTGGTTGGGGGAGCCCCATTCCCAGCCCAGAGAGAAGGGAGGAGCTGCCAACATCACAGGAAGAGCAGCTCCCCAATCCAGGAAGCAGGGAGCAACTCCAATGCGAGAGCCCAGCCCCGCCCAAAGGAAAGGCAGGATGTTGGAGAAGAGCGATGGGGAGACCCCTGCACCAGGTGAAACAGAGGGATGTGGCAGGGAGCTCTGTTCGGGAGCGACTCAGTTAAGAGTGTTTCTGGTCATCAGAATGGACATGAACTCAGCACTAAGGGTGGTGTCAGGACTGTTTGTGTGTCCCCGCCCCCTCCGTGGCACGGACCGAGGCCGTGTCCCCTGGCCAGGCTGGGAGACTTGCCCACTATGGAGAGCCCCTGACACTCCATCTGCCCTGGACATGGGTACGGGGGGCTGTGAGAGCAACCTCCGGCCCATGTGCCCGCTCTCCAGGGTGTGGCATCCTGGGCAGGTGGAGGGTGCAGGGCCCCCCAGTGCAGCCTGGCCTACCTGGGTGGTGGCCCCGGTTCTTGCTTCAGGCCTGGCCATGGGGCAGGGCCTCTGGGAAAGAGGAGCAGGGGTGGGGCCTTTGAGAGGGGCCAGGACTGGAAAGAGGCTGGCGCCGCGGGCAGGGGCTGCGCTACACAGGGAGGAGCTGATCAGTTGCCCTGCCCAAAGCACAGACACTGTTCATGACACTCCATGCCTGCCCGAGGCTTGCAGTGCGGGGAGGGGGAAGGGGAACGTGGCACCCTGCCCTCAAACTATGCCCATGTCAAAAAGTGTCCTGAACATCCCACTTTTAAAAGTGTGTGTGGGGCAGGGAGTGGGGGGGGGGGGGGGGACATGGGCTCCTGGATCCATTGAATGTGTTATTTTTAGGGCTGTGTGTGTCATGATCGCTGTCAGTTTGGTTGGTAACTTTAGCTACAATCTCATGAAGATGTTTTCTCTGGAATTTTCTCATAATTTAAAGACAATCTCCACCTGCAAACTCACCCAGTCCGGGGGCTCCTAGGGGTTCCCCGCTTTTTCTCTCCAGTGCGGACGGCAGAGTGTCTGGAGGGGGAAAGGATAAGAGAGGGGAGATTTCAGACTTTCATACTTATAACAGCATCCCCACTCTGTAACTTTTATAATTATGACAGAGACACTCAGTTATTTAATATAGAAAGGTCTGAAACCGTCTCTTTCCTCTCTCATTCAGACATCTCCCAGCAATGGAACCAACATCCTTGCAGCCTCACAACCATCCCAGGACAGACAATCTGCAACTGAGATTTACTTTTCCCCTCCTCATCCCCTCCCTCCCTTCAGACTCCAGTTGGTTTCTCTCATTCACTTACGGCCTTTTGTCATAACCTAGACTCAGATCATACAAAGACTTTGGCATAAAAATAACTTTACCCACTTGAGTCCCTTTGACACTACAGAGAGCAACATGAAGGGGCCCCCATCCTCCACAGGCAGATATAGGAATAATAATAAAATCATTTCATAAATGTGGAAACTGAGGCAGGGGAAGGTTGACTCTATGGGCCAGATTCACCCCAATGCTGGCAAAAGGAGAGAGGGGAGGGGCCATTTGTGACTCTGCTATTCAGTGGCTGCAGGGGCTGGTGCAGACCTTGGCACAGGCAGAGGAAGTTCTGAACCAGCCAGCGCTACATCCCTATGATAATGGCCCCTGTGTGTCTTGTCCAGTGTGCAGAGTGTCAGAGGCCCAGCTTTACACGGCCCATGTCGCTCTGTCCCTCGTCCACCTGCTCCCTCTTCCACTCACCCTCACCACCCCCACCCCATTCCCAGCCCTCTCAGGAACACGCCTTGTGCCTGCAGCTGCTGGGGAGGAGGCACCAGAGGCTCTTGTGCTAGAGAGATGGCAGGTGGGTGAATGGCTGGTTTGGGGAGGCCAGTCGTCCCCCCCAAGTCCTGTCCTTTCTACTGAAGCTACTTCCATGCCCACTGGAGCCCACCCAGACCCATTGTAGCCGCTAGCTCCTGCCCAGCACACCCAGCCCATGGAGTGTCGGCCAGCTCCAGCCTTCCCAGTCACAGAGCACCAGGGGGCCGGGAAGCAGGGGCCGCGCTGCCAGACCCGACCCCGGCCACTCCTCCCTCTGCAGCCGCCAGGCCCAGTGAAGGGCCAAGAGCAGCCTGCTGCACATAGCTAAGAGGGGGCCTGAGCTGGGCTGGAGCGTGTGCGGGGCCACCCATGTCTTTTTGGGGAAGCGATGCCTTCCCTTGCCTTCATTACCTGCCACCCATGGCTGGAGGATTCCTCACTGTGTGGGAGGAGCTTTCTCCTTCCCCACAGCCCATTGGCTCAGCACAGCTGCCATCCAGTACCAGAGCAGAGTGATGGGCTGGGTCCAGCTTTAACAGACGGCCTCTCATTTCTGGTCTATATCTTGGATGGCGACTTTTAGGCCCTAGGGCCTGGTTCTCAGAGGAGTGGGACACCTGCATTGACTCCACCTGCAGCTCTCTAGATGGGACAGAGAAACGTAGCTGCCCCAAATTAGTCCATTTTGCTAATTGGGGCCCGAATGTCATGACCTTCAATAAATCACGAATTCTTGTGAGCCATCCCGACTCCTGGGCCCCTGCTACATCTGCTCCATTTGTCTTCTTTCCACTGTTTGTTATGCTAAGTATTGAGAATGCTACAAGGGTCATTTCTTATGCAGCAGTTTGGACAGACCACGATTGTGTGTTTGCACTGACTGACTCGGCTTTGGCCTGGTGAGCAGTTTGCTGGACGTAAGGGAAGTGTTGCCTTAAGTGACCTTGTTATGAAGTGATGTGTTCATAAGTTGCTCTGTGGGACAAAGATGTTTTGATCACACAAAGAGGTCAAAGACAACACCCCCAAAATGTACTGTCCAGGAGCAGTTAGCAAAGTCCAAAAACTGCGATATGGAAACAAGCTTGAAAGTGACCTGGGCATCAGTGGTAAGAAATAAGGTTTATTATGTCATGGAGATCAGCAGGGAGCCTTGCAGCTCTCAGCTGCTGCTGGCAGCGGGCCCTCAGCAGTTCCTAGCTGCAGCAGATGCCTCGGAGCTCCCAACTGCTGTGGGGGGAGGGGACCCCAGAGTCCCCAGTCACTGTGGGTGCTGGACCCTCCTTCTTCCCTATTTTGTCAGGGATATTTTTAGTAAAAATCACGGACAGGTCACAGGCTTCCGTGAAGTTTTGTTTATTGCTCGGGACCTTTCTGTGATTTTTACTAAAAAAATCTGAGCTGAAATCTGAGTCTTAATAATATTTCAATCAGAAAAGAGAACAACAACATGAACATAGCTTGGACGTCCAAAGACCTGCCAATTAGGAAGTTCATGTATGTGTATTGTATGAGCTATATACGCTATTTAATATTCATAACACTCAAAGATGATTGGAAAAGAACTAATACATACATCATTTGGACACGTATAATATGTCAGACATTGTAAGGGGTTCTCAGAGCTTCATAGGAGAAATTCACTGTGACCTGCCTATGGCCCAGGAGAAGATAATTGGCTAGTTCTTCTTTCTGTATGTCTGTCATTTCTTACTTTAAGAGTAACTGTAATGGCAAGGCAGGCTTTTGGTAGAAACAAAGGTTTGAATCAATCAATGAGGGTGACTTGGACCCCAAGTGTGTGACATTCTCACCCAAGAATTAAAGAGAAGCATCATCTAACTATGAACCAATTGCCAAGAGCCATTCTCCTCCCACAGCCACAAAAGCTTTTCCCAATTTCCACTCTAGATCCCTTCTAGGTACCTTTGAACTTCCTCAGAGGCTCCATGAGAGCAAGAGTTTTCTGGGACAAATCGCTGAGTCTCTTTTCCAGTTCAGGAGAAATCTCCTCCGGCTGCTGGAATTTCCCCTTCTCACACCTGGAGAGAAACAATTTCACATGGTTACATTTTACTTAGTGACACTTTATAATTTGTTGTCAGTGAAAGTTGCTGCTCTAATGGGCCTGGAGTTAGAATTCCTCTGCTTCTCCCAGCCTCAGAGCAGGTGTAGTTCACGCTCTGCCAGTCAAACCTGCACTCTGAAGATCCCCTTTAACTCTGGCCTGGAGAGACCAGCTCTGGGGATAAAAGGGGAATTGAGTCTCCATGGCCAATTCGCTCCTTGGCCTCCAAGCTCTGAGGGACAGGAGGTTCCCAGGTGAAGTGCTGTAGAAATCTGCCTCTAGGAACTAGACTGAGACACCAACTACCCCTTCCCCAGCTCATTCCACACAGGTCTCCAAACAGCCCTCAGATGGGGAAAGGCTCTTGAAAACTGCTGCCCTGGGCTGAATAGTGACCAGGACCCAGCAGTGACAGGCCCATAGTCCATCCCCACAATCCTGATGCAGCCAGTCCCCCAGGGACGTGACATCTCACGGAAATACTTGAGGTCAGGCCTTCCCACTGACTGGAGAATTCCAGAGTCTTCTATAAAAGGGTGAGAACATCAGGATAAAGTTCATTTGAGAATTTTGTGTCCAACACATGACCTTCCCCACACATTTTGGCAGGGATGGTGTCCCTGGCCTGTTTGCCAGAAGCTGGGAATAAGCAACAGGGGATGGATCACTTGGTGATTCCCTGTTCTGTTCATTCCCTCTGGGACACCTGACACTGAGCATCATCAGAAGACAGGCTGCTGGGCTACGTGGACCTTTGATCTGACCCAGTATGGCCATTCTTATGCTGTAGATTCATGTGGAGATGTGGTGCAAGCTCTTTCCCAGCATTGTGAAGTGTAAGGGGGAGTGAGAAAGAGACACATACCTGGACAAGGTGCTTCTGATGTCCTGGAGAGAAAGAGAGAGAATTTCAGGCCCACCTGACACACACTTCAAATTCCAAAGAAGGGATTTTGCAAGTATGGGGAAGAGAGGCTCTGTCCTGGTCCCAGAGCCAAGGTAATGAGTCTTTTCTATTTCTAGTGTCAATGTGTCTGCGACTTTGCAATGAACAATAGTCATTCACATTTCAGTAATGCACACATGGAGTTATTCTGTGATCTCTGACTGCTGGACACTTGTACCCATGTTTTAGGAGCTCTCCTGTCCCTGTGTTGGGATCTGGAGTATTTCTAACTCAGTCTCACCTGCAGGAATTCACTTGCTGGCTTCTGACACTTCCCCTCCAGCTCACTGATCAGGTTACTGAGATGGGAAATTTCCTCAGAGACTTTGGTGATATTTTCATTCTGTATCTTCATTATCTCCTTCTCCAGCTTTTCCAGTTGGGCCAGCAGGAGCTCCTCTTGTTCGTCCAGGAATTGGTGCAGTTGCTGAAAATCAGCTACAATTTGCTGCCTCTTCTTTTCTATCTGTTTCTGTAAAGCAACAGGGAAAGGGCTGGTCAGGGACATGGAGGCAGCCTGGAGGGGGGGAGAGGATCCTTTCATTGAGTGCTGAGTGTGCAGGAGGGAAAACTTCTTTGTAACCCTTAAGGTTTCTGACACTTGACTCTACCCTGTGGTTACCAGGAAAAAGTTTCCCTCACACCTTTTTCATTTCTCCCCGTGTCTCTAAAAAGGAATGTTTTCACATCTGACCTGGTTAAAACTTTGCATTATCAATGAACCCTGAGCATGAAGATCCTGAGCAGCAGGAGTCAGGAATCAGCATTACACTGATAGAAGTTCCCAGGGGGTGGGGGAGGAAAATCAAATGATTTAATAATGCAAGAAATGACACAGACACAGGCAAAGCCACTAGAAATTCATTCATTCACTGGAATGGAAGGAAGTCTAGATTCTGCACATGAATCTAACAGAGAAAAATCCATGATCATGGAGAAACAGACATGCCCACATTCACCAATGCCACAGAGGAATCTGCCTACAAACAGACCTCTCACCACAAGTCTTTGCACATCAGTAACAAGAGGCACCTACCATATACTTCGGGCTTTTCTCCTCTCTAGTCACTTTAGATCCCAGCAGCTTTTCTCTCTCCTCCCTCAGAGTCTTCAAATGAGCCTGGATTTTTTCCTGTAGAAACAGAGATGATTTGGGACGTTTTATTTCGAGTTTGAGAGGGGTGCGTAGGGGAATATTTTCCCACACAAATCCAATTTAACTGTTTGTCCTAATAGGTTCATGACATTAGAGTCACCAAGGAAAAGAAATCTAAGAATGAAGACTGGGGATGTGTCATATTCTGGCTTGTTACCAATTCAGGTTCAGTCTTTTTAGTAACTGGAGAAAGACCTGAATTATCCAAGCTTGCCTGGTATTTATTAATTCATTCGTATTACAGAACAGAACAGGAAAATGGGAACACATGGTGGTGAATCACTACATTTAATTTTGAAAAGATCAAACTACCAAAGAGACAAATACCAGAAACCTCGTCTCCCTGCTTGGCCTGGGAGTTTTATCAGGGCGTCTGTCCCTTTTAATGGCCTCACTTCATCATTGCTCAGGGCTGCTGCTGGAGTGGCAGCATGGCCTAGTGGTGTGGTTGCTCAACTTGGGAGACCTAACTCCGGAACTCCACCACCGCTAACGGCGATGGTGGAGTCGACGGGGGAGCCACGGACGTCGATCCCGCGCCGTGAGGACGGGTAAGTACTTCAAACTAAGGTACTTCGACTTCAGCTACGCTATTCGCGTAGCTGAAGTTGCGTACCTTAGATCGACCCCCCCCCTCCCCCAGTGTAGACCAGGCCTTGGAGTTGGCATGGCAACCTCCACCTTTTCATGTTCTCTTTGTGTGCGTATATGTATATACAATCATATATATACAATCTTCCTACTGTATGTTCCACTCGATGCATCTGATGAAGTGGGTTCTAGCCCCTGAAAGCTTATCCCCAAATAAATGTGTTAGTCTCTAAGGCCTACACCAGGGGGAGGAGTTGATGTAAGATATGCAACTTCAGCTACTGGAATAGCTTAGCTGAAGTCAAAGTATCTTATTTTGATTTACCTCCCATCCTCACGGCACGGGATCAATGGCCGCAGTTCCCCCTGTGGACTCTGCTACCGCCACTCGCCCTGGTGGAGTTCCGGAGTCGACAGGAGCACGTTCGGGGATCGATATATCGCGTCTAGATGAGACGCGATATATCAATCCCCGATAAACCGATCGCTACCCGCTGATCCGGTGGGTAGAGTAGACATCTCTAAGGTGCCACAAGTACTCCACGTTCTTTTTGTGAATACAGACTAGCACGGCTACTAGTCTGAAACATGTAAGCTCTGTCTCAAACCAGGCATGAAGAAGTTTGATCCTCTTCACAGAAGATTTGCAGAGGCTTCTGGTGTTCCGCACACACCCGTTGCCTTCCTGCTCCCTTCGCTGCCTCTAATCCCAGCTGTTTCTGTCTCCTTCACCAGCTGCCTGTTTGGCCTGAGGTTTCTATGTTGCACCATTTCTCTTTACTAAGGGCCAGTGGCAGATTAACACGCAGGGCCACTGAGTCCCGGCCAATCTTGGGCCCAAGAGCAGGGCTGTCTGTACCCACATGCAAAGGACGCAGCTGTGTAGGGCACCAGGAAATTTGGGGCACCACATTTCCTGGTGCCCAACACCGCTGCGTGGTGCTCCAGCCCCTGCCCAGCCTATTCAGCATGGCCCTGCCACAGCGCCTCCTCTTCCCACCCCTGCTCTGCTCTAGCCCCGCCCCACTCCACCCATTCCCCAAAGCCCCCACCCCTGCTCTGCCTCTTCCTGCCCCAGCTCCCCTGAGGACTGCAGCAGGGGGCAGCCTGCACTCACCCAGCAGCAGGAAGTGGAGCACCCCGGCCCCAACCCGCTCCACTGGCCGTGCTGGGGGGTGTTTCCCCCTTGACCCCTAAAGCCAGCCCCTCCCACGGAGGCCTGGGGCCCCACACAGCCCCCCCCCCCCACCCCAGGAAGACTGCGTAGGGAACCAAAATGGCTAGGGACAGCCCTGCCCGGGAGTGTTGGAACTTGTGTAGAAGGTGGGAGGGCAACAACCACAAGATCTGTGGCCCTGTCCCCTGCTCTTCCTTTTCTCCCAAGGGCCCTCCCCCAAGCCAGGCTGGAAATGAGAGCCAGACCACAGTGAGAGCCCCTCAGGGAGCCCAGGCAACTGTGGGGAGCCTCTGACCCTTCATTTGCCCTGGGTGGGGGACTGGAGGGCCTGAGAGCAGCCTCTGGCCCATGTGCTGCCCAGGGCATCTGGAGGGCCTGGTCTCCCTGGGTAGCTCTTAGGTGCCTTCTTGGAGGGGGAGGGGGAGTGGGCAGAGGAGGATCGGGGGCAGGGTCCCATGGTGATGGAGGAACTAAGGCCCACCTCAGTCCCTCCCCCACCAGGAGAAGGCACTGATGTCACAGCCCCTGCTGCTCCGTGCCTACCCAAGGCTAAAGAGGCAATATGTGGTGGAGGCATGTGCCCCCAGATGTATTGGGATGCCTGTGGCAGGGACACCCAACAGCAAGGAGGCAGCATTTCCCCTGGCAGTAGCGCTGCCCCTGTCGGTCATGGAGGGAGGAAGAAAACAGCAGAGTGGCTTACTGCCAGCTGAGCCCTTTCCCCACCACATGGGGCAAGGTGGCTGAGGACCCCAGAACAGTAGTTCTTGGAGTGACCACCCTATTGAGATCCGTGGGGCAGTTACCTCTTCCCAGAGCTATTGGCTCAGGCTCTCTGCAGACTCAGGCACAAGGCACTCTGTTAGTGAGGCTTTAAAGTTATAACTCACTCAAACTTTTCTTTTCAATCCTATGGGCTAGAAAATTACTTTTTGTTGTGGATTTTTTTATTATGAAACCTGAAGTTCTGTTTTAATCATGTGACTCCAGAGGTGGGTCCCTAGGGAAGAACCCATAGTACCAGTGCTTAAACCCACTCCTGTAGATATGTTCCATCAGGGGTGAAAGATTCTTCCTAAAATTGGAGGTGCCATGAGGCCTGCCCCCTCTGTGGCCCTGCCCTGCCTGCCTCTTCCCCAAAGGCCCTGTACCCGGCCAACCCAGAAGCTGGAGCTGAGTTGCGGAGCCCAGGTCCCTCCATCTGCCCAGGGTTGGGGGGATCCGAGAGCAGCCCCCAGCCCATGTCCCTGACCCCCAGGCTCCCTGCCCTGCGCAAGTGGAGGGTCTGTGGCTCCCTGCAGCTGCGCACAGCTCTTACCATGGCCTGGCTGTGGCTCTTTGGCTCCTGAGTCCCAACCCCCGCCCGGGCCAAGCTGGAAGCTGGAGCTGGGTCAGAAGAAGAGCTGCACTGGCACCTGTGGGGAGCCATGGACCCTCAGCCTGCCCTGGGCAGGTAAAGAGTCTGCGGCTCCCCACAGATGCCTTGGCTCCCTGGGCTTACTCAGGCTGGGCTCCAGCTTCCAACCTGGGTGGGGCCTTAGAGGGAAGAGGAGAGGCAGGGAGCCGGGCTGTGGGGAAAAGTGGGAGAGCCATGACCCCTTGGCCCTCTCTGTTCCAGAGCCCGTCTGTTCCATGCAGCCGAGTGGGGGCTGATTTGTTCATTATTCATGTGAATGCCCTGCTGGCAGTGCCTCCCTGCATCTTGCTTCAGTCCTGTGTGCGAGGAAAGTGCCTCACCCAGAGCTCTAGTGCCCACCTCTCCCTAATGAACAATGTGGGGTTGATAGGCTGGGTGCCATCCGTGGGCAAGGCTCCCTGCACCTGCCCAGAGGAAGGAGCCTGCAGGGCAGAGATTTAGATGGAGCCAGAGAACAGGGGAGAAAATCTGGGAAACTGGGAGATTCTGTGGCTCTGAGAGACTGAGTCCGAAAAGGGAAGGATTGAATTAACCCGGATCCAGAGTGTCTCCTACCTTGTATTTCTGGGCAGCATCATCCATGAGACGCACCATGTGAGAACTGTGCTGGGGGGATCTCTCACAAACCACACACACGGCTTCCCCGTCCTCTTCACAGAACAGATCCAGGGCTTTGCCGTGTCTCTCACACAGAGTCTCTTTTCCAGGTTTGAAATCCAGTTGTTTGATTTTTTCCACTCTATTTCCTAGCTGATAGTTATTCCGGAGAGACCCTTTCCGGATTTGGACTCCGCAGCTGGGGCAGCACAAAGGGTCAGAGTCCTTCTCTGTCCATGTCTCACAGTGCTGAGTGATGCAGCCTCGGCAGAAGTTGTGCCCACACTCTGTGATCACTGGGTCCGTCAGATATTCCTGGCAGATGGGACAGTAGGTTTCCTCTTGGATTTCCTGTACCGGAGTCGCTGAGGCCATGGCTGCTGGGATCTCTGGGCTTCTGTTCTCTCTGCAGCAGAAATGGTTTTGCTGATCATGGGCAGACCCTGACCCACCTCTTATCAGCTGCACTGGTGCAGAATGAAGGTGAAGAGAAAGGAGAGGCCGGGAGGTGGAGCAGGAGAAAGATAAGGAAAGAAGGAAGCAGGAACTACACAGGCCAGGAATAGGGGGTAAAGGAGCAGAAAGGGAAGGAAAGGAAAAGGTGGGACGGATACAAACAAGATCACAAGAACTTAAACTCAGGGTCTTTCTACACAGCACGTGTCCAGGCGGGAGTCAGGCAGGACTGTCCTCGTGCAGCTCCCCCAGGGCAGGTGTAAGGACAGACACATGAACCACTCCAGATTCGCTACTTTGGCTGCACTGAGCATGCGCAGTAACCTTCGCTGTCGCCGCTGCACTGAGCATGTGCACCTGAACTGAGCATGCCCAGTAATCTTCGCTGTCACCGCTGCCCTCTCTCTGCCCTCACTTCTACTTAGGATTTGCTGCCTCCTCTTTGGGGGGGTTTAAAAGGCTCAAGGGGGCAAATCGCAGCCGAGGGGCTGCCAGGGTCTGAGCGGGGAGGGGTCAAGCTGCTGTAGGCAGCGGCAGGAGAGAGGCTGAAGGGGAAAAATCGGGGTGGGGGTGGTAGCCGGGTTAAGCCCGGGAGACGCTGCCAGACCCTGTGCGGGACAAAACCCCATTTAGGAGGGTGGGGGCACAGTGGCCCCTCGGGATGAGCCACCTGCTGGGCTCGCAGATCTGGGGGTGTCGGGGCTGTGGGGGGGGGCAGAGGCTGTTTTCAGTTCTGCCGCGTGTCAGCCCCGGAGCAGGGGGCGGGTTCCTGGGGCTGGGTCTTAAAGGCACCGGCAGCCCAATTTCCAGACTGTCAAAGCTCAGACACCGCAGCTCCTCTCGATCCTGTACAAGTGCTGCGGGGCTCTTACTGCTCCAGCCAGGAGACTGAATGCGGTGAAATATTGTACAGACGCCCCCTCCCTCCCTCACACTCTGCCTCTCACATTTTGACTATGGAAAAGTGTCTTCTATCAGTTTCTATGTCTATATGAAATCACTGCAGCTCCTTTCTCTTATACAACGTCCTGATTTGGTAACTCCCTCCCAGAGCCCACATGTCTATACCCCCTCCTGTACCCGAATCCCCTGCCCCAGGTCAGAGCCTGCACCCGTCACTCAAACTATACATAGCCTGCTACCCTCCTGCACCCCAACTCCATCCCAGAGCCTGCACCCCAAACAGGGCCAGATTAACCTGTTGTGGGCCCGGTGCTAAACATATTTGTGGGTCCCCATTGGGGAAATGGGGACATGGGGCATGGGGGCAGAGTCCTCAGAGCGAGGGGCTGGCCGGGGGCAATGGGAGATGAGTCATGGCACGGCAGGGACAGGCCCACTCCACCCAGCCCAGTTCAAGGGCACTGTTTACAAACCGGGAGCTGCCAGACCCACGCTGTCCAGCCCATCCCAGCGCTGCCATTGTGCTTCTTCCCCTTGTGGGTGGGCCCATGCTGCACCATGCTACCCCCTGCCCAGCACCCCTCTGGCTCCCTATGCCCAGTGCCACACCACCCAGAGACTTCCACAAACCCCCTGCCCAGTGCGCTCCCAGATCACTCCCCCACCCACTTAGAACCCCCACAGATCCTCTCACTGACCAGTGCCTCCCAGCTGAAGACCCCCCACAGCCCTCCCACAACTGCACAGTGCCCCGCACCTTCCCACCCAGAGCCCCTCTACAGATCCCCTCACTGTTCAGTGCCCCCCCCACCACAACTGCACAGTGACCCGCACAGACCCCCCACACTTCCCAGCGCCCACACACACACACACAGATCTTCCCCACTGAAAGTCCCCCAACACACAGATCTCCCCACCCCCAGTGCCCAGCACCTACCCAGACCCACTAGAGACCTACTCTCCTACACCCTAACCCCCAGCCAGGCTGCCAGGCTGAGATGGCAGCGCAGCCAGAGCTGGTCCTGGGGCAGGATAACTCTGGCCTCTTGGGAGTGGTGGAAGCAGCCAGGCTAGAGCAGGAGCAGAGCCTACCCAGGCCAGGCTCTCTCAGGACCCAGCTGAGCCTCCCCCCTCCCCGACTGTTCCCTGTGAGTGGCTGAGACTGGCCCAGCCTCTGCACCAGTCCCAGGTGGCTCTTCCCCCAGGGAGGCAGGTGGGGCCACACAGGTCCCAGGCAGTGGAGACAGCTCAGAGCTGGAGCAGTGCTGAGTAGCGGGGCAGATCCCTGAGACGTGACTCCCGAGATCCTACCCAGCCCACCCACATCCATTGGTCCCGTGGCCAGCAGCCTTGCAGAGCACACACCTCTCTCTCTCCCTGCTTTCCTATCACCAGTTATGTTACTACAGGAATGAAATCGAGACATCCCGTAAAACAGCTAGTTCCACATTGTTCTTCAAACCTCAGATCATTGAAATGCAGCTTTGCATTTGAGATACTATATGACTGTAGTACACTTTGCACTGCCTGCATCTACAGTGACATCAGGAGAGGAGAAGAGGACAAGACTGTCCCTAGCATATATGATTTTAAAGAAAGGTGAGACACACCCACCCACTATCAATACAACAAGAAGGGAGAACAGTAGCTGGTGCCAAGAGAGAAGATGCAATGAAACCCTTCTGTATCCACAACTGATGTTTGAAAAGCATCAGTCAGTCTGCAGATCAAAGAAAGAAAGAACAGCCAGTTTCAGACAGATAGGATCCTTATGACCTATATAGGAGAAGTGCACTTCCCTATAGCAGTTTCCCAACATAGTTTTCTTATGGATTTATTTATTAAGCAAAAATTAAGATTAGGAGTCTGATTTAAATTATGTACCTTTTCAGTGTTAGTTAACTGTGGAACTATTGCAGCTACTTTTCTTTTACTCCTGCCTTCATAAAAAGCTACAGAGTTTTAACAGATAATTACAAAGACTAACGTACATGCTTTAATATAATTAGGACTGGGCAACCCAAGATGAAAACTACACTGTAGAAGAGTCCTACAACCAGGTATTTGAGGCCAATCCCTTTATCAATGGAATCCTAACCAAAATATGAGGAAGGAGAAGAGTCACGCTCAAACTTTTGACAATAGCTCAAGGTCAGACACCAAGAAGACCAGCACCATTCATATTCTGGTTTTGGATAAAATACTTGATCTTGCCTACATTATAGAAACCTTCCTCTCTCCAAGTCTACACCCCACTACACCCTTTAGCAATAAAGTAACCATTAAACAAGTTCTGAATCAGTCGTCTTTCTTCTCAATTTAGTTTTAACAATAAAGCTCCAACGTAAGTAGCTATGGGAGAAGACAGTGCAACTACTAGGTATTGGTGGGGGAAAAGTGTGCTAGTAATGTCCTGGATATACTGGCAGGGCTGGCTTTAGGCCAATTCAACCAATTCCCCTGAATCGGGCCCTGCCCCTAAGAGGGTCCCGCGCCCAAGCCCCAGTTCGGTGTATTGGCAAGAGTCGGTGCACTGTACCGGGGTGGCCCGGCTTCTCCAGGGGACAATTTAAAGGGCCTGGGGGCCTTTTAAATTGCCACCACAGCCACACTGCTGGAGCCCTGGGGTAGGACTGTGGGGATCTGTGGGCTACTTACAAAGTCCGTGGCTCCCGTTGCTTCTATCGTCCCAGCCCTTTAAATAGCCACTGGAGCCCCGCCGCTTCCCCAGGGCTCCGGCAGCTATGTACATGGCCAGGGCCGTGGAAGTGGGGGAGCCCCAGGCGGCTGCTGCTACCCTGGTGGGGGAGGGAGGAGGAGGAGGGAGCACTTACCATACCGGGTGGTCTCTACACCCTGTACCTGCACCCCCTGCCCTATCTCCAGCCAACCCCTGCCGCACCCCCCTATGGCCCTGCTTGAAGCCAGCCAGCCCACCCCACTCTACCCCACACACCCCTTTCTCCAGCCATTGCTGCACCCCTTGCCCTGCCTGCAGCCAGCCCCATGTCCACTGGTGTCCTGCAATTCCCTGGGCAGTAACCCTGCATACCTGCTTCAATGATGGGAGAAGAGAGCAGCTGGTACCCACACATGTGCACACCCTAGGGTGACCAGACAGCAAGTGTGAAAAATCGGGATGGGGTGTAGCCCTTCTGCCCCTCTGAGTTGGCAGCAACAAGGGCCGGGTTCAGTATCCAGGGGTTCCGTTTCAATAACACAATGCAAAACCAGCTCGAGCCCCCACCCAGTGACCTGGGACAATTACATACCACCCCCCCGGGCACCTCTAGGAGGCAATACTTCCCCACTCGCAAGCAAGGAGTCCGAGTGTAGCAAAATCCTTTTAATAAAGGAGGGAGTAGAGGTTAATAGGATCCTATATAAGAAAAAGACCTCAAAATTGGGACTGTCTCTATAAAATCGGGACATGTGGTCACCCTAGCACACTCCCTGGGAGTGGTGGGGACCCACACATGTGAAATGGAGTTCATTTCTAGTTCAGTCCCATCTTTTTAAAAAATAACTGTAGGTAGGGTTAACATACAGCCGCATTTTCCCAGACATGTCAGACTTTTTGGTTCTTAAATTGCTGTCCGGGAGGAATTTTTAAATATGGACATATGGTAACCCTATTGGTACCAAAAATACATACTCTGGCACATCCCTTAAATCAGAACTTTTTATAGGGAACCGGTTGCTAAGAAAGGAAAGGCTTTTTTTTAACCTTTTTTTTCTTTTTTTAAAAGTCATCCCTGCTGGGGCCCTGCTGAAAATTTTTGAATTGGGTGGGCCCCAAACTTCCTAAAGCCAACCCTAACTAGTCTGTTAAGTGTTATAGCTTTTAGTATGCTAATGCAAACACTGTAATAGAGCATCAATGTCCCAATGTACTGTAGCTTGTTTTAACTTACTGCAATACTAGAAGTGGTGCATGTGAACATTGCCGTAACGAGGGCAAGGCGAGTGAGGCACTTGCCTCGGGCACGGAAAGTGAGGGGCTCAGACAGTCTCTCCTTCAGTGGCAATTCGGCAGCAAGTCCTTCCCTCTGAGAGGGACTGGGGGACCTGTTGCCGAATTGCTGCTGGTCGTCAGCAATGGAGAGGGGCGGCTCTTTTGCAGAAATTCGTTGGTGGATCCTTCCTTCCAATAGGGAAGAGCCGGACATGCTGCCTCTGTTCCTTGCCTTGTGTGCAAAAATCCCTATTTACGGCTCTGCATGTGAAGCTCTCTTAAAAGCTGACACTACAGTAGTGATATTCCCAAGCCAGCATGCATAGGGCTGGGAGTGGGGAAGGGGAGTGCATTTAGGTACAAGTAACATCTCTCACACCAAACAGGAACTTTTCCGAAAGTTCATTATTATACCTTGCCTTACAAACACCAAAAATTATTACATATGCACAAAAGTCAATAATCACCCCCTCCCCATATATACAGAGTTGTGCTTCTGCATATAGTATCTATCTCAGATTAATATTGAGCTACCAGCTGTTCAGGAATCAGTAAAGAGTCAGATGACAAGCCACATGTTGAATCCTATTGCAAACAGTATGGGTGACCCATGAGGCATTCTGAAGCAAGAGATTACTGTAAAACTTTAAATAAGATGCAGAAAGAATAAACTTTTCCTAGGTTTTGTGTCCATATATATAATGCAAATTATAAAATTATAAAAATAAATTTAAAAAAAGAAAGTGGTCTCATCATGGGCGTTCTCCATACTCCCAAACCTTACCTCCCTTTTCACGTATTCACACACAAACAAGGGAAAGCGTGCACCTCACTCATCCAATAGGTCAATTTGGCACATTAGCCAGGAGGAAGCAGATTGTGAGCATTTTTGACCGCAAACCCCATCCCTCCAGATTTGCAACCATCCCCGGACCAGTGACAGGTGCATAGGGAGCCAAGTCAATGGAAATAATCAAGGAGGAAGCCAGTGGAAAAAATGAATGGGGCCACTCTGGTTACCACCTTGGGGTCAGGGGAGTGCTCTGTACCCCCAAACCTTACCTCCCCTTTTCACATATTCACACAAAAAAAAGTGAAAGTGCGCACCTCAATCATCCAATAGGTCAATTTGGCACATTAGCCAGGAGGAAGCAAATCATGAGCGTTTTCGACCGCAAACCCCATCCATCCAGATTTGCAACCAACCCTGGACCAGTGATAGGGGCACAACCATCCCTGGACCAGTGACAGGGGCACAACCATCCCCGGACCAGTGACAGGTGCATAGGCAGCCAAGTCATTGGAAATAATCAAGGAGCAAGCCAGTGGAGAAAATGAATGGGGCCACTCTGGTTATCACCTTGGGTAAGGGGTGTGCTCTGTACCCCCAAACCTTACCTCCCTTTTCACGTATTCACACACAAAAAAGTGAAAGCACGCACCTCAAGCACCCAAAAGATCAGGGTTTGGCAACCTTTCAGAAGAGCTGTGCCGAGTCTTCATTTAGTCTCTCTGATTTAAGGTTTCGCATGCCAGTAATACATTTTAATATTTTTAGAAGGTCTCTTTTTCGGGCTATAATATATAACTAAACTATTGTTGTATATAAAGAAAATAAGGTTTTTAAAATGCTTAAGAAGATTCATTTAAAATTAAATTAAAACGCAGAACCCTCCCAGACCCCTGCAATAGGTCAATTTGGCACATTAGCCAGGAGGAAGCAGAATGTGAGAGTTTTCAACCACAAACCCTGATTCGCAACCCCATGGATCAGATGGCAGCAAGTCCTGAGCAGGAGCCCAGATGGTCACGTTGTGCGGCAGAAACTGCTACTAGTAGCAAAATGTGAGGGTTTCGCAATGTGCCGTCACACCGGCTCTAACATTTCTGCCACCCCAAGCAAAAAAAAAGAGCGCCGCCCTGCCCCCGCAAGCACCACGTTGCAGCGCCCAAGTCCCCGCCCCCCGAGCGTCACGCCACACCGTCCAAGTCCCTGCCCTTCGAGCCGCCCAAGTCCCCGCCCCCCCCAGCGTCGCATCGCACCGCCCAAGTCCCCGCCCCCTGAGCGTCGTGCCGCCCAAGTCCCCGCCCCCTCCCCAGCACCGCCCAAGTCCCTGCCCCCCGAGCGCCGCGTCGCACCGCCCAAGTCCCCACCCCTCCCTCCGCAGTGCCGCCAGCCCAAACCAAAAACAACCAAACCAAACCCCGATCGCCGCCCCCTCCCAAGGTGCTGCCCCAAGCACATGCTTGGTAGGCTGGTGCCTGGAGCCGGCCCTGCCTGACCCACTTCTTATCAGCTGCACCGGTTCAGAATGAGGTGAAGAGAAAGGAGAGGCCGGGAGGTGGAGCAGGAGAAAGATAAGGAAAGAAAGAAGCAGGAACTACATAGGCAAGGAATAGGGGGTAAAGGAGCAGAAAGGGAAGGAAAGGAAAAGGTGGGACGGATACAAACAAGATCACAAAAACTTAAACTCAGGGTCTTTCTACACAGCACGTGTCCAGGTGGGGGTCAGGCAGGACTGTCCTCGTGCAGCTAATCCAAGCCACCCCCTTGGTGCTGTGGCCACATTGCTCTTGGTAGTGTGGTTGAACCAGCAGTCAGCATGTGTATGTGTACCCAAGCTGGGACTCACACCTCCCAGGTGCTGTGTAGACGTGCCCTCAGTAGAACCAGGCCATTCTTAATTCACAGTGAGGGTGTCCACAGTCACTCACAGACTTGCACTGGAACAACACAAGATGGGAACTGAACCCCCTTGAGTGAGTTCAGTGACAATGTGTGTGCAGAGGAGCCTTGGCGTGGCTGTGTCCTGCTGAACATCTAACCACCCGCCTGGGACCAGCTGGGCTACAGGGGCTCCCTGGGTTAAGGGCAGAGGCAGCTGGTGTGTGCTAGTGACAAGGCAGGAAACCGTAAACAGCTCATTAATCTGGAGGAGCAACCCTTGAGCTGCAGGGTGATTTTATGGCTAATATTTCAGCTTTATGACTGTGCAGTCTAAAGGTCACAGCCCAGCCCCTTCAAAACGCCAGCTAAGAGCTGGAAAGAAGATTTACAGGTTTAAAATCTGTAACAATCCTGCCCACTCCCCCCCCCCCCCAGCCCATTCCAGCTGCCCCAGGCTCTTCATGTCCTTTTTTCTCCTTGGGCCAATACTGAGCCCATCATCACTGTCTGTCTGGGCTGGTTCTGCTGGGGGGAAATACGAGCCAGGGATCCTAGTTTGGGTTTTGTCTGACTGTGGGCAGAGGAGTGTCAGGCCGGAGAGAAGGGACAATGGGGACTGCTCAGCACGCAAAGCTGGACATGCTCAAGTCCACAGTTAGCAGCAATCTGCTCCTCTGCACAGGCTCTTTGCTGCTGGAGCTTCCCGCAAATGTTTCCCACCAAGGCATTCGCCACCATAGATCTAGATTCTAACTCAGGTTGTATCACTGATCCTTTGACCTAAGCAGTTTGCCAGTGTTTGGGGCATTCTAGGTTCTTCCATTGGCAGGAGAAATGGATTATTTCTTTGTTGCAGTCTTTATTATTTACAAACAACGTCCACACATTCCTGTGCCCTGAACATGGTAGAAACAAACAACTGCCGGCAATTTCCTTACTCAGAAATGCTCTTTCCCGGCATTGCCAAGTGTGAGGGGGACTGACAGAGAGCCACACACCTGGTCAAGGTGCTTCTGACATCCTAGAGGAAAGAGAGAGGAGAGAGAGATTTAAAAGAAAATCTCAGGACCACTTCACACCCACTTGGGATTCAGGGCCATGGTTTCATCGAGCTAATGGGGGTTTTCCATCTCTAATATCAATGTGTCTGTGAGTCTGCAATGAACAATCATCATTCACATTTCAGCAACACACACACTGAGTTACACTGTGATCTGTGACTCCTGGACCCCTGTCCCTGTGTTGGCATCTGGGATGTTTCTAGCTCAGGCTCACTTGCAGCTCCCATTGTCCGGGAATGGCAAACCGCCAAACCTGCAGACGCTCAGGCTTTCCCTGAACAAGCTGGGGGCATGGCTCAAGGTTAAGAACCCCTGGTTTACATCGCAAGACCCGAGCAAACACCTGCCATTCTACTGCTCTACCAATGCAGGTTTGCATTTCAAAGTACTATTCTATCCGAATGGGAGAGCCCAACTCTTAGTTACCCAGCTTCCTAACAAGCCTTTAAAGGTCGACCATGGGTCATGTCAGCCTATGGGTTAGTTAACCCTTTGTGGCCATGTGGCACATTTTCATGAGATATAATCATATAATGTCACAGCAGGCTCGGTAGATACTTGATCACACTCTAGAGGCACCGGATCTTTAAAATACTCCAGACAGATGGGACAGGTCAGTTCATCCTGGAGAGTTTTTGCTGGATTTGCAGCAGCCATGGCGTCTAGTGCAGGAAAGAGACAAGAGAGGAGTTTAGTTTCACTTCCTTCTGCTCAGAAATGGGCTGATTGAACTTTGTACCATTAGCTGATTCCTTTCTGGGTGCAGTCTTGTGATTTCTTCTCTGTGGACTGTAAAGAGCCTTTGAATCAAGTATGATGAGTCCAAATTGTCACCAGCTCCTCCAAAACATCTGCCAGGCCCCAAACTTTGGGACTAGTCACTTGGGTCAAAAAGGGTAACTATCGACTTGGGAGTTTCACTGCCTGACATGAGGATATGGTGGAGCAGCGTGAGAAGGAGGGTGAGAATCACAGCTGCTGACTCCTACTGCCTGTTCCCTACCTGGCATTCAGGCTCCTTAAGACCCATGTCTCTCTGGTGCTTATGTAATCCACTGGGGTGTGTGTGTGGAGCTGATACAGTTACAAAGGGTTGAATATTTAGCATAAGCTGGGGCAGCCTGTGCTTTTAGCTCTAGGGGTCCCAGGTTCAGTGCTGGGTGTGCTGGCCAAGAGGGCAGCTGTCACCCCTGTTCATAGCCGGCCCGGGCAGACACTGCTTCTGTTTCCCTGCACAGTCTCCCCAGCTCTCGGGGACTCCTGGCTCTCTGTAGATGGCAGCCGGTGTGAGGGGAGCTGGCGCTGGGTCTCCTGGACTGTACAGGGGATGGGCTAACCAGAGCTCTCCTGTCCCCAAGGCTCTTAGGCCACTTGTCCAGCCTGGCTGCAGGAGGGGATGTGGGGACAGACAGAGGGGGTCTGGGAGTGTCTGGGGAGCTGCCACATGGGACCAGAAATGGAAATCCAGCTGTGGTGAGAAAGGAGAGCTTGCCAGGGATGTGGCTGGTTAAATGGGCTACTGTACAGCTGGATACAATTTTGCAGCTATTTAATGCATTATACTGTGGAATTTGTATGTTCTTGCAGCTGGATGGTGTGAACTGAAATTATTTTCCTTAAGGGCAAGGCTGGCACTGCTCCATGTTTTGCTGGAGAACGCAGGGCTGGAGATCTGGAGCCATCAGTCACACACCTTCATTCTGCTGCTGTTTCCTGTGGTTGGGCGCTGCAGCCAGGACTCTGTTGTGGCAGAGTGGATCTGAGATCAGATTCAATAGGGAATCTGGGGAGTGGCCTTCTGGAACTAGAAAAGAAGCTGCAACTGAGACGGGAAAGACATACTGGAGGGAGATGCTGCTGGGGAAGCAGCTGGTCACTTCAAGAGCAACCAGATACAATATTGTTACAGATCCTGACTCCCATTGTGATGAGACACATTGTTACCATTAGGCAAGACAAACTGGTTACATGGCTGTAAACTTGCTTCTAACCAGCCTTGCTGCTTCATGGTGTCCAGATGCTGTCAGCTCTGGTTCAGGGGCTCAGGCAGAGGATCTCTCTGCTGCTGGGTTTTGTTGCTGGTGAACATGTTGCCTGGGAATTGCAGTCATCAGTCAGACACATGCAACATGCAGTTATGTTTGGCCAACGGAAGTGGCCTCCAGGGGCTGAGGTGGAGGCTGGAGACATGAATCCCTCATCCCACGTCACTTGCAGCTGACTGTGCCGATGAGACAGTTCCCAGACTGTTTAGTGGAACCGTGGGATGGGAGAGTGGGGATGCTCTCCAACAACAAGGACAAAAAACAAGGGCTGGGGGAGAGAGGAACAAGCTAGAGGCCATGAGTACAAATAATCTCACTTCTACTGCGTGTTGTGTGTGTGTGCAGGCACCTCCCGGCCCTTATGACTGACCATGACTTCGTATTCCCAGCCCTAGAAGGCAACCTAGTAGTGGACGCCTTTGCAGCCCATTTTGCTAATAAATTAACAGAAGTTGCACAAAGTCACTGAAGTCAAAATGGGGAATAGAAACGGGGTCTCCAAATGGATTCCCCAGGTCTTAGTTACTCACCCTCCTGCCTCAGCTGAAAGTGTCAAGTATCTGTTCATTGGTTCTCCTCTTGCTAACAGTTACACCACATCAGAGCCAGCAGCAGGAGACCAGAGTCCTGATCGCAAATGTTCTACTGGTGACTGGCAAATACTTGTGTAAACCATTAGCACGGCATGTGTCATGTTCCCTCCAGCAGCTGGCCCACACACCACCCAACAATTATTCCCAAAGCTGAAGTGATGAGGTGGGGTTCTGAAGAGACACGATTTAAATCAGTGGTTTTCAAAGTCTGGGTCATGACTCCGCAGGGTTCACCCCTGGCATGGAAGGTGGCCACTTCTTTATTTGTATCCCACAAAGTTTCATCTATGTTTAATGGGTTATTTCGTTGCAAATAAATATACAATGAAAACATAATTACAGGGGTATATGCAATCTAAATGTAAGATAAACAACCCTTTATTAGTTTTCATAAAGTTTCCACATTAGACATCTTCTCATCTTAACACTAACAACCACTTCAATTTAGAGTTATCTAATTGCCAGGGCCTACAGAAAGGAACAGTAATGTCATAATAAACAAGATTTAGACAAGCAAAACCAATACACTTAACATCTCTGGTTTGGTGTCTATCTGCACAAGTGAATTGGACTGAATACATATTGATACCCTTAACCCTTTGATATTCAGACAAGTGAATTATTGCTCTGATCTGAGCTGGTCTGTCAGTGCCACATGGACAACGTATTTCACACACTATAACTGCCTTTGAATACAAGTTCCCAGCTGGCAAGGAGGAAGATCAGCACCATGTGGGCAGCAGAGCTCCCAAGTTACTGGATTAGTGAAAAATTCACTATTTCCCCTGATTTCTGTTGCTTTTTCTGTGTTGCTTCAAAAGCAGACAGTCATTCACAGATACACGCGGGACTCTTCTGCCAGCAAACATGCAGCAAAGCATTAGAAGCCATGGGAGGGGTGAGGGGGGGGGAAGAGAATTTCAGTCCCACTGACACACACAACATTCCAAGGAAGAGATTTTGCAAATATGAAGAGAGGCCCTGCCCTGAGCACACTGCTATATAGTCACTGAACTAATGGGGCTTTTGTCTCTCAATATCTATATGTCTGTGACTCTGCAATAAGCGATTGCCATTTACATTTCCGGAACGCACACACAGAGTTACACTGTTGTCTGTGACTGCAGGACTCCCATGCCCACATTTTAGGAGCTGTCCTGTCCCTGTGTTGGGATACTGGGTATTTCTAACTCAATCTCACCTGCAGGAATTCACCCGGTGGCTTCTGACACTGCCCCTCCAGCTCACTGATCAGCTCATTGAGACGGGAAATCTGCTCGGAGAGTTTGGTGACATTTTCATTCTGTATCTTTATCTCCTTTTCCAGCTTTTCCAGCTGGGCCAGCAGGAGCTGCTCTTGTTCCTCCAGGAATTGGTGCAGATGCTGAAAATCAGTCACAATTTGCTGCCTCTTCTTTTCTATCCTTTTATGTAAAGCAACAGGGAAAGGGCTGGTCAGGGACATGGAGGCAGCCTGGGGGATCCTTTCACTGAGTGCGCAGGAGGGAGAACTTCTTTGCAAACCCTAAGATTTCTGAAACTGGACTCTACCCTGTGGTTCCTGGGAGAGGATTCTCTCATCCCTTTCTCATTCCTCCCCAATGTCTCTGAAAAGGGATGCTTCCATGGCTGATGTGGTTATGACATCGCGTTATCAATCGCCTCTGAGCACAGAGATCCTGAGCAGCAGGAGACAGGACTCGGCATTACACAGAGAGAAGTTCAGGGGGAAAAAAGAATCAAATAATTCAACAATGCAAGAAATGACACAGACACAGAGAAAGCCACAAGGGCTAGAATTTAACTCATTCACTGAAATGAAAGCTTAGATTCTGCTCATGAACCTAACCCAGAAAATCCATGATCATGGAGAAACACAGACATGCCCACATTCACCAAGACCACGGAGTAATCTACCTCCAAACAGACCTCTCACCACAAGTCTCCACAGGTTAACAACAAGAGGCACCTACCAGATATTCCTAGCTTTCCCCCTCTCCAGTCTCTTTAAATCCCAGGAGCTTTTCTCTCTCTTCCCTCAGAGTCTTCAATTGGGCCTGGATTTTCTCCTGTAGAAAAAGAGATGATTGGGAGGTTTCATTCTGAGGGTTCAGAAGGGTGTGTAGGGGGATGTTTTTTCCTCCCAAACCCAAGGTGACTGTTGGTCCTAAATAGCTGATGACATTAGAGCCACCTGGGAAATGAAATCTGACACTGGCGACTGGGAGCGTATCATATTCTGAATTGGTACCAATTCAGGTTCAGTCTTTTCAGTCACATGGTGGTAACTCAATTAATGTGGTTTTCAGAAGACTACATTAACAAAGAGACAGAAATCCCAGAGACCAGCCAGGCTCAAAATATGGGCTGGGATTCTCTCAGGAGCCAAGTCCCCATTGAATTCCTGCCCTGAAGCCCTGGGGCTTGCACTGGTTGGACAGACCTGGTCTAAGCATTAGGGCCAAGCCCCATGAGACAGGCTGATTTGTGGTAAGAACGATTGGGCTTTGCCCTAGTTCTGTTCTGAACACGCTCAGCAGCAGCAATGCCTTCTGGGTAGCTACCTACAGTCCCAGTCCCTGGAAAGATCACAGAACAGCGGATCCTGAGAGATGTGAAGAGGCTGCATTGTGGGACTCATGAAACCACTGTAGCTGATCTTTGCCCACGTACACCACGGAACAGGTCAGACTGACCCAGGTCAGCACCGCCCAGGGGCGGCTCTACCTTTTTGGCCGCCCCAAGCAGTCATGCGCGGGAGGCGCCCCGGGAGCAGCGGACCTCCCGCGGGCATGACTGCGGAGGGTCCGCTGGTCGCGCGGCTTGGCTGGACCTCCCGCAGCTGCGGACGGTTCGCAGCTCCGGCGGCTCCGGTTGAGTTGCCGCAGCTGGAGGTCCTGCCCAACCTGCCGCCCCCCCGGGAAAGGGCCGCCCCACGCGCGTGCTTGCCGCGCTGGGGTCTGGAGCCGGCCCTGGCACCGCCCAGCAGTTAGTTTTGCTACAATCCAGTGTAATCCCAGTGGTACTTGGCATGGACCTGAGCTGTCTAGAGCCCTTTTGTGTGTGGACTGAAGGTGCTCAGGGTCAATGCAGCATTTAGCCCAGTGATCTCCTCTAGTGCAGGCCGGCATCTGAGTTTAACCCTTCATGGACCAAAAAGGGAATTCAGAATCCCAGTGAGAAACCTCATCGCCCTGCTGGGCCTGGGGTGTTTATCAAGGAGTCTTTCCTTCCTAATGGCCACATTTCATCACCGCTCAGTGCTGTTGTGGGGGTGGCAGCCTGGTTTAGTCATGGGACTGGGCCTTCAAATACCTTGGTTGTATTCCCAATTCTACTGACCTGCTACATGACCTTGGACAAGTCACTGCCCTCTCTGTGCCTCAGTTTCCCTTCCCCACCCTTTGTTTTGTCTTGTCTACAACATTGTCCCTCATGTTTTATGCAGGGCCCAGATCTCGTTTGGGGGATGTGGGGACTGTGATCCAAATAAAACTAATAATAAGTTCTGTGATACAAATCAGTAACAGAGTTTTTGATTTCATAGACTATTGGGTTGGAAGGGACCTCAGGAAATCATCTAGTCCAACCCCCTGCTCAAAACAGGACCAATCCCCAGAGAGATTTTTTCCCCAGATCCCAAAGTAGCTACCTCAAGGATTGAACTCACAACCCTAGGCTTAAGCAGGCCAATACTCAGACCACTGAGCTATTCCTCCCTCCAATCAACAACTTGCAACTTCCCCATCTCCAGCCTGAAGGCAGCACTCTCAGCTAGACCAGCCTGCAGCTCTTGTGATTCAAGCCTCACTGGTCATTTAACAGCTTCAGTTCTGTAAGAAGCACAGGTACCAACTTTCCAATGTGCCAGGGGCTAGACACCTGGCTCTGTCCCCACTCCCCCCCCAGGCCCTCCCCCCAACTCTACTCATCCCATTCTGCCCCATCCCCTGAGGCACCACTCCTTATTCCTCCCGCACATGTGAGCTCAACAGGCCTTGGGAGGCACAGGGAGGCACTGATCAGCAGGGCCTGCTAGCAGGACCCATGCGGTCAGCACCTATGGTAAAAAGGTTCCCTTATTTCACCAGTGGAAGCTGGTTTGACAAGGATTCAGCATCTCAGATAAAAGTCTCCCATGTCAGGTACCTTTCAAGACTATTTTTTGCCCTTCTTGCCACTGTGCCAGATCATTTATTTTTCAATAGTATCTCCCCTTCAGTGAAGGCTCTGGAGAGCTGAATGATGCAGATGCACATGTAACAGGCAACTTCCAGTGAAATGAATCTTGTACCTAAAATCCAAAGTTATTACCCATTAAATTTGACAGCAATTCCCTACCTTGTACTCCTGGGTAGCTTCCTGTATGGGAACCACCCTGTGAGCTCTGTCACACACCAGACAGATGGAAGTTTTGATCCTCTTCACAGAGCAGTTTCAGAGTCTCCTGGTGCTCCCCACACACCCCATCCCCTCCTGCTCCTTTTGCTGCCTGTAAACGCAGCCCTTTGGCTATTTCTAGATTTGCCAGCTGCCTTTTGAGCCTGAAGTTTCCCTGTTGCACAGTTTCTCTGCACTGAGGGCAGGAGGCAGCTGTATCAGATCCCCCCCAGCACTGGCTGATGCAGGCTCGGCAGAAATTGTGCCCACACTCCAGACTGACAGATTCTGTGACATACTCCAGACAGACGGGACATGTCGCTTCCTCCTGGAGACTTTCCACGGGGTTCTCTGCAGCCATGGCTCCCTCTGGGCAGTGTAGCAGGGTAGTTTCACTTTCCTGATGTCAGGAATGTAGGGGCAGGTTAGTGGTGGGGGTGATGTACTAGCACTGACGGTGAAAAAAATCCAAATAAAAACCCAAAACAAAAGCCTTGTGCACCAACTGCCCCAGCCAGGGCCCCCACAATGCACCCCACACTGCCAGAGCCAGACCACCATGCCTCCAGCCCACTCTGCCCCAGTCAGGGCCCCATGCAGCCCCACCACCCTGGACCAAGTCCCCCACCATAAATGCCCCACACAGCCAATGCCAGCACCCCCTCCTCATTCTGCATTCAAATACCTCCCCCCATACATTCTGGGGTTCGCCTCAAGCAACACCTTTCTAAACCCCCACAGTCAGCATCCACCTTGACTCTCTCAGCCCTCCCCCCCCCCCCCGCCCGTCCAGTGTGCCCATCAGGACCCAACAACCAACACCAAGAGAAAGACAGACCAACATAAAGAGCACAACTTTTGTTGTTGTTTTTTTTAAGTGGGGGGGGGGGCAACTCGAGGTGCAGCCATTACACACCTGTAGCAGGCCCCACTAGACCCTACCTGAGGCTGGTGCACCCCAGATGACCAAAGACTGACCAAAAATTAGCACAGGACAGTGGGTGGCACTCCCCTCCCCCCAACCAGCCCTGCAGAGCCACCCCTCCCCCATCCCAGCCCGGCCAATCCCCTGCAACACCCTCAAACTCTGCTGCAACCTTCGCCAGCCCCTCCCCCCCACAGCGTGGGTGTTCCCCTCCCCGCAGCTGCCCCCCGACTGGCGCACAGCAGTTGCCAGGCGAGCAGGGCAAGGGCAGGTAAATCGATCCTTCCCCGTTGCAGCTACAACTATTCACATCCGCCCCCCCCCCAAACCAGAACCCCCCCTGCAGTGAGCCAGGAGCCCCCTCACATACAGCAAGTAAAGGCACCTGGGCCCTGCAACCGAGCCAGGCACCAGCAGCAGCAACGTGTCGCTGCAGGAGGAGCGAGGAACAGGGCCAGCAGCAGTCGGGGAAACACGAAAGCGAAACCAAACCTCGCGCAGGTGCAGTAACGAGCCTTTAAAGCCTTTTTAAAGCCGATTGGGTAACTGGGAGCCAATCACGCTCTCGGGAGGGAAATTAAAAACCAATCAACCAAACAGGGCAGAAGCCCCGCCCCCAGGGGCAGCCCCAGAACAAGCAACATTCGCTGCAGGAGAGAAGCCGCATGAGGCCGGCCGGGCTCTGCCTTGGCAGCTCCTGCAGCAGCCGCTGGGTGTTTCCCTTCCTGGGACTGACTCGGCTGCTGCTGGGCGGGGAGGAGCCCCGGGCACATTGCAGCCTGCAGGCGTTTGTGTGACATGTGCCCCAGGGCCCTGTGGCCGGGGGGCATCCACCTATCGCGGTGCCCTTGAAGGAGCAGAGTGTGTGTGTCTAAGGAAGAATAATCAGACTTGGCAGAATTCCTTATATATATATCAAATATATATATCAAAAACTAGCTGCAATACTCTATTATATATATATATATATATATATATATATATATATATATAATAGAGTATTGCAGCTAGTTTTTGATTTAATTATATGTCACTGCTAGTTTTAAGCATTTTTTCAATATTGAGTTAAATTTTCACAATTACACAAAACTCTGGGTTTAGCATTTCCTTCCAATTGTTCTCAATTTCAGTTTTCACAGTTACGGGAAATTAGGGGGAGATACATCAATAGTGAGTCAGACCCCAATGATTTAATGTCACTAGACACCAAGATTCAAAAAGTTGAAGCTTTATAACCATAAAAACACAGATGGTCACATCACCTGTCAAAAGATGCAGAGTCAATCAAATGTGAATAAGTTCTCAAGCAGCCTTGTTCTTACTTTGCGTATCTCTAATTATTTATTATCAATTGAAATATTTTTCATTGGTCTGTGTGTAGACAGCAAAAGCAACGTTTGCCAACATTTATGAATAAAAGATAATATCTTCCAAGCCTTGTGGTGATAAACTCTCAGAGCTAAAAGCTGGGTTAAGCTGGAATCAGTGTTTTCAAGACCCGATTCTCATTTACACTAATGCTGCTTTGGCTCAGTGGAAAGGGGCTGCAGCATCACCAACTGTCATAATTTTATCATGAGTTTTGCAATATTTGGTGTGTTTGATGAAGCCCCAGCTCCTGGAAGCATGTGAGGAGGTGAGACTCTCAGCTTTTGTTTTCTAGCTATTGTTTTTGTATCTAGCTCTCTTTGTGGCAGAAAAAACCATAAAAATGTCACCCCAGTGCAGTCAGGGCTCAAGCATAATTTTTTTGGGCCCTGTACAAACTTGTAACTCAGGCCACCTCTCACACATGGTAATGGGGGTTGCAGTCTGGGCTGGGCCCCAGGGTCTCCGGCCTTGGTAAAGTGTATCCTTCTCTCCACACATACACCCCATGTGGGGGCCCTGAGTGCAGTCTAAAGCTCTGAGAAACCAAAAGGCAAATAAAATAATACTAATAGTTACTATTTATTATTCTTAAATCTCATGATTTTGAGGGGCTGGCCTGATTTAAGATTTTTAAATGCCTGGGGTTGGCAGTGCTGTGACGGTGAGAATTCAGACCATAAATCTCTCTCAGTTACCCAAGGGAATCCCCTAAATGAGTGTCATCATTGATCTAACACAGCACAGTAAACAGAAAAGGAAACAGATAGAGAACAAGCTATGGGAACTCACAGAGCTGGGCTGTGGGCCCCAAGCAGGACATGAGCACAGTACCCCCAGGCCCAACAACACCAATTCCAGGCCCCAGGGCAGAACAGTCAATGGGCCCCCACTGGTGCCCGCATGCACAAGTTGCGCCCACGTGGACCCGTCCGCCTGACATTTGGGTGGTGCTGCGCCTGCGCTAGACTGCACTCAGGGCCCCCACTCAACTGCGCTGCTGGGGGCTCTTCTGGCATGGCCAGGGCTTCCACATGCCCACCCGCCTGCCTTCGCTCCTGCCACTAGTTCCACCCCATGCGCCATAGGTGCTGACTTTTGGTTGTGCCAGTGGGTGCCCCATCCCGGCTCCTCCTCCTTCCCCAAGGCCAAGCCCCCACTTCACCCCACTCCACCGCTTCCTGCCCCTGCTCTGCCCCCTCCCCCAAGTCTCCTCCCCTGACAGCCTCCTTCTACTCACTGCTCACTCCTTTCTGCCCCCTCCTGCCTTAAGGGTGAGGCGTGTGTGTCTGGGGGGGGGGGCTCAGTCTGTCCCCAGAACTGACAGTTTTCAGCATATTTATACACTTCTTTCATACTCTAGTTACTGAATGTGTGTCTATCATAGGTATCACAGCAATGTCATTATTAAAGTAGCAGTGAACTACAGCATTACATTACCATGAATTCCAGTGTATTAAAATCATTGCACTCAGCTACAAGCTGTCTTCAGTAACACCCCAGTCTCTGTGCTTCACCCCTGCTTAGGGCCTGTTTGGGAGCTGAGGGCCACTGATGGCTGTGGGAAGAAGGTGGATGGGAGGCACAAGCAGAGGGGAGTTTTCCTCTCTCCCTTCCTATCACTCTCCCTGCCCCTTTCCCTCCCTCTTGTTTCTTCTCTAAGTCCTTGCTCCCCTTCCTGATGTTTCCCCTTCTTGCTTCCCACCCATGTCCATTTTCTCATGACTCTCTGCTCCCCATCTCCTGGTGGCTCTGTCTAGTGCCTGCTCCCACCCACCCATTCAAAGCACCAGAGGGTGGTTCCCCCTCCTCGGATAGGAAGGGAGACCCAGCGGTTAAGACACAGGCCTGAGGCTCAGGTGTGCTGGGTTTGGTTCTTTGCTCTGCCACTGACTCTCTGCTTAGCCCTGGGAAAGTCACTTCACCTCTGTGTACCCTAGATCCCATCTGCCAAATGCGGCTAATGCTGACTCTGACTCCTAAGCTGAATCCCTTCATAGCTATGTGGTGAGGGGGGAAACGGAGATACCAAGGTGAGTAGATTTGGGCTGAATTTCTCCACAGCCGGAGAGTTAGAGCCAGCTCTGAGCAGGGGGCAGGGGAGAGAGAGGGACACAGGCCATCTCTGAACAGAAGGGGGTCGGGCTTCAGCCCCACATCTTCTGCCCCACACCCCACCCTCCGTAGTTCCTGCTGGAGTCCAGGGCTTCTCCTACCCACCCTGCCCAGCCACCTGCCCAGCTACCACGGTCCGGGGCTTCTTCTCCCCACCCCTGGCCAGTGCAGCTCCTGCCAGGGTCCGGGGCTTCACCTTCCCCTAATGTGCCACTGCACCCACCCAGCACGTGTGCCTAGGAGCCCTGCAGCCTGCTGGGGCGATTTCAAAGGGCCTGGGGTGCCCAGCTGCTGCCACCACTACCAGGCACTGGCAGCTGCCGTGACTGGAGGCCCCGGACATCAGAGGGTGGGTTCCTGTTTGTGGGTTGCTAAGCAGAGACAGACACTCTCTGCAGCCCAGATTTAGGCACCTATCCGTGAGAGGGGTGTGGCTTAGGACACCCCTTCCCCCCTTGTCGGCATCTCCCATTGGCCAGCTTACATGGCTGCCCGCCTACTGAGGTGGCTTTTGTGAATTGCATTGTAAGGTGCCTCCGTTGCCCATGGATTGTCTAGGGAGTTTAGACCCCTGACTCAGCTCTGAGGGTCACAGTCCTGCTGTTCCTGTTATTTTCTCACTGCCTAAAAATTACGCACTGTGACACTCAGCATTGCAGCACCTGAGTCCCTGCATGGATTGCACCCTGGGCAACCAGTCACCTCTCCGCAGAGCACAGCTGAGCAATTCCTGATTGACATGGGTGTGCACAGGACAGAGGCAGAGCACAGGCTGGAAAGTGACACATCACACAGTAAAATCCAAACTCTCTTCCTAGAGGCTCAATATTCCTTGCAGATGGGACATTAAAGTGGAACAAAGAAGAAGAATTGTTTGTAATGTTTTATTTACAATAAGTTGCTGGAAAGTAGCAAAGTAAAAGGAGCAGAGAAGGAGCTTTAATAACTGCAGCACGGCAAGGAGATCCCCAGCTACTGAGAACAGTTTTCTTAACTGCACTAAAATAGCACCAATGGCCAGGGATTAATATAGGGAATTAATGAGTTACAGTCTCGCTTTCAGTAACATAATCAATTTATCCGTCCCGCTCACGTTCCCTTTCCTTTCATATTGTCCTTTTCTATTCATCATTGTTCTAGCCTCACTTTCCATCCCTGTTTATTTCCCTGTGTCTCTCCTCCCTGTCACAGATCATCCCCCTCGGCTGCTCTCTTCTTTCCCTTATCTTATCCCTTCCCCTCCTGCTGATCTCAGGCTGGGAGCCCCCAGTGAGATCTAAGGACACAGATCTGTTGGTGTCATCAGGCATCTGTATTAGGCCTGAATGAACAAAAGTTATTCTATGCTTGCCTAGAGGGCCCCCATGTTAAACTCTAAGGCCTGGTCCACACTAGGACTTTAATTCGAATTTAGCAGCGTTAATTCGAATTAACCGTGCACCCGTCCACACCAGGAAGCCATTTAATTCGACATAGAGGGCTCTTTAGTTCAACTTCTGTACTCCTCCCCGACGAGGGGAGTAGCGCTAAATTCGACATGGCCATGTCGAATTAGGCTAGGTGTGGATGCAAATCGACCTTAGTAGCTCCGGGAGCTATCCCACACTGCACCACTCTGTTGACGCTCTGGACAGCAGTCCGAGCTTGGATGTTCTGATCAGGCACACAGGAAAAGCCCCGGGAAAATTTGAATTCCTTTTCCTGTCTGGCCAGTTTGAATCTCATTTCCTGGTTGGACATCAGGGCGAGCTCAGCAGCACCGGCAACGATGCAGAGCTCTCCAGCAGAGGAGTTCATGCAATCTCTGAACAGAAAGAGGGCCCCAGCATAGACTGACCAGTCTTGGATCTGATCGGTGTGTGGGGCGAGGAGTCTGTGCTTTCGAGGCTGCGCTCCAAAAAACGGAATGCAAAGACCTACGAGAAGATCTCCAGAGCCATGAACTTATGGGCTGCTCCCGAGCCGAGGCGGACCAGCAGAGCCAGTGGAGGGAGACCCTCTCTCTGTACCAGCGCTCACACAGCGAACGGGAGGAGAGGTGGCGTGAGGAAGACAAGCAGGCGACTCAAACGCTGCTTGGACTAATGAGGGAGCAAAAGGACACGCTCCGGCGCCTTGTGCATGTTCTGCAGGACCGCAGGCAGGAGGACAGAGCCCCCCTGCAGTATATCTGCAACCGCCCTCCCCCGCCACAAAGTCCCATACCCTCCTCACCCAAAATAACCAGAAGGAGGGGCGCCAGGGGCCGTGAAAACTGTCACTGCACCCCAGCAGAATGCTCAAGTACCCAAAAGCTCTCATACGCTCAATTTTGAGAAGTCCTTCCCTTCCAGACTCACCCAAGCCCAAATCCCAGTTTCATCCCCTAACTGTCTAGTTAATTATTAAAAATACTTTGCTGTTAATTACTGTTTCCGTCACGTTTTTTCACAGAAGACTGTGTTTGAAGGGGTGGGTGGAGAAGGGGGTTGGTAATTGCATAGGACAGTCACCTTTACCAGGGTACAGACACGGGGGCAGGATCAGCAGCAGGTCACACACACAGTGCAGTCAGTAAGCACCCTGGTCGGTATGGGAGGTGGTTTCCAGGTTCTGTGTGGGTGGGGGGGGCGTGACTTTGTAGCGGGGGAGGGCGGTTACAGATCTTATGCAGCGGTCCTTGTCCTGGACCACAGAGTCACGCAGCAGAGGAATCTGTATCCGTCCTCCTCCGCCACAAGGTCACATAGCCCCCGCACACAGAATCCCAAAAAGGAAGGATGGCAGGCTCTGTTGAAAGAAGCAGTCCGGCACTGCGGACCACTCTAGGAGCAGGAGCCTGTCATTCCTCGAGTTTAGAGGCGGTTTTTAATCACCGCACACCCTACCCAGCACAGTCTGCGTCCCAGTTTCAACCCTTTAACGCAACGTCATTAATAAAGAAACCTTTGTTAAGTAACAATGGAACATGTATTTTATTTTTACACGTGTGTTGGAAGTGGGGGAAACGGGGTGAACGGGGTATGTAACTGCAGAGGATAGTCAACAGTAACTGGGTAAAGAAACAGGGGCAGGTTCAGCTTCTCTGTAAAGAAACTGATCAGTCACAGGTCACGCTGCTCACTGGTACTTGAAGAGTTCCTTGTCGCTGTCCAAAGCGCCTGTATAGGGCTTCATGAGCCAGGGCATTAGCGGGTAGGCTGGGTCCCCGAGGATCACTATAGGCATCTGCACATCCCCAACAGTTATTTTGTGGTCCGGGAAGAAACTACCTTCCTGCAGGCGTCTAAACAGACCACAGTTCCTGAAAACACGCGCGTCATGAACCTTGCCTGGCCACCCGACGTTGATGTTGGTAAAACGTCCCCTATGGTCCACCAGTGCTTGCAGCACCATTGAAAAGTAGCCCAATTTCTCAGCAGCTGACTGTGGAGGAGGTGGACGATAAGGTGTGAGGAGGTGAAAACGGCCATAACTGCAGCGGGCTCCATGCTTGCAGGGCTGTGGCGTCCGCGCTGTCACTGACCAGAAAAGTGCACGAACAGATTGCCCGCAGGCGCTTTCAGGGAGGGAGGGAGGGCGTGATTGACAGTTCAATGATGACAGTCACCCAAAACCACCCTCGACACATTTTTTCCCCAAGCAGGCATTGGGGGCTCTACCCAGCATTCCAATGGGCAGCGGGGACTGCGGGAACTGTGGGATAGCTTCCCACAGTGCACCGCTTCCAAAGTCGATGCTGGCCCCGTTAGTGTGGACTCACAAAGTCGAATTACTGTCCTTAGTGTGGATACACAAATTCGACTTCGTAAGGTCGATTCCACAAATTCGAATTAAGTTGAATTGAACTACTCCTGTAGTGTAGACATACCCTAATCGACCTTACAGGCCAGTAACCGAGAATGGAATGTGTAGCAGCTAGTTATCAGTGCAACACTGATACCAGGAGGCAATAATGAGGCCTGCTTGCACCTGGCTAATGGGGGGGAGGGGGCAGGATAACAAATCAGAGGGAGTAAAACAAAATAACCGGTCAAGAAAAAGTCACTAACGAGATGAATTGTTTGCTGCCAAGAATGATTTAACCTGCTTAGTGTAATTGCTAGCCGTATAATGTATCTGCTATATGGGAAATAGGAGGGGGGGTAGAGGGGGAGGAGTAGTGGGGGGTAATGAGAATGCTTAGCTGAAATCATGTATAAAGAGAGAAAGCTGCTTGTATCTGTGTGCATGATTTGAGACACCTCTGTCTCCTTGCACAAGCTTTGAGATCTCAAATAAACTTTGTCTGCTTCTCCACCTTGGTGTGTTTATTGGAGCGAAGCACACCGGGCAACGAACCACTGTTGCTGTCCTCGAGCATTCTGTGCTGGCAACAGTTTTGGCGTCCCTGGGTGGGCTCGAGGCTAAAATCTAGCCTTGCCCGGACCCCTCCTGGAGGTCGACGGATTGCGGCGATGACTGATGCCCAGCGCGCACCAGTGACTTCATCGGGGGCCTCGGCGGAGACGTGGTGTGGTCGACCCCGGAGGGCACTACGGTGCAACGCGCTCGAGTAGTGGAGAAGCAGCTGCGGGTGATGGTGGGGAACCGGTCTCTTGGATAAGGTAGGAACAGTCCAGTGCTGTTAACCTTTTGTTTGCCTGTTAAGACCTGGGGACGCCCAGTGTCTTCCCATAGGTATGGGGCAGGGACAGAGTACAGGCAGGGCACAGTGTACACTCTTAGAATGCATCCTGATGAATTGGAAAGTGTTTGGAAAAGATCCATTGACTAAAAGTAAACTGAAAACATTCTGTACAGTAGACTGGCCTCAGTACCAGCTAGAGGACCAGGAAAGGTGGCCACCGGAGGGATCACTTAATTACAACACGAACCTTCAATTAGCTTTGTTTTGTCAGCGAACGAATAAGTGGAATGAACTTATGTATGCTCAGTTGTTTATGTTGTTAAGAGATAGGTCAGATCTGTTGCAAGAGTGTAATTTGACTCCGACAGGCTCGGTAGTCACTTGCTGTTAGTTCCCCGAACCCCTCCCTGGTTGTAATGGCAGAGTCGGTGTCCCCTTCGGCTCCTACACTCCCACCACATAAAGACCAGGTGCCTCGGGTCCCAGAGATTGCCCCCTCAGTGGGACTTTATCCGTTGATTACTCAGACCCTGGTGGCCCGCCCTGGAGCGGACGGGCACCAGGCCACTACTATGCTAGTCTACTCACATGTGCCTTTCAACCCGGTGGACCTAGCAGCCTTTAAGGCACAGGCAGGGGAATTCTCCACGAATCCCAGCAAGTTCATTTCAGTTTTTGAGGGATGTTTTGCCAGCCATAAGCCTGACTGGGATGACTGTAATATCCTCTTGCGGACTCTGTTATCAGAGGTAGAGCGAACTCAGGTCATGGCTAAGGCACGAGAGGAGGCACACAAACAGTTTGAGAGGGATGGGCGCCGGGGCCCCATGGCTGAAACTGCAGTTCCCACAGTGGATCCCCGGTGGAATCCTAATGATGAGGGGGATATGGCTATGCTAACCTCCTACAAGGAATTACTTTTACATGGACTCCGTCACTCGGCTGTCCGACATAACAATTGGGCCAAACCTTACGAGCTCATACAGGAGCCAAAGGAGAGTCCGGTCGCTTTTGTGCAGCGCATCCGGGATGCCATTCGGCAACACACTAACGCAGACCCTGATGATGAGGCAACTGAGGCAATTATAAAGGGTATCTTTACCAGCCGTGCAGCCCCTGACATTAAAAGGAAATTGCAGAAAAAGGAGGATTTAATGGGCATGTCCGTGGCACAGATTCTGGAAACTGCAAACAGGGCTTATACCCTCAGGGAGGGAGAGAAGGAAAAGAGGCAAGTGAAGATGATGGTTGCAGCAGTACAGGCCAGTGACAAGACAAAATTTCAGGGAGGTGGTGGAAGAGGCCGGGGAATGAGAGGCCGTGGACGTGGGCACCCTGGCTCCCAGGAAAGGCGTTTGGGTCGCAACCAGTGTGCCATATGCCGAAAGGGGGGACACTGGAAAAATGAGTGCCCCGAAAGGGAAGATACCCCTATGATGGCAGCAGAGAATCAAGACTAGGGGTGTCAGGGGAGACGGACTATCCTGCCCCCGGAACCCCGAGTAAAAATGCGGGTGGGAAATTCGGAAATAGACTTTTTAATAGACTCTAGAGCAGCTTGAACCGCTGTAAATCAACCCCTCCAGCTGCCTGTGGCAGATTCCCTCACTGTGGTCGGCGCCACGGGAAAGGGAACCAAATGTCCAGTGTATACCCCAGCAGAATGTGCCTTGGGAGACAGTACTCTATCCCACAAGTTGGTTTACCTCCCGGATTGTCCAACGCCTCTACTGGGATGGGATCTGCTTTGTCGCTTAGGTGCCACCCTGCATTTCACCCAAGATGAAATCACCCTCACCCTGCCCCCAGAGAATGCCTGGATAATGACTCTTGCAGTTGAGCCCTCAGCCATGCAAGCCCCAGAGTGGAGCCTTTGGAAGGACCAGGTTTTTCCTCTAGTATGGGCATCGGGAGTCCCAGGAAAGGCAGCCCATCACACCCCCATCAAGGTTCAGCTCTTGCCAGGAAAAGGTCCGGTGCAGATCAAGCAGTATCCGATCAAGAGGGAAGCCAGAGAAGGGCTGCAGGAAACTATAAATCAGTTTCTAAAGTATGGGGTACAGCGAGAATGCCAGTCAGCCTGGAACACCCCCATCTTGCCTGTTCGAAAGCCCAATGGCACCTATCAGCTGGTCCAGGACCTGAGGGCGGTTAATGAGCGGGTTAAGACTCTGCACCCCCTTGTTCCAAACCCGTATACACTGTTGGCATCTATAGGGGGGCAGTACACCCACTTTTCGGTACTGGACTTAAAGGAGGCTTTCTTCACAATTCCTGTTGACACACAATCTCAGGAGATTTTCTCCTTCGAGTGGGAGGACGAGAAAAGGATTAAAAGGCAGCTTTGCTGGACTGTGTTAGCTCAGGGGTTTAAAAACTCCCCTACGCTTTTCGGCCAGGCACTGGCCAAAGACCTGGAGGAGTGGAATACTCCAGACGGGATCCTCCTCCTGCAGTATGTAGATGACTTGCTATTTGCTGCTGTGGGATTAACCCCTTGCCTCCAAGCCACTGTGAGCCTCCTGAACTTTGTTGGGCTCCGAGGATACCGGGTGGCTCGGAACAAGGCTCAAATTGCCCTCTCAGAAGTACAGTACTTAGGGTTTCACATACGGCAGGGAGAGAGACAGCTTTCAAATGAAAGGAAGGAAGCAATCTGTCAAATTCCTGTCCCCAGCAATCGTAAACGGCTCAGGGCTTTTCTGGGCATGGCAGGCTTCTGCAGAATATGGATCCCAGAGTTCGGATTGTGGGCTAAACCCTTGTATGAATGCGTTAAGAGAGCGGATCACGACCCCTTTCACTGGTCCTCAGAAGCCCACAAGGCATTTAAAGTGTTAAAAAGAAAACTGATGGAAGCCCCCACCCTCGGTCTGCCAGACCTCTCTAAGCCGTTTCAACTGTATGTGAATGAAAGAAAGAGAGTAGCCCTAGGAGTGCTTACTCATTTACTAGGCACTTGGAAGTGTCCTGTGGCATATTTCTCTAACAGCTGGATCAAGTTGCCAAGGGGTGGCCAGCATGCTTGCGGGCGGTCGCAGCAACTGCTCTAGTGCTTGGGGAAGCAGAGAAACTGACTTTGGGGGGAACTGTGCAAGTGTATACCCCTCACATCGTCCAAGCCCTGCTGGACACTAAGGGTGGTCTCTGGCTCACGCAGGCTCGGGTAGCTTGGTACCAGGCTAAACTCCTAGAAAATCCTGAGGTTTCCTTGCAGACCTGCCCCTCCCTTAACCCAGCCACTATGTTACCAGAAACAGAGGAGCAGGAACACGACTGTCTGGAAATCATAGATGCCCAATACTCCAGCCGTCCAGACTTAAAAGATCAGCCACTCCCAAATGCAGATTATGAGTGGTACACTGATGGCAGTAGCTTTGTTACAGATGGGCAAAGGAGGGCGGGCTATGCTGTTGTAACTCTCCACGAGACTGTGGAAGCGGAGGGTTTGCCTGCCGGAACATCAGCCCAGCTGGCTGAATTGGTAGCTTTAACCCGTGCACTCGAACTGTCAAAAGGAAAAAGAGTTAACATTTTTACTGATTCCAGATATGCCTTTGGAGTGCTACATGCTCATGCAGGTCTGTGGAAGGAGAGAGGAATGCTGAAAGCTGAAGGTTCTCCGGTCAAGCATGGGACACAGATCCTCCGGCTTCTGGAAGCGGTACAGCTCCCCTCACAGGTAGCAGTTGTACACTGCAAGGCTCATCAAAGAGAAGATCAAGAGGTGGCCAAGGGCAACGCCAGGGCAGACAGGGAAGCCAAGCGAGCTGCCACCCTGGAGCCATTGGAAGCTGAGGAGGCCCATATGCATGCCCTCATCCCATCAGTGGGTGAGCTCCCAGCTCCTCAGTACTCTCGCGAAGAAAGGAACCTGGCTAACTCACTTGGGCTCCAGGAAAAGGAGGGATGGCTCCACTCCACAGAAGGAAAAATCCTCCTACCTAAAAGCCTAATATGGCCAGTACTACAGAAACTACATCAGACCACTCACGCTGGAAGGGAGGCTCTCCCCCAGCTCATGAATAAGTATTTTCTAACCTCTGGACTTAGACCCCTGGCATCCCAGGTACAGGCTGAGTGTTTAGTCTGTCAAAAGAACAACCCTCGACTAGGAGTGTCTGTGCCACCAGCCACTCTGGAACCTACCCCAGGCCCAGGATTGGTGTGGCAAATAGACTTCACTGAATTCCCCCAGACCCAAGGGTTCAGATACCTCCTCGTCTTGGTGGATTGATTCAGTGGATGGCCTGAAGCCTTCCCATGCCGTAACAACACTGCCAGAACGGTGGCTCTCAAGTTTGTCAAGGAGATCATTCCTCGCTTTGGACTCCCCTAGTGGATGGAATCTGACAACGGAACACACTTCACATTGCAAGTCGTTCAGAGGATTTTGGATGTCCTACAGATCCCCTGGAAGCTCCACACTCCATGGCGACCACAGGCCAGTGGAGTAGTGGAACGTACTAATCAGACACTCAAGCGGCATCTCTCAAAGGTCTGCCAAGAGGCTTCTCTTCAATGGCCTGATGCCTTACCCCTTGTTTTGCTCCGAGTTCGCGCTCTCCCAAAGGGCAGGTTAGGGCTTAGTCCCTTTGAGATTATGTTTGGGAGGGCATGGCCTATGAATGTTATACCGGTTCTGTTAGGGGAGTGGGAGGTAGGCTGCGGTTTCTTATCTCAGTACATGTGCTCTCTGTCTGCTGTTCTCTGTTCTCTCCACAGGTATACCAAAGATTTGCAGCCTCTCCCGCTGGATGCCCCTGTCCACTCCCTGCAGCCCAGTGACTCCGTTCTCGTTCGTACCTGGAAGGACGAGCCTCTTCAAGAGAAGTGGAAGGGACCCCACGCCGTCCTGCTGATCTCCCATACAGCAGCAAAGGTTGAGGGATACAAGAACTGGATCCACCACTCTCATCTGAAAGCAGTGCCAGCTCCTGAACGGTGGACCATCCAACCCGCGGAGAAGACTGCCAGCGACAATCTGGGACTTAAACTGTTATTCAGGCGACAGTAAGGCCTGCTGGGAATGCCCTGTGACCCCTTTGGACAGTTACGGCACATTCCCCGTGAAAACTCTAAATGTTGGCTGTGTTTATTTTCACAGGGCCAGCCTAACCTGTGGGCCTGGTCCCTTTTGTTTTTAATCTGCTTGTTATTAGTAGTAGTTATTTTGTGGGTATTTGGGGAATTGTAATTGTTAGGCCTTAGGATCACTTGCCCAGTATGGATCCAGGCCTAGGGTTTGCCACAGTGTTGCTCTTTGCTATGGGAACACTCCTCTCGTTAACTCCCGTTTCTTCCCAGGCATATGCGGGATGAAGGGGAATCCCTAACAAGTTAGGAGCAAATACGTATGAGGACCTGAAGGTTTGCTTTGCCCAAGAGTTTAATCTCTCTAACTGCTGGATATGCTCCCAAATCCCACACCACGCAGCTGGGTTGCCTTGGAGGGTGGTTCCCCAAAATTGGTCAGATCTCTGTTGGGGATGGTTCAGTAGGGGAAGAAACATCTCGGGTACCCCCTTGTCACAAAACTGTACTATTGAATCCCAGTATGCATTGAGGGACGACCCCTGGGAACCACAGGCCAACTCGACACATATCCCATCCCCTATTAGACTGCGGTCAGTGGACCCCGGGTTAGTGTGCTATCGACAGTTCCAGTCCGATAATCACACCTGGTCCGCTGGAAATAGCACCTGTCAGTATTATTTCTCCCCTGACAGTAATGATTCTCTCCCGGTCTATGTTATTGGCAAATCCAACTCTACTGCCCGGTTTGGAACTCTTAGTGGTGCCCAAGAAAAAAAATGGAGAAGTGGTTATAATGGGTTGGTAGGAAATGGCCACTCCTTTTATATTTGCAGTACCTCTGCCTATAAGTGGCTCCCGCATCGGTGGTATGGAAGCTGTTACGTAGGATATCTTGCCCCTCCCCTCCAAGTGCTCCCTAAGCTGCCCCCTGGCCGCCCCAGGCAGCGCAGGTCCTTGTATGATGTCCCAGAGCCCATTGGCGAGGGAGACAGACTTGGCATGATCCTCCTCCCATCTTATGGGGTGGGACGGCTGGCTAAACTTTACCGTAAGCTCTCTATGTTTCTCACCAAGTTTGCCAATGACACCCTGGCCATAGAGAAAAGCCTTAACTCAGAGCTTTATCAGCTCTGGTTGCTGGCCCTGCAAAACAGACAGGCCCTAGATTATGTTTTAGCTTCTCAGGGCGGGGTGTGTGCCCTTATTGGGAACGAATGTTGTACTTATGTCCCAGACAACTCACAGGACATTAATAAACGCACCCTGTCAGCCGAACAGGCTTTCGAGCAGTGGAAGGCCCAGGAAGGGAAACCCACAATTTTTGATTCCCTTTGGAGTTGGTTGCCCAACCTAGGAGGACTGGGAAGTGGCCTTGTGCGTCTCCTCCTCACAGGTGTGGTACTGTGCCTGGTCACCCTCCTCCTGACTGCTTGTTTTAAACTGCTCCTTCGTAAACTTTGTGCCCCCCGTGCCCCGAAGGTCCCTATGTACCCTCTCATTGAGAGCCCCAGCTTCAGGGCACTCACTCACATCTTGTCCACAGTATATGAGAACACTCAGCCAAAGGTTTGTTGAGTATTCTCAAAGGAGGGAATTGTTGGTGTCATCAGGCATCTGTATTAGGCCTGAATGAACCAAAGTTATTCTATGCTTGCCCAGAGGGCCCCCATGTTAAACTCTAATCGACCTTACAGGCCAGTAACCGAGAATGGAATGTGTAGCAGCTAGTTATCAGTGCAACACTGATCCCAGGAGGCAATAATGAGCCCTGCTTGCACCTGGCTAAGGGGGGGGGAGGGGGCAGGATAGCAAATCAGAGGGAGTAAAACAAAATAACCGGTCAAGAAAAAGTCACTAATGAGATGAATTGTTTGCTGCCAAGAATGATTTAACCTGCTTAGTGTAATTGCTAGCCATATAATGTATCCGCTATATGGGAAATAGGAGGGGGGGAGTAGAGGGGGAGGAGTAGTGGGGGGTAATGAGAATGCTTAGCTGAAATCATGTATAAAGAGAGAAAGCTGCTTGTATCTGTGTGCATGATTTGAGACACCTCTGTCTCCTTGCACAAGCTTAGAGATCTCAAATAAACTTTGTCTGCTTCTCCACCTTGGTGTGTTTATTGGAGCGAAGCACACCGGGCAATGAACCACTGGTGCTGTCCTTGAGCATTCTGTGCTGGCAACAGATCTATACAAAACGCTCCTGGCCGCTGCTGCTTCTCCCCAAAAGCCCAAACCATGATTGATTCATGCTGTGTCCCTGCCACCACCACCTCCGTCTGTCCCCTGCCCGGCTGTTAGTGCTGCCCCCTGCCCAGCCCCTACCTCTGCCCCTCAGGGCCCCTCCTGCAGCCCCAGGGGTCTTCCCCCTCCTGCCCCCATTGCTGAGGCTGCAGAGAGGGCGGGGGAGGTGCTTCCAGGGGCCATAGAGATTAGGTGCTGGAGGCTGGGTAGATGGGAGTCCTCCAAGGTCATAGAGACTGGGCTGTGTGTGGCTAGAGAGGCTGATTTCCAGTTCCTGCCTCTGCTGCGTGTCTCAGGGACACAGTCTGAGCGGGGATCCCGGCCCCACAAAGAACCAGGGTCGGATTCTCCCCCCACGGACGGAGCCCGGCGGGAAAGTGAAGACTGGGGCCTTGTCACCAACATCGATAAATGTCACCTGCCCCCGGTCACAGTCCAGACAAACCCGGATCCTGCTGGGGGCCCGGCTCAGGGGCAGGAGGGTCACAGGGGAGGTGAGAGCCTGGAACTCACCCCCCCACCACCTACATCGCCCCACAGCCCAGATCCCCCCCTCAGGGCTAAAGCTGATCCCTCCCTTCCTCCCCACAGACTCTCTGGCCACCCCCACAGCCCAGCTTCCCACACCCCCCACCTCCACCTCCCAGCAATGTCTCCCCGAGGTGAATCCCTCACAGCCCAGCACACAGGCCCAAGAGCTAAATCTCTCAGGGTTGTTGGGCAGTTGCTGTCCTGTGTCTCCGCATCTCACACTTTTCCGATCCACAGACAGGACGAGGTTGGGATGAGCCGTGTCTGGATCCAGAGTCACATTCACTGGGGAGAGAGAATCAGAGTGTTAGGGGCAGAGCTCAGCCCTGGGGGAGCTCCCTCCCCTAATTCAGCCTCCACTCCCAGGCCAGGGAACAGAGAGGAAGGTGCAGCAATGGGGAACAGCCACTTAAGACCAGAGAGTAGGAGGTGGCACTGGGTGTGGTAGCACCATCTCCAGCCTAGAGAGAAAGGAGGAGCTGCCAGTCTCACAGGAAGAGCATCTCCCCAATCCAGAAAGCAGGGAACGGCTCCAATGGGAGAGCCCAGCCCTGCCCAGAGGAAAGGCAGGATGTTGGACAAGAGCGATGGGAGACCCCCTGCACCGGGGTTAAGCTGAGGGATGTGGCAGGGAGCTCTGTTCACGTGTGATTCAGTTAAGAGTGTTTCTGTTCATCAGAATGGGCATGAACTCAGCACTGAGGTTGGTGTCAGGACTCTTTTTGTGTCCCCGCCTGCTCCATGGCCCTGACTGAGGCCCTGCCCCCTGGCCAGGCTGTGAGACTTGCCCGCTATGGAGAGCCCTGACATTCCACCTGCCCTGGACATGGATCCATGGGCCTTTGGCAGCAGTCCCCAGCCCATGTCCCCAATCCCCGGGGTGCACCACCCTGGGCAGGTGTAGGATCCAGGGCTTCCCAGTGCAGTCCCTGGATGGCAGCCTGGTTCTGGCTTCTGGCCTGCCCAGGGCCTCAGGGAAAGAGAAGCAGGGGTGGGGCCATTGAGAGAGGCCAGCACCAGGGTGAGATTGGTGCCATGGGCACAGGCAGCACTACACAGAGAGTATCTGATCAGCTGCCCTGCCCTAAGCACAGACACTGCCTGCCATGCTCCACGCCTGCCCAAGGCTTGCAGTGTGTGTGGGGGGCAACGTGGCCCTCTTCCCCCAAACTGTGCCCATGCTGAAAAGTGTCCTGGTCATCCCACCTTTAAAAGTGTGTGTGTGTTGTGGAGGGGAGACATGGGCCCCTGGATCTCCTTACCGTTCAATGTGTTATTTTTAGGGCTGTGTGTGTCATGGTCGCTGTCAGTTTGGTTGGTAACTTTAGCTACAATCTCATGAAGACATTTTCTCTGGAATTTTCTCATAATTTAAAGGCAATCTTCACCCACAAACTCACCCTGTCTGTGTGCTCCAAATAATTCTCCCCTTTTTCTCTCCAGTTGAGATGGCAGAGTGTCTTGGGGGAGAAAGGAGAAGAGAGGTGAGATTTCAGACTTTCATATTCATAAGAGCATCCCCACTCTGAAACTGTTTTATAATTATGACAGAAAAACAGACAGAGAGGCACAGAGACACACTCAGGTATTTAATATAAAAAGGTCTGAACTCTATTTTCCCCTCTCAATCAGGCATCTCTCAGCAATGGAGCCAGCATCCTTGCAGCCTCACAACTATCCCAGGACACACAATCTGTAAGAGATTTACTTTTCCCTCCTCATCCACTCCCTCCCTTCAGAATCCAGTTGGTTTGTCTCATTCACTTACTGCCTTTTGTCGTAACCTACACCCAGATCATACAAAGACTTTGGCATAAAAGTAACTTTACCCACTTGGGTCCCTTTGACACTAATGGGATGTTCAGAGTTTGTGAAATCCTGGCTCTAATTGTGAGCAGTTGGGTCTGTTTACTCAGCGCTTCTACAGAGAGCAGCACGACGGGACCTCGTCCTCCATAGGCAGAAATGGAAATAATAGAAAATTATTTTATCAAGGTGGAAATTGAGGTGGGGGAGGGTTGGCTCAAAGGGTCCGATTCCCCCCTGTACCGGGAAAAGGAGAGGGGAGGGGCCATTTGTGACTCTGCTGTTCAGTGGCTGCAGGGGCCGGTGCAGACCTTGGCACAAGCTGAGGAAGTTCTGAAGCCAGCCAGAGCTACATCCCTATGACAATGGCCCCCGTGTGTCTTGCCCAGCGTGCAGAGTGTCAGAGGCCCAGCTTTACACTGCCCAGCTCCCTCTGTCCCTCGTCCACACCCCTCCCTCTTCCACACGCCATCACCACCCCCACCCCATTCCCAGCCCTCTCAGGAACATGCCTTGGGCCTGCAGGTGCTGGGGAGGAGGCACCAGAGGCCCCTGTGCTGGAGGGATCCCTGACCGTGGGGGAGGGGCTTTCTCCTTCCCTCCAGCCCACTTGGCCCAAACTAGCTGCAAAGGGGACCAGAGCTCAGTGATGGGCTGGATCTGCCTTTGAGAAATGTGCCCCATGGCTGGTGATGGGGCAGTAGACGGGGAGGGCTCTGAGCTATAGAGAGTTCTTTGCCATGTCTCTGGCTGTTGGGTCTTGCCAAAATGCTCGGTATCCAACTGACCATCATATCTGGGGTGGGGAAGGAATTTCCCCCCAAGTCAGATTGACAGAGAGCCTGGGGATTTTTTTCCTTCCTTCCTCTGCAGCCCGGGGCACGGGTCAGTTGCAGTTTTAACCTAGAGTCAATGGTGGATTCTCTGTAACTTGTGTAGCGGGGCAGTTACCCTGTTCCTGGATTAAAAGGAGGTAAAAGGTGAAAAGCAGCTGAGGTCGGCTGACTGGGGAGGCAGCCACAGCTGGGGCCACACCCAATTAGGTCACAACTGGCCCTGATCAAAGGGCTGGGAGCTAGGCAGGCAAGAGTCTCACTGCAGGGCTGCCTGGGAGCGCAGGGTACCTTACACAGAGCAGGGCTGGGGCGGGGCAGGCAGAGCTGGGGAGCTCTGGGCTGGCAAGTCCCCAGGCTGAGGCCTTGTTAAGGGCCAGGGATGGTACTAGGGTTAGAAAGGCAGTAGGTCCAACCCCTTTCTTAATGATGAGTGGACATTGTGGAGTGCAGGCTGCCCCAGAGAAAGGGGGCTAGATGACTGGCTGAGGCAAGGTGGGTATAGAGGGTTGGGATTCCCGTGGGAGAGGAGACCCAGAGTGTGGGGGTACTGCTGTGGGCAGAACCCCAAGGTAAGGGGCACTGGGGTCCAGGAGGGACATGGGGGGGCCTGGGGCAGGAGAGACACTGGCCAGCAGTGGGCACTCTGCAGCGGGAAAGCTAATTCCCTGACTGACCAGCAGGAAGTGCCGCACTGTTGAGGACTTCAGTAACTTGGCCAGAGGTTAGGGGTCAATTGCAGGAGTAGGTGGGTGAGATTCTGTGTCCTGCAGTGTGCAGTTGGTCAGACTGGATGATCATGATGGTCCCTTCTGGCCTTAAAGTCTTTGAGTCATTTCTTAATTTAACAGCATCATCTAAGTGTGAACCAATTGATCAGCACCATTCTCTTCTCAGAGGCTCATCCCAATTTCCATTCCTAGATCCCTTCTAGGTACCTTTGAACTTCCCCAGAATCTCCATTAGCACAATCGTTTTCTGGGAGAAACCACTGACTCGCTCTTCCAGTTCAGGAGAAATCTCCTCTGGCTGCTGGAACTTCCCCTTCTCACACCTGGAGGGAAACAATTTCACGTGATTATATTTTACTGTGTGACTTATTATAAGTTCTGGCTAGTGAGTCGCTGCTCTCATGGGCCTGGAGTTAGAATTCCTCGACTTCTCCCAGCCTCAGAGCAGATGCAACACAACCCAGGGCCAAGCAACCTTCTGTTCAAAGGTCATTAATATTCTTCAACTCTGGTCTGGAGAGACCAGCTCTGGGGACAAAAGGGGAATTGAGTCTCCATGGCCAATTCGCTCCTTGGCCTCCATGCTCTGAGGGACAGGAGGTTCCCAGGTGAAGTGCTGTAGAAATCTGCCCTCTAGCAACAAGACTGAGACACCAACTGCCCCGTTCCCAGCTCATTCCACACAGGTCTCCAAACAGCCCTCAGGTGGGGAAAGACTCTTGATCGCTGCTGCCCTGGGCTGAATAGTGACCAGTACCCAGCAGTGACAGGCCCGTATTCCATCCCCACAATCCTGAGGCAGCCAGTCCCCCAGGGAGGTGACATCTCTACAAAATACTTGAGGTCAGTTTTTCCCACTGACTGGAGAATTCCAGAGTCTTCTGTACAAGAGTGAGCACCCCAGGATGGAGTTGATAGAGAGATTTGTATCCAACACGTGATCTCCCCACACATTTTGCTGTAGAGCCCCAGGGAGATGCGGTGCTACCCTCATCATCAAGCTCTTTCCCAGCATTGTGGAGTGCGACGGAGCCACATACCTGCTCAAGGTGGTTCTGACGTCCTAGAGGAGAGAGAGACAAAAGAATTTCAGTCCTCTCTGACACACACACACAGGTGATTCCAGGGAAGGGATTTAGGAAGTATCGGGGAAGAGACCCTGCCCTGGCCCCAGGGCCATTGATTCCCTGAGCTAATGGGGCTTTTCCATCTTTCATATCCCTGTGACTCTGCTAAGAATAATACTCACTCAGATGTCAGCAATGCACATGCCGAGTTACACTGAGATCTCCGACTGCTGGACTCCAGTGCTTATGATTCAGCAGCCCGCTTCTCCCTCTGTGGGAGTCTGGCATGTTTCTAATGATGAGTGCTGGTTTCCAATTGTTCCGGGAGGTGCTCAACCCCAAGCACCACCTCCACTCCAAACCTTTCCCCAATGCCACACCCCAACCGAGCTCTTACCACTCCCACTCAACCTCCACCCTGTCTCTTCCTCGCCTCCTCTTGTGAGCTGCCATAAATATTAAGGAAAGAGTAACATAAAATACCTCCCTGCAGCTGTACTGAATCGCTTTACCTCTAAGGGGTTAAGAAGCTCAGATAACCTGGTTGGCTCCTGACCAGAAGGACCGATAAGGAAAGAAGATACTTTCAAATCTGGTAGGTTGGGGGAGGTTTTGTTTGGGCTCTGTTTGTTTGTTTCCTCTCCTGATCGAGAGATAGACCAAGCAGCTACAACATCTCCTGAAAAGCTACCTGAAATGATCCATCTAAGATTACAAATATTCTAACTAAGGCAAGGAAATGCGTTAGGTTATTTTTTTGTTTTAGCTTGTGAATTTTCCCTATGCTAAGAGGCAGTTTTATTCCTGTTTTTGTAACTGTGAAACTGAGTCCAGAGGGGAGTCCTCTGTGTTTTAAGTCTTTTTATTACCCTGTAAAGTTACCTTCTATCATTGATTTTGCAGATGTGATTCTTGTACTTTTATCTTTATAATAAAGTTCTTCTTTTAAGGACCTGATTGATTTTAGTGTCCTAAAGATAAGGATCTGGTCTGTACTTACATTAAAGGCAATTGGTTGGTATATTATTCTCAAGCCTCCCCAGGAAAGGGGGTGAAGGTGTTGAGTCTGAACTTTTGATGAGCTTAAACTTAATCCAGACTTGATGTCTCTGTCTGAAACTTTTAATCAAAGCTCTGACCTGCGAACTACTCATGACACCCCCCCTCCCCTTAAGTAGCCATCTCCCCTTTTGTCTTTTTAAATCTACATTTTAACCTGTTTTATCCTGTAGAATCTTAATTGATTATGCATGACCATTATGATCTGTTAATCACTTTGTTTACTTCTGTGTATAAATATTAATGCTCACCCCTAATAAACTTGCCACACTTACTCCGAAGGCTTTTAAGCTAAGGATAGTGTGAGCCCGTTGATCAACGAAGTGTTGTCTGGTCTCTGACAGATTTGTGAGCCCCATACCAACTCCGCACGAACTCGGGTGCTGGAGAGGTGAGTAAGGACTTGCTTTTTTACCTAACAATTTGGGGGCTTGTCCGGGATATCCTTCTGGTGCGGTGCCTCTGTCCAGTGGCCAGACCACTCATATATGAATTGGCAGGCGCCATGGGAGATTTCTCCCAGCCAATTCAATATTGAGGGGTCGTGTACTGGACAGCAGGATAAACGCCAGTTGGAAGGGCTCCTGTCAGACACCATGGGTCAAGGGACTAGCGTGCCTCTTGAGAGTCCGCTGGGGATTGTAAATAAGTTATGGAACGAAGGGAAACTCCCAGTACAGACAGGAATGTCTAGGAGGAAGTTGTACACACTGTGTGTAAGAAATTGGACTGGGTATACCGCGGTGGCCTTCGTATGGCTCTTTCGAATAGGCTGCCTTAAGAGAAGTAAGGAGCCAGATCGAAAAAGACCATCCGGGACAGTTATGTTACTGGTTTTGTTGGGACACAGCAGCAGAGCTGTGGAAATCTTTAAAAATTATGGCAGTCAGGTATTCTCAGTCAGGTATTCTCCCGAGAGTGAACCCCCTCCATGTTATTTCAATGAAGAGTGTAAACCACGGCGTGTTTTAACTCGTCAGTTGGTCCCCACTGCACCTGCCCCTATTCCTCCACAGGGGGACTCTCTCCAGAGCGCAGAGGGGAATCTGCAGGACTCCAGATTGGAATCTCTGCAGAGGGATAAGGAGGAAATGGAAGGGCACACCTCGGGAGGAGTTTTGCATGGGAGAAAGAAAGGGAAAGTAATAAAAAGAAAGAGAAAAAGGAAGAATATAAGTTGATGGCTTTAGCTTTTCACGGTGGTATTCAAGGCAGAAGCCGTGGCCGTGGCAGGGGATTTCAGGGTGCTCGGGGAAGAGGGTCCTGGCAACCCCAGCCACCAGGACATTGTTTTCAGTGCGGACAGCCCGGTCACTTTAAACGTGAATGCCCCTGGGGACGCCCAGAGGGTCCGGTCGCATCTGCAGATACTTACACCAGGGACAAATACACCCCTGCACCACCAGCTCAGCCCGTTCCTCAGGCCTGGATCAACTATGGGCAACAGCAGCAGCTGCAGCAAACTCAGCCTTCTCAATGACGGTACCCCGGGGGCGAAGGCAAACAATATGATGGTCTTATTTCCTTAATGTCTTTAGCCGGCTCCTTCCTCACTTTCTCCCCTCCCAGCAAAGAGCCTCGTCTAACCCTTTCAGCCCAAGAACTGCCTGTCTCTTTCCTCATTGATACTGGAGCTACTTTCTCTCTTTTAAATCATGCCCCCTCTCCCTGGCTATCCTCTGAGGTTAAAACTGCAACTGGGGTGGAGGGCAACCCACAGTCTCTGGGACTCACTTTACCTCTAAATGTTATTTATGCTGATAAATGTTTTTCTCACCGTTTTCTTTTTTCCCCAGCTTGTCCGATCCCTTTGATGGGCTGGGATTTACTCTGTAAGCTTGAGGCTACTTTAACCTGCACTCCTGAAGGGGTAGGATTATTGATGACAGTGTTAGGAGATTCGGCCCCAACTCAGGGTAATTGGGAACCCCCCCCCCTCTCTCCCCTGACCTCACTGACTTGCCTTCAACCCTCTGGGGAATTTCTGACACTGATGTTGGCCTGCTCCTTTCGGCAGAGCCAGTAAGGATTCAAGTGAAGCCCTCCTTAGCCCCCCCCGTCAGTCCCCTAATACCCCCTGTCGCTGGGAGCCCGGGACGGCCTCCGCCCCATTGTCGAGGATTCATTGCACAAAAGCTAGTCCGCCCTCAGCGCACTCCCTGTAATACCCCTATACTGCCTGTCAAAAAGCCTCCTAAAAAGGACGGAAACCCTATTCGTTGGCGCTTTGTACAGGATCTACGGGTTATTAATCAGTATGTGGTCCCTCTTCATGCAGTAGTTCCTGATCCAGCTACTATCATCAGCCAAATCCCCTGGAATGCTGAGTGGTTCACTGTTATTGACTTAAAATCAGCCTTTTTCAGCATTCCTGTGCACCCAGACTCTCAATATCTCTTCGGTTTCACCTGGGAGGGACAAAGTTATGTCTGGCAACGACTTCCTCAAGGCTACAGAGACAGCCCCACGATTTTCAGCCAATGCCTCCGCCACGACTTGGAAGGCTTCACAAGTCCGCAGGGATCCACGTTAGTCCTATACGTAGATGACATCCTACTAGGTAACCGCGAAGAAGCCGCCCTCCGCATCGATGGTAAGGCACTTTTATTATACCTACACACCAGAGGCCACAAGGTAGACCCTAACAAGATTCAGTGGGTCTCACAGAAGGTCCGATATCTGGGCTTCCTGTTAACCCCAGAGGGAAGACAAATGGACCCAGTCCACATAAAGACTATCCAAAACTGCCCTCTGCCAAACACCAAGAAGCAACTTCGAGGTTTCTTAGGATTAATTGGCTTCTGTCGCCCCTGGTTGCCGTCCTGCGGGAAGTTGAGCAAACCGCTCCACCGACTCACTGCTAACCTTGCTCCTGACCCTTTGCAGTGGTCCCCAGACACGATCCAAGCCTTTCAGTTACTCAAGGACAGTGTGGCCTCCTCCATGTCTCTCCGCCCCCCCAATTACAACAAACCCTTTCACTTTTTTGTCCACGAGAGGGGCGGAATTGCTAGTGGCGTCCTTACCCAGCTGAGCGGGCCCCCCCATTTCCCGCTTGCTTTTTACTCCCAGCAGATCGACCATCCTGCACCCGGACTCTGGCAGCAGCTGCCCTACTGATCACAAAGGCAAAGAGCCTGACCCTGGGTCATTTTACCACGGTTTGGACCTCTCATGCCTTGTCAGCCCTTCTGCGTAGGGGCACAACCCAGGTCTTTTCGGCCCATCGTCAGCAACAGCTAGAGGCCGAACTCTTAGAAGACACTAACCTAATTTTTAAAAGGTGTGGGCCCCTTAATCCAGCTACCTTGCTTCCTGACCTGCCAGTCCTCCAGGATCAGCACGACTGTGTGGAAGTAGTTTATAGCATCTTACAGATAAGAAACAACCTGTTTGACGTGCCACTGGACAACCCTGATTGCATCCTCTTCTCGGACGGAAGCTCCTTCTATGTTGATGGCAAGCGTTTCACCGGTTATGCAGTCACCTCTGAATGGGACATTCAAGAGGCCGCCTCACTGCCAGGCAACTGGGGAGCCCAGGCCGCCGAACTCTATGCCCTGGCCCGAGCTTGCCAGTTGGCCGCTGGTAAGACCGTTACCATTTTTACTGATAGCAAGTATGCTTTTACCCCGTACCAGTACCCGCTGCTGAACTACAGTCGTGGGAGAGCCTCGGAGCCACTCTGGTCAAAGGAACCTGGCTTATGCCGGATGGCCGAGCCTGCCTCCCTCGCTCCACATACCCCGTGGCAGTTCGCTGGCACCATGATAAGGGGGGTCACTACGGCATGCACGCCCTTGTGGACACCATCGCTCGCTTTTGGTATGCTCCAGGCATTCAACCCTACTGCCTGTCAATAGTGAAAGCATGCAGCACATGTCAGCGTAATGGACCTGCTCCGCCTCTTAACAAAATTAAGGGTAAAAGACCTCCGCCTGCTGCTCCATTTCAACATCTTCAAATTGACTTTGCAAATATGCCAAAGGCTTTTGGAAAAAAGCACCTCCTTGTTTTGGTTTGCCCTCTGACTTCATGGGTCAAAGCTTTTCCTACTGCTAATTGTACTGCTGCCACAGTGGCAAAGATTCTCCTTAGAGACATTGTACCCCGTTTTGGCATCCCTCTCGTGCTTGACTCAGATCGCAGACCCCACTTTACTAGTCATGTCCTTGGCCGTTTAGAACAAGAACTGGGCATTTCACACTCCTTTCATACACCCTACCACCCCCAGTCTAGCGGGAAAGTTGAGCGTATAAATAGGAAGCTTAAGCTTACATTGGCTAAATACTGTCAGGAAACAGGGTTAAAGTGGCCTCAGGTACTTCCCTTGGTCCTGTTTCACCTTCGTACTCGCCCAACCCGTGTATTAGGATTATCCCTCTTTGAACTGCTCTATGGACACCCCCCTTTCAAAGGCGGGGCGCTACCACGTGCTGATGTTTCACTATTGGGAGGGGATCATATGACCGCGTGCCAGTTTCTCTCCCTACAGGCTCGCCTCCGTACCCTTTGGAAAGCCTCGCAGTTTTCCCAGACCATGCCACTAGAAGAACAGATCCACCCGTTCCAACCAGGGGACTTCGTCTGGGCCAAAAAGTTCGTTCGTGGCGACACCCTCCAGCCGAGGTTTACTGGACCCCACCAGGTTCTTTTAACAACCCAGACTGCAGTGTTCCTGGAAGGACGCAAATCCTGGATCCACCACTCCCACGTCAAGCCAACCGTAGTGGACCACAGTGACGGACCAGCAGCTCTTGCCACCACTGAAGACACTGCCTCTGACCAGTGGACCAGCTTACCTCTTTCAGACATCAGACTTAAACTGACTCGAAAAAAAGGAGAGGACCTTTTATTCTGACAACTGTATGTTTTTTATCATGCCTTTTTAGTTTATTTTCTGCTTATAAAGATAATGCTTTTATTAAATATTCCCACGAGGTTAAAACTCGTATTTTAGAAAATAGAAGTAATTGCTGGGTATGTACTCAATTTCCAGTAAATGCAGAACAGGAACTCCCCTTCACACCCATTCCCCTGACCACTGCTAATATGACTTGGATGCCACCGGCTAGAGTAAAAGATCCAGTCCAACACAATCTTACATGGGACAAAACAGGAGTGCCAATTAACAGATATCTCAGGGTAGCCAATCAGACAGGATCACTGTGTTTTGTTAAAGAAAAGGGGTCAACTTTTGTGGGAACCAGTAAATGCAACATGTATTTTAATGGCACCGCCTTTAGTAAAAATCTTGGCTTCAAGCCTTGCGCATCCCACTTATCCCATATGTGGATCCCCCACAAGCCTTCAGAGTCAGCTTTTAAGAAACCCTGCTCAGATCAAGAGGGTGTCCAACTAATTGTTAAGGGATATACGATTGCCTTCTACAACTGCTCAAGCAGTACTACACTGCACTTTAAAAACACCACTACCAAATTGTGCCTCTGCGGTTCGCACAACGACCCCTCTACGTTACCAGGGGAACAGTGGTCCAACGGGTGGTGGGTTACCTCCTACTTTGAGAAATGGAATACCCGAAACGCACTGTATGGAACATACTGGGTGTGCGGGCCCAAAGCTTATTACTTCCTCTTCCCTGATTGGGCAGGGTCATGTTCTTTAGTGTGTCTAACACCACCTTCTCGCATCTCCCTCACTCCCCCTCATTTTCCCCACGTTCGTAACATCCGTGAAACTTTCAGAGATATTAATATCCGTAATGGTTTGTCGTGGCAGCGGTGGGCTGGTCTAGCAGCCCAAGAAGGAACTTGCGCCCTCATAAATGAAGAATGCTGTGTTTTTGTAAATGACACCTACCCTGACACTTTTCAACGTACCAAACATCTAAGGGAAATGGCTAAGAACTACTCCTCTGGCCAGCCACCTTATGATTGGTGGGGAGCCTTATGGAATTGGCTGCCTGGATTTGGGTGGGTTAAAAAACTCTTGGTGGGTATTGTTGGGGCCATAGTAATCCTTATAATACTGTGTTGCTGTATTCAGTGTGTCCCCTCCCTCATAAACTCATGTAGGTCAGTTTATTCTTTTCCTACTTCAGCCAAAGGCCTTACTCTCTTCGAGTTGGCCCAGGCTGAAATTACCAAGCGGCCCTTGGCTCCTTAAAATGGGGTGTAGCTTTTGGTAAATAGTTATCCCAAAGCTACAAATGGAGGAATGTTGAGTCTGAACTTTTGATGAGCTTAAACTTAATCCAGACTTGATGTCTCTGTCTGAAACTTTTAATCAAAGCTCTGACCTGCGAACTACTCATGACACCCCCCCTCCCCTTAAGTAGCCATCTCCCCTTTTGTCTTTTTAAATCTACATTTTAACCTGTTTTATCCTGTAGAATCTTAATTGATTATGCATGACCATTATGATCTGTTAATCACTTTGTTTACTTCTGTGTATAAATATTAATGCTCACCCCTAATAAACTTGCCACACTTACTCCGAAGGCTTTTAAGCTAAGGATAGTGTGAGCCGTTGATCAACGAAGTGTTGTCTGGTCTCTGACAGATTTGTGAGCCCCATACCAACTCCGCACAAACTCGGGTGCTGGAGAGGTGAGTAAGGACTTGCTTTTTTACCTAACAAAGGCGCTTGGGGGGGGACATTTTGGCGGAATAGGGTTCCAAGTGACCCATCTCTGAATTTTTGTTTAAAATCAGTTGTTGGTGGTGGTAGCAATACCGTCCAAGGACAAGGAAAGTAATTTGTGCATTGGGGAAGTTTTTAACCTAAGCTGATGGAATATAAGATTAGGGGTCTTTCATGTTGGTCCCCACATCTGTCCCCCAGAGTTCAAAGTGGGGAGGGAATCCTAACATGAGCACACTCCCTCCCCGCTCCTCCCCCTCCCTCCCAGCATCTCCTGCACACAGTGGAACAGCTGATTGCAGCAGGCAGATGGTGCTGGAAGAAGGGGGAGGAGTTGATCGGCAGGGCTGACAGTGGGTAGCACTGACGGGGAGAGCTGGCTGTCCTGGAGCACCCACCTATGTTTCTCAATCAGTCTCACCTGTAGGAATTCACTCGCTGGCTTCTGACACTTCCCCTCCATCTCACGGATCAGCTCACTCAGACGGGAAATCTGCTCGGAGAGTTTACTGAGATTTTCATTCTGGATCCTCACAATCTCCTTGTCCAGCTTCTCCAGCTGGGCCAGCAGGAGTCGCTCTTGTTCCTCCAGGAACTGCTGCAATTGCTGGAATTCAGATACAATCTTCTGCCTCTCGATTTGTATTTGTTTCTGTATGAAAATAGGGCAAGGGCTGGTCAGGGACATGGATGGAGCCTGGGGTCCTTTCATGGAGAGCTGAGTGCAGGAGGGTGATTTTCTGTGAAAATCCTACAATTTCTGACATTTGACTCTACCCTGTGGGTACTAGGCAGGGGATTCTCTCACACCTTCCCTTTTGGCCCCTGTGTCCCTGTGAAAGGGATGTTTCGCTGTCAGTCATGGTCAGCATCTTCTGTTATTTATGGTCTGTGGAAATTCAGACCCAGAGCAGCAGGAGGCAGGACTCAGCACTACACTAACAGAGACATCAGGGGAGTTAAAAGAAACAAACGTTTTAAAAATGCACAAAATGTCTAGACACAGTGGACAGCAATTCACAGGGACATTCAGTTCACTTGGGGGGATTTCTGGGTAAGCCACAAAGGCTACTCATCAACTGAAAGGGAAGCTTAGGGCTTGTCTACACATGAATCTAACCCAGCAATTCATGATCACGGAGAAACACACACAAGCCCGTGTTCACCAAGGCCACACAGGAGTTTGCCTCCAAACAGACCTCCCACTACCAATGTCTGCTGGATCATAACAACAGGCACCTACCAGATACTCCCGGCTATTCCCCTCTCCAGTCGCTTTCAATCCCAGCAGCTTTTCTCTCTCTTCCCTCAGAGTCTTCAAATGGGCCTGGATTCTTTCCTGAAAAAACAGAAATGATTTGGGTGGTTTCATCTGGATAGTTGAGAGGTGCTTGGAAGTGGGTGTTTTTCCACCCAAAACCCAAGATGACTGTAGTTCTAATCGCTTTGTGACATCAGGGCCACCAAGGAGATCAAACCTCATTAATAGAGATTGGGAGCGTGTCACATTCGGACTCATTACCAATTCCGGTTCAGTGTTTTTAGTAATTAGGGATTTCAATTATAACCAAGCTTTACTGGTATTTGTGAACTGATTAGTGGTACAGAGCCTAACAGGGCACTGGAGTTACATGGGGGTGAATCAATAAACCTGTTTTGTAGAAGGTTTAAGGAACCAAATGATACAAATCCTTGAAGCCACCCAGGTTTCACCCTTGAAGCCCTGGGGACTGCACTGGTTGGGCAGAGCTGGTTTAAGCACCAGGGCAAACCCCATGAGACGTCGGGAGGCCATTCGTCTGGTTTGAAGCTGCGCGATCCCAGTTTTGTGGAGCACTGTCCCTGTCCGGTAAGGACTCGCCACTGAACGTGGCTTTGTCTGGTGCAAAAGGGAGAGGAGGAGACGGAGGATGCAGGAGGACATCCATGAGGATGGGAGTGGCACCTTCATGCAGAATGATGCAGGCGGGTGGCACGCTGGAAAAAACGGTGGTGGGGTCCACACAGGGTGACTGATACTGGTGAGAACGGGCCAATGCAGGCAGGTGTGGGCATGTCCGATGTTCTGGGGATGCCTCAGTGACCTCCCTAATTAGACATGATGCAGATTTGTATAAAGAATGGCTTTGGGTTTGCCCTACTACTGTCCTAAAGCCTTTCCGTGGCAATGCCCCCTGGGCAGATTCCCCACTGTCCCATTCCCTGGTAAAGATCCCGGAAGCAGTGCATTCTGGGAGATTTCAAAAGGCTGCCTGTTGGGACTCATGCAGGGGTTTCAAACTCAAATGACCACAAGGGCCACATGAGGACTAGTACACTGGCCTGAGGGCCGCATTACTGACACCTCCCACACCGCCTCGGACCCGCCTCACTCCAGCCGGCCCTGCCCCCATTCCAACCCCGTCCCCAAACTCCCCACCCCAACTCCGCCCCCTCCCGGCCCCCAGCGGGGGGCAGGAGGGGTGTGGGGTGAGGCAGGGGCTCAGGGCAGGGAGTTGGGGTGTGGGGTGCAGGAGGGATGAGGGGTGCAGCAGGGGGTCAGGGCAGGGAGTTAGGGTGCAGGGGGTGTGTGGCAGGGGGCTAAGGGCCATGGGTTGGGGTGCGAGGTGCAGCAGGGGGTTCTGGGCTGGAGGTCGGGTGCAGCGTGCGGCAGGCAGCTCAGGGAAGGGAGTTGGGGTGCAGGAGGGGTGTGGCAGGGGGTCGGGGTGCAGGATGAGGCAAGGGGCTCCGGGCTGGAGGTTCGACTGCTGGAGCAGTTCGGGGGGCAGGCTCTGTCCCAGCGTGCACCGGGGGAAGGGCAGGCTCTGCCTGCCCTGCCCCTGCGCCACTCCGGGAAGCCGCTGGAACGTGCGGGAGCAGGGGCATGGGGTGTGTGTGTTGCTGTTGCTTCAGGCACTGCCCCCAGCATCTCCCATTGGCTGGGAACGGGGAACCGCAGCCAATGGGATCTGCTGGGGGTGGTGCCTGAAGCAACAGCAACACACACACCCCTGCGCCGCTGCTCCCCCAGGTTCTGTCCGCTTCCCGGAGCGGCACCGGGGCAGAGCCGGCCGACAGGAAGGGAACCTGCCCTGCCCCTGGTGCGCGTGGGGCCGGAGCTGCTCTAGATAAACGCTAGGGGGAGGCCGTGAGGAGATTGCGGGCCACAGAAAATAACCTCGCAGGCGCGTGTTTGAGACCCTGGACTAATGGAACCACTTTGGCTGGTCCTTGCCCACAGAGCAGGTCAGACTGACACTGGTCAGCTCCAGCCTGGGGTTAGTTTTGCTACAACCCAGTGAAATCCCAGTAGTACTTGGCATGGACCTGAGCTGTCTGGAGCCCTTTTGTGTGCGGACTGAAGGTGCTTGGGGTCCCACACACTCTTTAGCCCAGTGATCTCCTCTAGTGCAGGCCGGCAGCATCTGAGTTTAACCCCTCGTGGAGCAGCACAGGAGTTCAGAATCCAGTGAGAAACCTCCTCTCCCTGCTGGGCCTGGGACCTTTATCAAGGCGTCTCTCCCTCCTAACGGACACAATTCATCACTGGGTGGGGCTGATGCTAAGATGGCAGCATGGCAAAGTGGTTTGGGCCTTGGCCAGGGTCTAAGGACATCTGGGTTCTATGCTAAGCTCTGTCACTGACATGCTGGGTGATTGTGTGCAACTCACTGCCCCAGTTTGTGCCTCAGTTTCCCTTCCCACCTTTTGTCTAGCTAGACCAGTGATCACCTACCAGTCGATTGCAATTGACTAGTAGATCCTGGAGATTCTCCCAGTCGATCACGATCTCCGGCAGCGCAGGCAGGCTTCCTGCCTGCCCCAGCCGTGCGGCACTCCCAGAAGGGGCCAGCACATCCACACAGCCTGGGGTGAGGGCAGCGTTCCCTTCACCTGGCTCCCGCCTGCAAGGACCATCCCCGCAGCTCCCATTTGCCAGAAATGGGGAACTGTGGCCAATGGGAGCTGCGGGGGTGGTTCCTGCAGAGAGGGGCAGCGTGTGTAGCCACATGCTCCCCTCCATGGGCCACAGGGGCACATTGGCCCCTTCCAGGAGTGGCGCAGGGTTGGGACAGGCAGGGAGCCTGCGTTAGCCCCGCTGCACTACTGAGCGGGAGCCACCTGAGGTAAGTCAGTGCTGCCCAGCTGGAGCCAGCTTCCCTCACCCCCTCCTGCCCCCCAACCCCCTTCTCCAGCCCTGACCCCCCCTCCCAGAGCCAGCACCCTGTGCCCTCACCTGCTCCCCAACCCTCTGCCCCAGCCTGGAGCCCCCTCCCAGACTGCAAACCCCTCGGCCCCAGCCCCGAGCCCACACCCCCACCTGAATCCCAACCTCCTGCCACAGACAGGTGAACATGAGCGAGGGTGGGGGAGAGCAAGCAATGGAGAGAGGCGGGGTATGGAGTGAGCGGTGCTTCTGAGCGTGGGTGTGTGTGTGTGTGTGTAGATCCTGTTTTCAAGATTTGATATTTTGCCTCTGTTGCTATAACAAAATTAATGGTCAGGCAGTGTGGCATCTCCCCACACAATAAAGACTTTACAGAGCTGAATGATGAGTCACACCCGTGACAGGGAACTCTCAGTGAAATTAGCCTGTCATTAAACCCCCAAAGTTAACCCATTAAATTTCACAGCAGTTCCCTACCTTGTACTCCTGGGCAGCCTCCTCGATGGGAACCACCGTGTGAGCGCGGTGAGCCCGGGACTCTCTGCAGATCATGCAGATGGGGGTTTGATCCTCTTCACAGAACAGTTTCAGAGCTTCCTGGTGCTCCCCACACACCCCGTCCCCTCCTCTTCCCTTTGCTGCCTGTAAACTCAGTCGCTTGGTGATTTCTACCATGTTTGCCAGCTGCCTGTTGGGCCTGAGGTTTCCCTGTTGCACAGTTTCTCTGCACTGAGGGCAGGAGGCGGCTGTATCGGATCCCTCCCAGCACTGGCTGATGCAGGCTCTGCAGAAATTGTGCCCACACTCCACACTGACAGGTTCTGTGAAATACTCCAGACAGACGGGACATGTAGCTTCCTCCTGGAGACTTTCCACGGGGTTCTCTGCAGCCATGGCTTCCTCTGGGCAGTTTGTAACAGGCTTTGTTTCAAAGGCCAGAATTCACACTATGCCCCGCCTTCAGCAGCAAGGGGGTGTTTCCTTGCCTGAAAATGACTCATGCTGTTTGCAGAGCAGGAAGGACCCAAACAATTTCACCCCTGGAGGCTTTAGTGTAAAAATGTACAATTACACCTGTGCCAGGTAACTTTCAGTGAAATCAGCCTGTAATTAAACCCCCAAAGGGCTCTCGGCCTGCAATCAGCCCCTGAGCTGGTGGGGAGGGTCACTAGGGCATCCCCCTGTGAGGCTGAACCTGAAGGAGCAGGAGCTGGGTGTCTAAGGAGTGATATAATATCTCATTGAAAGGTGACACAGGGCCAGAAAGAGTTAATTAACTCACAGACTGACCTGACCCGTGGCCGAACTTTAAAGACTGGTTAGGAAGATATGTAAATGAATAGAGCTTTGCAATGCAAGCCTGCATTGTTAGAGATAGAAGAGTAGATGTTTGTTCAGGTCTTGTGATGTAAGCAAACATGTCTATAGCTATAGCTTTGATTCAAAGATCAAAAAGGGAGTATTTAGGAGAAGGAAAATTAAGACTATTGTTTTCGCAGGCCAAAAGGCTGCTGGAAATGTATAAAAACCTTGGGACATGATCCTTCTTCATTTCAGATCTGCTTTGGGTTTCAAGTAGGGGAAACCTTAAGCTACAAGGATTGAGATCCCCAGTCATTGACTGGAGCCACCCTGAACATGGACATTGAACTACAACCGAAGGACTATTTCTAAAAGGACTTTTGGCAACTACAAACTCATCTCTGCCACAGGTGCCAACTCCATGGGTGGTCTGGGGATGGAGCACCCACAGGGAAAAATTGGTGGGTGCCGAAGCGGGGATTTGGGGTGTGGTCCAATTGGGACAGGGAGGCGGCTGGAGTCAGGGCAGGACCGGGGGCAGGGATCGGAATGGGGGGGGGGCCGAAGAACCCACTGGTGCCAAGGGAAGTTGGTGCCTCTGATCTCTGCTATGTATTTGAACCTCATGAATTGAATTCAAGTCTGTATGTATATTGATCTTTTAACCAACACTTTCTCTTTTTTAATAAAATTTAGTTTAGTTAACAAGAATTGACTATAATCGTTTATTTTGGGTAAAATCTAAGTTATAACTGGACCTGTGTGTGTGGATGGTCCTTTGGGATCAAAAGAACCTTTCCTTTTATCTGATGAGATTAGATTTTCAGTAATCATCATCATATCTGACATGTGTGTCTGCATGGAAGCCTGAGGCTGGGCACTTTAAGGGAACTGCATTGTTTGGACTTCTGGGTAAGCAGTGAGGTAATACAGAAGCTGTTTTGTGCTGGCTTGGTAAATCTAAGTATTGGAATATCCACCAGTTCTGTTTGCAGTTCACCTTAATAGAGTAACCTCAGCTGGCTCCCACAGGCAGCATCGTCACAAACTTTAACTCTGGATTTCTGAGTTTTCTCAGATTTGCTTAGTAGTTACCTTTGACTGCTTGTTTCAATAACTGAGGGCTCAGTGAAACTGCCCACTGCAACTGTAAAGTTAACTGTGAAGGAGACAGCTTTCTTAAGAGTTAGTCCAAGGCTGTTGGTTGTACTTTTGCCATTCTGAGAACCAAGAAAGTAATAATTAATAACAAAAAATATTATTTTGTCTTTCAAGTGCAAGCTGCATGGCTTGGACCTGTCTCTGCTAATAACCATACAATGCAGAGGAATAATTAATTTAAAAAGAAATATCCCTGAGTAATTTTTCCTCTGGTAAGTGGGGAATAAAGTAGAAATGTACCACACATACAGATAGTAGCCGTGCCACTGAACGCGGGGCGTTTCTTCTATGTAGCAGTCTGTATTACGATAGAGAGTCTGCACTAAAATAAATTTTGAGAGATTATTTCATGACAAACCCTACATTTTGTTTATTAGAACATTTTTAATATCAACTTTTGGTGTTCAGTTCCTGGGGTTTAGTCCTGTACGCAACTTTTTTAAAAAGTTAATTGAAAACTCAAAACAAGAACAAAACTAAACCAAACCTCTCCTTTAATAGGCTCCAACTTCATACAAAAGTTTTCTATTCAAGAAATGGGATAATGAAACTGACCAATATCCATATCTCACTCACCTAAAAAATAAATAAACAAACAAACAATAGTATTAGATGCTTCCCATTCTCAGATACTATTTCGCTGTATTATGAATATAAATATTAAGACAGAGATTATTTTTATCCACACCTCTTCAACTATTGCTTATCAGCTGGGTGAAATGTATCCAAATTAGTCTTATCCCACGTATTTTAAAGTTAGAGTAACCACCCCTTGCTGCTAAAAAAAGAGGGAAAACTACAATTGTGTCAGCGTATTTGTGGAAGTGGGGGAAAGTGAAATTTACCCAGGTCTGCAGTAAGTTTCTCAAAAACATTTACACAGATAAATATTAATGATTATTCACAGCTGCTTTCTCCATCAGTTTCCAGTTAAATTATTGTATTCTTTTTGGCCAGGGAAAATGCAGATTTATTTTAAAATGCTTTTGAAGTGAGTGGTGAATTGAACAGGGTGGGACATGAGGCCATATTACAGTGTCTCCATTGCTGACAGCGAAGACCTTGGATCCATTCACCCATATGGCCAGTGAGGACAATAGAAATTATGTGCTCCAGTGTCTTTCCAAGTATCAAAGTTTAGGCTGACTGGTCTATAATTCCCTGAGTCCCCTTTTTAAGAATGGTTCTACAAGACATCAAAATGCATGAGCTAAACCCTCCCAAAAATGATGAGATTGGCCCAATAAATCATTACATTTAAAAAAAATTTTAGGTCAGTCTCTTGATGTTTGATGGACTCCCCCCCGCCCCAGCCCATCTTCAGAGTGTGACAATTGTTAAATTTTGGAATTGGATAGGATTGCATTTGGGCAAGTTGCGAAACTTTTCAAATTCATCATTTTGAAATTCCAAGTAACATTCCACGAGATGCTGATCATCATGCCTTCCCTACTCATCTGCTGACAAAATCTTTTTATTATGGCGAGGGACCTCAAAAGCTGGAAGGGGCCCGGGCCTTTCTGGACCTCCTCTCCCTCTGTCGCATGCACATACATAATTGAAAAAAAAATCACAATTGGGTCAAAAAAGAAGTGATTGACTTAAAATCAATTTTTTAAAAAATTGATTTTGAGTTTCTATTTTTTTTGCCATTTGGTTTCTGACCCCTGAGTGTGCACTCAGGTCAGAATCTTCAACTTTCCCCTGCAACCATAAGAGCTAGAAATTTATTTTTACTTTAAATGAAATCTGAGATTCTCACAAACTCATAACTAGAGCATTAGGGCTTACAGAAAATTACGGAATACTGTGAGACTTAAAATAAAATCCACAATAACTTATGAGAGTTGACAACAATGCAGCTGGTCAAAAATGTTTAAACAAAAATGATTTTTTCAATAGAAAATGGTTTAGACATTTTTTGGAAAAATGATTTTTTCCTATTTTAATGTTTCTAATTTTTCAATGAAATGATGATAAATGAAAAAAAATTCATATTGATTCAAAATGAGAAACCTTAATCAAATGGAATAAAAACATTTTATTCCCCCATCTCTTATCCTATCTCAAAGGAGAAAAGGGAGCAAATATGAAAACTGAAAGAAAGAAAAACTAAAATCTAATGTTTTGTTCAATAATGTAATTAAAATGTGAAAAATAAGCAAATTGTTTTTTTGTTTTGTATACAACAATTTCACAATACTGCCATTTTTAAATAGCTTCACGCTGATGGGTTTCCTCATGATATTGCCCCTTAAATGGCTTTTCACACAGGAGGAGATAATCTGTTACACAAAGTATAAATTTCCTTTTTTAGTATGGCCTGAAGTCCCCACTCAATGACACTGTTGAACACAGGATCAACTTCAGGCACATGCTTAATTCCCACTGAGGTCAGAAGGCGAAAAGGAGGCAGGTTTCTGTTTCAATTGATTCTAGCATAATTTTATTTATTTTTTTTTCCCCCACAAGAAAAAAAAAGGATTCACCCCCCCACACACACACACAGATAAAAAACTGCAACAACAACACAGGCAGAAAATTAGACTGGTCGTTGGGTTTGGTGCAGTAAATGTCCTGTATTGACAATATAGGAAGTTATTTGCTACAAATCTTCCCCAAGAGGAGTATTGGGCCCCTGTTCTTGAATAAATTTCAGCAAAACAAAGAGATGACTAATTCCACAAGCTGTGAAAGTCTCATGTTACATTGCTATGAAAACAATCTGCAATGTATTTGACGGCAAATCACTTTGAATGTAGATATACTGTAAAGTTTCCATAAAGACAAACAAATATCACAGGATTATTTACTCCTTGTGTTTTTAATAATCTGTCCAAGCAATAAGTATAGTGTATTAGATGTAATAAACAGTCCTTTCAAAACATCAGGTTCATCGGAAGTGATTTGCTGTGTTGTTGCAGCCATGTTGGCCCCGGTATATTACAGAGACAAGGTGGATGATGTGAGATCTTTTATTGGATCAACTTCTTTTGGGGGACAGCGATGAGCTTTCCAGTAACACAGCCCTAAAGAAGAGCTTGGTGCAGCTCCAAAGCTCGTCTGTCTCAACAGGAGTTAGAATCTTTTATGTGACCATTTCCCCAACCTGGTTTAAGTTCATCAAAACTCAAACTGCTGAAAACCAAGAAATACAGAGTTAAGGTACTGGCCAGTGCAACGTTAACCCTGCCCTCATGGGGCTGTCACTAGTCACTGGGAAATTATCTGTATGCACCTCAGCTGTATTCCTGGTGTGAGGTGTAGCTAGACCAGGGGTCGGCAACTTACGGCACATGTGCCACCTTTGGCACACGAGCCTATTTTTCCTGGCACACGACTGCCAGCCGGGGATCTGGCCGCCGGCCCCACTCAGCACACAGCTGGCTGAGTTAACAGAACCCCAGGCCGGCAGCGGCTGAGCAGGGCCAGTGGATGGGACCCCAGACTGGCGGCAGGCACACCCCCTGGCTCCCCCCTCACCGCACTCGGGTTCTGCGGCTCCCGGGAGCGTGAATTGCCAGGGCGCAGGGCACTGAGCCTGCTGCGGGAGGGGTGGTGGTGGCGGCTCACATTCCTGGGAGCTTTTGAGCCCGAACACGGCGAGGAGGGATCCGGGGGGCACGTGGGGCCCACTGCCTGCATGCATCTGCTGCAGGAGCCCCCCCGGGGGGGCACCGGGCCACAGCCCAGGCAGATGACCCCCGGCCAGTGGTGAGCTGGAGCCGGTTCTCACCGGTTCGTAAGAACCAGTTGTTAAATTTAGAAGCCGGTGTAGAACGAGCTGTTAAAGTGGCGGGCAAACAACTCCAGTCCTTGGGCCACATCTGGCCCACAGGAACGTCCTGTCTCTGGCCCGCCAGAGCTCCCAGCTGGGGAGGTTCCCCTGGGCCCCCCTCCGCTCCCCGCCCCCCTGCAGAGCCGCAGCGTGTCGACCCGCTTGTGCCAGCGCTCTAGGAAGCTCTGCAGCTCCTGCCGCTTTGAGTGGCATGGTAAGGGGGGGCGGGGGCTGCGATCTCTAGCGGGCTGCACGGCATCCTTACACGCTGCCCTGAACCGCATGGTGAGGGAGTTGGCCGGGGCTGGGAGGAGGGTTGGATAAGTCAGGGGCCAGGCAGGGAGTGATTGGAGGGGGCAGTCAGGGGACAGGGAACAGGGGGTTCAGGTAGACATGAGTTCTGGGGATCTGTTGGGGTGGTGGTTCTGGGGATCTGTCAGGGGATCTGATGGGGTTGGGGGAGTCAGGGGACAGGGAGTGGGGTGAGTTGGGTAGGGAGTGGTTCTGGGGGGCAGTTAGGGTGGGGGGGTCTCAGAGGGGGTAGTCAAGGGACAAGGAGCAGGGGGGGTTGATGGGTTGCTTGTGGCCCTTTTTGGTTCTGAGAGGGACAGTCGGGGAAAGACATAGGTGGGGGTCGGATGGGGGGGACAGGCTGTTTTGGGAGGCACAGACTTCCCTACCCTGCCCCCAGTACAATTTTGCAACCCCGATGTGCAGGGCTGGCTTTAGGAAGTGCAAGGCCCGATTCGAACAGTTTTGATGGGGTCCCGGCAGGTATAAGTAAAAACAACACATGGGGCTTGTACTCACCGGGCAGCGCTCAAAGCCTTTGGCGGCACTTTGGCAGCGGGTCCTTCACTCGCTCCGGATCTTCAGTGGCACTGAAGGACTTGCCACCGAAGTGCCACCAAAGACCCAGTAGGGAACCGGTTGTTAAGATTTTGGCAGCTCATCACTGCCCCCGGCTCCCCGCGCTCAGGTTCTGTGGCTCCTGGAAGTGTGAGCTGCTGCTGCCGCCGCCCCTCCCACAGCTCCTCCCTCCTGCTGCCTCAGCACTCCACGTGGAGCCAGCGTCTGACCGGCAGGGGCCTGGTAAGGGGAGTCCCGGGGGTCTGTCTGGGAACAGGGGTGTGGATAAGTGTTGGGGCACTCAGAGAACAAGGAGCAGGGGTGGGGGGTTGGGGGTTCTGACCGGGGCAATCGGGGTGGGAAGTGGGAGAGAATGGATGGGGGTGGGGCTAGGGCAGGGCTCTCCCCTCTTTTTGATTGTTGAAATATGGTAACCCTAGGAGAGGGGGGAGCTGGTGCCCACATACATCAACTGCAGCCTGCAGGAGCCCCCAGGGGGCACCAGGCCGCAGCCTGGGCAGGGGGGCACCCTGCTCCCTGCTAGCAGCACCGCCACCTTTGCGGAGCTGCTGCCCTCCTGCACCGCGCCGGCTCCTCCATGGCCGGGGCTTGGTGCTGCTGCAAGCGGGACGCTCTGGCTCTCCGGTGCCTCTGGAAGGCGGCTCCTCCCTGCCAAGCTGCTGCAGTGGCCCAAGTCCGGCAAAGCCAGTGAGTGGACTCGGGGCGGGAGCCACAAGGGTGGGGCAGGGAGGGATCACGGGGGGGCTGTGCACCCTGCAGGAGAGTTCAGGGGCAGGGAGGGGGAACCTGGTCTGGGGAGCAGCCCCTGGCCAGGCTGGCAGCTCACTGGGATTTGCTCCTGAATGAACCGATGTGCCGGGGGGGGGAGGGGGGGCCTCAAAGTGGAAGTTTCGCCTAGGACGCAAAATATCCTTGCACCAGCCCTGCCCCAGGGAGTGTGCGCACCCCAGGTTAAGAACCACTGCACTAAACTGATAAGATCTGCATTTTAATTTTAAGTGAAAATTTTAAAACATTTTAAAAAACTTGTTTAGTTTACATACAATAGCTGATAGATTTATAGAGAGAGACCTTCTAAAAACATTAAAATGTATCACCAGCACACAAAACCTTTAATTAGAGTGAATAAATGAAGACTCAGCCCACCACTTCTGAAAGGTTGCTGACCCCTGAGTTAGACCAAATAGTGGAGGAATTAGTTGGAGCAGCTTGGGAGAGCTGTGACTCCAAGATGAGGGCACAGGAGATTAATTTGAGGGTTTCATGCTGTCACATGGGGACTGCATCTGGCCAGAGCCCATGGCCCTCCCACAGCCCCCTGGCCACTCCTGGCTCACCAAGGCACCATTTCAGATTTATTTTGAGGGGGAGGGGGGACAACTGTGACAAAGTACTTCTTCTACCTTGGTGGGTCCTGCGCTTCTTGGTGGATTTGCTCACCTCAGTGATCTTCCCCTCTGGTGGAACCAGGGGCGGCTCTAGGCACCAGCAAACCAAGCTGTTGCCTAGGGCGGCCAAATCTAGGGGGCGGCAGGCTGGGCCGGTGGACCTGCCGCAGTCATGCCTGCGGGAGGTCCACCGGAGCCGCGGACGACCGGACCTGCCGCAGGCATGACTGCGGAGGGGGCGCTCGTCCCGCGGCTCGGCTGGACCTCCCACAGGCATGACTACGGCAGCTCAAGCGGAGCCGCCGGACCCGCGAACCCTCCGCAGCCGTGCCCGCGGGAGGTCCGCTGTTCCCGCGGCTCCGGTGGAGCTCCCGCAGTCATGCCTGCGGCAGGTCCACTCGTCCCGGGGCTCCGGTGGACCTGCCGCGGGAGCTCAACCGGACCCACGGGAAGAGGGGACCCGCTGCGGGACCGAGGAAGGGCAGCGCAGCACACCGCGCTGCCTGGGGCAGCCTATTTTCTAGAGCCGCCCCTGGGTGGAACCCTCAGTCTGGATCAACAACTCCTGTGTCTGATCAGGAGTTGGGAGGTTTGGGGGGGAACCCAGGCCCACCCTCTACTCCGGGTTCCAGCCCAGGGCCCTGTGGAATGCAGCTGTCTATAGTGCCTCTTATAACAGCTGCATGACAGCTACAACTCCCTGGACTACTTCCCCATGGCCTCCTCCAAACACCTTCTTTATCCTCACCACAGGTTCTTCCTCCTGGTGTCTGATAATGCTTGATGGTATGATAATTCCTCACTCCTCCAGCAGCACACAGTCTCAGCTCCTCTCACACACTTCTGTCCTCTGGCTCCTTCCCCCTAGACTGGCATGAGCTCCCCCTTTTTATACCAGGTGCCTTGATTAGCCTGTCCTGATTGGCTGCAGGCGCTCCAATCAATGTAGCTCTCTCCGGTGCCTTCTAGAAAGTTCTTAATTGGCCCCAGGTGCCTTGATTAGCCTGGAGCAACTGCCATTTTGGTTCCCATGGTACTAGGGATTTGCTTAGCCTGGAGCTAACATACCTGCTCCTCAGTACTTTCCTGTAGCCATCCGGCCTTGCTCCATCACACAACATTAACCGTGATTCCAGGCAGGGGTGAAAGTAAGTAGAGGGACTTATGAGTACGCTGGGTCCCTTCTGGGTAACGTGGAGGATGGCTCTGGCCCCTCGAAGGGGCAGGGGACCAGACTCCCACAGTCAGGGCCGTCCTTAGGATTTATGGTGCCCTAGGCTGGATTATTAAACTGGTGCCCCTGTGCCTGATCTGCTCTTAGCAACACAAACATAAGCATACAGTATTGGAAAACTTGCCACATTCATGTTATTAAAACCAGTTTAACTTAATTAAGCACACTGTAATGCTGATGCACTAGCACTAAAGAAATAGCCCTATAGAAAAAATTCTGATTTGACAGAATGATGCAAATAATATATATTTTTTAATTTGTCAAAATTTTATTGGAAATTTATATGAAGAGGTATTGAAACAAAGATTTGTTTTTAATTAAAAGCAATCTTTCTGGCTTTTTTGGCTGCAAAATCAGTTTAACAAGCTGGGTTTCCAAACAGTGGGAAAATATAACCCTAGTTTTACTGCTAGGTAAAGCACAAAGTGACCAAAATGAAGTCAGCACAGAATCATCTCATCTAGATTAAGGTAGCACAGAAATGTTACAGAAGTCCTATCGTACCTTATTTTTGTTTGGAAAGACATTAGCAATAGCAGCACATTCACATGAGAAAATACATGATAAATCACTGCCTCTAAAGTTCCATCAAAAACTCACATTTTCACAGCTCTAGCATGATCTGCTGTACAGATTCTTCACAAGGAAGTGTCCCTGGCCTTTTTAACTCATATTAACTATGTATTTACTTTATGAAAGTTGGAGAAAACATTGTGAAAACGTAAAACATTGGCTGCCCAACTTCTGGGCTGGCAAAAGCTATACTGACTCACAGGAAAAAAAATGCAGGAGAATCTTAGTACAACATATGGTCAGTCTATACCAGGGGTCGGCAACCTTTCAGAAGTGGTGTGCCAAGTTCACTGTAATTTAAGGTTTCTCGTGCCAGTAATACATTTTAACGTTTGTAGAAGGTATCTCTCTATGTCTATATTATATAAATAAACTATTGTTATTATCTGAGGTCCTGGCCACCGGTCCTGCTCAGGCCACTGCCAGCTGAGTAAATGAAACCCCAGACCGGCAGCGGGCTGAGTGGGACTGGTGGCTGGAACCCTAGACAAGGATCCCAGGCCCTGCTCAGCCCACTGCTGGTCTGGGGTTCTGACCACCAACTCCTGCCAGCCAGGATCCTGGCTGCCAACCCCCCTCAGCCTGCTACCAGCCTGGGATTCTGCTCACCCAGGCTGGCAGGAGGCAGAGTGGGGCCGGCGACTGGGCTCCTGACTGGCAAGGGGCTGGCAGCCGGAACCCCGGAGTAGCAGCAGGCTGAGTGCTGCCGGCACCCCAGACTGGCAGCAGACTGAGCCACTCAACCGTCCACTGGCCCTGCTCAGCCCGCCACCAGCCCACTGCCGGCTGAATGAATGGAACCCCAGGCTGACAGCAGGTTGAGTGGTTCAGCCGGCCTGCTCAGCCCGCTGCCAGCCTGGGGTTCCTTGGGGGTCCCCAGGCCAGCAGTAGGTGCTGAGTGGGGCCGACGGCCGGTATCCCAGCTGGTAATAGGGCAGCAGCCGGAACCCCAGAGCAGTGATGGGCTGAGCCGCTCAGCCTGCCGCTGCGTACCATCAAAAATCAGCTCACCTGCCACCTTTGGCGCGTGTGCCATAGGTTGCCGATCCCTGCTTTATACACCAGTAAGGAGATGAGCATATTACAGTTATTGGAGGGCTCTTATCAGGAGTAACAGGCTATAGGAAAGTCAGTCAACATTTTTTGTTTCTCTGATGAAAACTGGCCCACTCCCTGCCTCAAACCAAACCTGTCACTAATAATTGTCAACAACTTAATTTTCTGTTTTTGGCTAAGATATTGATTTAAAAAAATATTGAAATTGGATTCAGGATTGTTAGCAAGCATTTTTGGCAAACGAAGTTGTTAAATGACAATCTAAATGGCAACACAGTACTGCTTTCATGCTTGGCTCACCCCCCAGCCTGCTGGTCCAACAGCTGCAGTAGACCCCAAAATTCACCTCTTGGGGTGCAGAGTGGCAACAGCAGCAGCAAACCCTCAGGTCCAATCACATGCCAATGGGCACCACCACCAGCCTTACGGACCATGGTGAATTTAGCACAGCATCTGATCTCAGGGACAGGTCACCCATGGAGCCACAGCAGCTCATCCTGCCCTGTGTAGCTCCCCCCGGATGAGGTGGATCGCTGGCAGCTGCCAGCCTGGGGGAGAGGCACTCCCCAGCTAGGGTGCCCAGATCCAGATGTCCTGATTTTATAGGGCCAGTCCTGATATTTGGGGCTTTGTCTTATATAGGCACCAATTACCCCCACCTAGAGTGACCAGACAGCAAGTGTGAAAAATCAGGACGGGGTGGGGGTAAAAGGAGCCTATATAAGAAAAAGACCCCAAAATTGGGACTGGCCCTATAAAATAGGGATATCTGCTCACCCTACCCCAACCCCCTGTCCTGATTTTTCACACATCTGGCTAACCCCAGCCCAGCCCTGTGTGACATTCCAATCCTGGCCGAGGAAGTGAGTTACTTTCACTTTAATTCCTCAGCAGGCAGCCAGCCTCCCCCACCTACCCCCCAGCACCTCACCCAACCCAGCCCTGTCTTAGGGGAGGGAGGAGAGAGAGAGGGATGCTCCTGGGGAGGAGGGAGAAAGGAGGAGGTGCTCCGTGGGGCAGGGGGGAGAAGAATGGATGTTATGGGGGACAACAAAGGATACTGGTTCCAGAGCCGCAGAGCCTGCCTCAGCTAAGAGTCACACTCACAGGTGAGCTCCTTCCCCAACCGCTACCACCACCTCCCCTTCCCAGAGACCCCAGCAGCCAATCCCCTCCCTCAGCCTGTGCTGCATTCGGCTCTCTCTAGGACCCAGCAGCCTGCTCTTACATGCTCCACTGCTTCCCATCTGTCCGGGCTCCCGGCAGAGCGGTGCCCCCAGACCTAGTGGTGCCCTAGGCGGCTGCCTATGCCTAAGGACGGCCCTGATCTTAGGGGCACAACATTCCCTGTGGGGGGCACAACCAAGTCAGGAAGCAAATCCCAGGACTCTGCCACCAGCACCTGCAGCTGGGACAGTAAAGTGGAACAAACACAAAGAATCGTTTGTAAAGTTTTATTTACAGTCAGTAACTAAAGGTGGTAAGAAAATGGAGCTGAGAAGGAAACTTAATAACCACAGCATGGAAAGGAGATTCCCCAACCACCGAGAACAGTTTTTTTAATGGCACAACAACAGGACAGTCGTCCCGGAATTAATACAGGGAATTAATGAGTTACAGTCTCACTTTCAGTAACGTGTAATAAATCTCCCCGTCCCGCTCACATTCCCTTTCCTTCCATACTGTCCTTTTCTATTCATTGTTCTAGCCTCACTTCCTATCCCCGTTTATTTCCCTGTGTCTCTCCTCCCTGTCACAGATCATCCCCCTAGGCTGCTCTCTTCTTTCCCTGATCTTATCCCTTCCCCTCCTGCTGATCCCCGGCTGGGAGCCCCCAGTGAGATCTAAGGACACAGATCTGTACAAAATGCTCCAGGCTGCTGCTGCTTCTCCCCAACCCTCCAAACCCTGATTGATTCATGCTGTGACCCTGCCACCCCCACCTCCGTCTGCCTCCTGCCCAGCTGTTAGTTCCCACTGCCCAGCCCCCACCTCTGCCCCTCAGGGCCCCTCCTGCAGCTTCAGGGGTTCTTCCCCCTCCCGTCCATGGGGCTGCAAAGAGGGCGGGGGAGGTGCTTCCAGCGGCCATAGAGATGAGGTGCCAGAGGCTGGGTAGATGGGAGTCCTCCAAGGTCATAGAGACTAGGCTGTGTGTGGCTAGAGAGGCTGATTTCCAGTTCCACTCTCTGGTGCATGTCTCAGGGACACAGGCAGAGCCGGGATCCCGGCCCCACAAAGAACCAGGGTTGGATTCTCCCCCCAGGGACGGAGCCCGGCGGGAAAGTGAAGATCGGGGCCTCATCACCAGCATCGATAAATGTCACCTGCCCCCGGTCACAGTCCAGACAAACCCGGATCCTGCTGGGGAACCAGCTCAGGGGCAGAGGGGTCACAGGGGAGGTGAGAGCCCGGAACTGATCCCCCACCTGCTGCACAGCCCAGATCCCCCCCTCCGGGCGAAGGTTGATCTGTCCCTTCCTCCCCACAGACTCTCTGGCCACCCCCAAAGCCCAGTATTGCCCAGCCCCCACCATCACCCCTATCTCCACCTCCCAGCAATGTCTCCCCGAGGTGAATCCCTCACAGCCCAGCACACAGGGCCAAGTGTCAAATCTCTCAGGGTTGTTGGGCAGTCGCTGCTGCGTGTGTTCCCATCTCACACTTTTCCAATCCTCAGACAGGACGAGGTTGGGATGAGCCATGTCTGGATCCAGAGTCACATTCACTGGAGAGAGAATCAGAGCGTTAGGGGCAGAGCTCAGCCCTGGGGGAGTCTGGGGCCAATTCTCACGCTCCCCAGCAGCCCCATTCAGGCTGGGACAGTCCCGGATCCCAGGGAGCTGCCTCTGTCCTGGGCACCTGAGGGTACGTCTAGACTGCTGTATTGGTGGGTAGTAATCGATTGAGACGCGATATATTGATCCCCAAACGTGCTCCTGTTGACTCTGGAACTCCACCAGCATGAACAGCAGTAGCGGAGTCGACAGGGGGAGCCGCGGACGTCGATCCCACGCCGTGAGGACGAGAGGTAAATTGATCTAAGATACTTCGACTTCAGCTACGCTATTCACGTAGCTGAATTTGCGTATCTGAGATCGACACCCCCGGTGTAGACCAGCCCTGAGACTGAGCAGAGATGTCACTGCAGCTCCTCAGTCTTTGTAACAGGTCCCACTTCATTCGTTTCTCATTTATCACAGAGGCTTCAGCTCCCACATCCCGCTGCTGGTGCTGCCCCATTCCCAGCAGCACAGACACAGCCAGGAAGGCGTCAGAAGCTTTTATCGAGGGAGCAGAAGTGGCAGGTACCAGCTTTATACCCCAGAGGGAAGCTCCCTCCCCTAATGCAGCCTCCACTCCCAGGCCAGGGAACAGAGAGGAAGGTGCAGCAATGGGGAACAGCCACTTAAAACCAGAGAGTAGGAGGTGGCTCTGGGTGTGGTAACACCATCTCCAGCCTAGAGAGAAAGGAGGAGCTGACAGTCTCACAGGAAGAGCATCTCCCCAATCCAGGAAACAGGGAGCAGCTCCAATGGGAGAGCCCAGCCCTGCCCAGAGGAAAGGCAGGATGTTGGAGAAGAGCGATGGGAGACCCCCTGCACCGGGGTGAAGCAGAGGGTTGTGGCAGGGAGCTCTGTTCGCGTGTGACTCAGTTAAGAGTGTTTCTGTTCATCAGAATGGGCATGAACTCAGCACTAAGGGTGGTGTCAGGACTCTTTTTGTGTCTCCGCCCCCTCCGTGGCCCTGACTGAGGCCCTGCCCCCTGGCCAGGCTGGGAGACTTGCCCGCTATGGAGAGCCCCTGACACTCCACCTGCCCTGGACATGGGTCCATGGGCCTTTGGCAGCAGTCCCCAGCCCATGTCCCCACTCCCCGGGGTGCACCACCCTGGGCAGGTGTTGGATCTAGGGCTTCCCAGTGCAGTCCCAGGATGGCAGCCTGGTTCTGGCTTCTGGCCTGGCCAGGGCCTCAGGGAAAGAGGAGCAGGGGTGGGGCCATTGAGAGAGGCCAGCACCAGGGCGAGATTGGTGCTGCGGGCAGGGGCTGCACTACACAGAGAGGAGCTGCTCAGCTGCCCTGCTCAAAGCATAGATACTGCCTGCAATGCTCCATGCCTGCCCAAGGCTTGCAGTGTGTGTCAGGGGGCAACGTGGCCCTCTTCCCCCAAACTATGCCCATGCTGAAAAGTGTCCTGGTCATCCCACCTTTAAAAGTGTGTGGGTGTTGTGGGGGGAGACATGGGCCCCTGGATCTCCTTACTGTTTAATGTGTTATTTTTAGGGCTGTGTGTGTCATGGTCGCTGTCAGTTTCGTTGGTAACTTTAGCTACAATCTCATGAAGACGTTTTCTCTGGAATTTTCTCATAATTTAAAGGCAATCTTCATCTGCAGACTCACCCTGTCTGTGTGCTCCAAATGATTCTCCCCTTTTTCTCTCCAGTTCAGACGGCAGAGTGTCTTGGGGGAGAAAGGACAAGAGAGGTGAGATTTCAGACTTTTATATTCATAAGAGCATCCCCACTCTGAAACTTTTTTATAATTATGACAGAGAGGCCCAGAGACACACTCAGGTATTTAATATTAAAAGGTCTGAATCTATTTTCCCCTCTCAATCAGGCATCTCTCAGCAATGGAGCCAGCAGCCTTGCAGCCTCACAACTATCCCAGGACACACAATCTGTAAGAGATTTACTTTTCCCTCCTCATCCCCTCCCACCCTTCAGACTCCAGTTGGTTTGTCTCAATCACTTACTGCCTTTTGCCGTAATCTAGACACAGAGCCTGCAAAGACTTTGGCATAAAAGTAACTTTACCCACTTGGGTCCCTTTGACACTAACCAGATGTTCAGAGTTTGTGAAATTCTGGCTCTAATTGTGAGCTGTTGGGTCTGTCTACCTAGCACCTCTACAGAGAGCAGCACGACGGGGCCTCGTCCTCCATAGGCAGAAATGGAAATAATAGTAAAATTATTTTATCAAGGTGGAAATTGAGGTGGGGGAGGGCTGGCTCAAAGGGTCCGATTTCCCCCTGTACCGGGAAAAGGAGAGAGGGGAGGGGCCATTTGTGACTCTGCTGTTCAGTGGCTGCAGGGGCCGGTGCAGACCTTGGCACAGGCTGAGGAAGTTCTAAAGCCAGCCAGAGCTACATCCCTATGACAATGGCCCCCCGTGTGTTTAGGCCATTGTGCAGAGTGTCAGAGGCCCAGCTTTCAACGGCCCATGTCGCTCTGTCCCTTGTCCACCTGCTCTCTCTTCCACCTGCCCTCACCACCCCCACCCCATTCCCAGCCCTTTCAGGAACCCACCTTGTGCCTGTAGCTGCTGGGGAGGAGGCACAAGAGGTGCCTGTGCTGGAGGGATCCCTGACCATGGGGGAGGGGCTTTCTCCTTCCCTACAGCCCATTTGGCCCAAACTAGCTGCAAACGGGACCAGAGCTCAGTGATGGGCTGGATCCACTTTGAGAAATGTGCCCCATGGCCGGAGATGGGGCAGTAGACAGGGAGGGCTCTGAGCTATCGAGAGTTCTTTGCCACGTGTCTGGCTGTTGGGTCTTGCCAAAATGCTCGGTATCCAACTGACCATCATATCTGGGGTGAGGAAGGGATTTCCCCCCAAGTCAGATTGACAGAGAGCCTGGGGATTTGTTTCCTTCCTTCCTCTGCAGCCTGGGGCACGGGTCAGTTGTAGATTTAAACTAGAGTCAGTGGTGGATTCTCTGTAACTTGTGTAGTGGGGCAGTTACCCTGTTCCTGGAATAAAAGGAGGTAAAAGGTGAAAAGCAGCTGAGGTTGGCTGACTGGGGAGGCAGCCACAGCTGGGGCCACATCCAATTAGGCCACAACTGGCCCTGATCATAGGGCTGGGAGGTAGGCAGGCAAGAGTCTCACTGCAGGGCTGCCTGGGAGCACAAGGTACCTTACACAGAGCAGGGCTGGGGCGGGGCAGGCAGAGCTGGGGAGCTCTGGCCTGGCAAGTCCCCAGGCTGAGGCCTTGTTAAGGGCCAGGGATGGTATTAGGGCTAGAAAGGCAGTAGGTCCAACCCCTTTGCTAATGATGAGTGGACATTGCGGACTGCAGGCTGCCCCAGAGAAAGGGGGCTAGATGACTGGCAGTAACCACTGAGGGACGGTGGGTATAGAGGGTTGGGATGCCCCTGGGAGAGGAGACCCAGAGTGTGGGGGTACTGCTGTGGGCAGAACCCCAAGGTAAAGGGCACTGGAGTCCAGGAGGGGCATGGGGGGCTCTGAGGCGGGAGAGACACTGGCCAGCAGTGGGCACTCTGCAGCGGGAAAGCTAATTCCCTGACTGACCAGCAGGAGGCGCCGCACTGCTGAGTGCTCAACCAGTTACACTTGAAGTTTTAAAATCATGTTTTGAGGACACAGGTTAGGGGTCAATTGCAGGAGTGGGAGGGTGAGATTCTGTGGCCTGCAGTGTGCAGTTGGTCAGAGTGGATGATCATGATGGTCCCGTCTGGCCTTAAAGTCTTTGAGTCATTTCTTAATTTAACAGCATCATCTAAGTGTGAACCAATTGATCAGCACCATTCTCTTCTCAGAGGCTCATCCCAATTTCCATTCCCAGATCCCTTCTAGGTACCTTTGAACTTCCCCAGAATCTCCATTAGCACAATCGTTTTCTGGGAGAAACCACTGACTCGCTCTTCCAGTTCAGGAGAAATCTCCTCTGGCTGCTGGAACTTCCCCTTCTCACACCTGGAGGGAAACAATTTCACGTGATTATATTTTACTGTGTGACTCATTAGAAGTTCTGGCTAGTGAGTCGCTGCTCTAATGGGCCTGGAGTTAGAATTCCTCGACTTCTCCCAGCCTCAGAGCAGGTGCAACACAGCCCAGGGCCAAGCAACCTTCCCTTCAAAGGTCATTAATATTCTTCAACTCTGGTCTGGAGAGACCAGCTCTGGGGACAAAAGGGGAATTGAGTCTCCATGGCCAATTCACTCCTTGGCCTCCATGCTCTCAGGGACAGGAGGTTCCCAGGTGAAGTGCTGTAGAAATCTGCCTCTAGGAACTAGACTGAGACACCAACTACCCCTTCCCCAGCTCATTTCTCACAGGTCTCCAAACAGCCCTCAGATGGGGAAAGGCTCTTGAAAACTACTGCCCTGCGCTGAATAGTGACCAGTACCCAGCAGTGACAGGCCCATAGTCCATCTCCACCATCCTGAGACAGCCAGTCCCCCAGGGATGTGACATCTCTACAAAATACTTGAGGTCAGTTTTTCCCACTGACTGGAGAATTCCAGAGTCTTCTGTACAAGAGTTAGCACCCCAGGATGAAGTTGATCAGAGAGATTTGTATCCAACTCGTCATCTCCCCACACATTTTGCTGTAGAGCCCCGGGGAGATGCGGTGCTACCCTCATCATCAAGCTCCTTCCCATCATTGTGGAGTGTGAGGGAGCCACTGTAGCAATAATGAAGCCAAGTCCGTCAATCTGTTCCAGTGGAGCGCCCGAAAGGGGGTTTTCCACGTCCTTTTATTATAATTGGTTACATAAATCATCCTATCATGCGCATGTACTAACTCAGTCCAACTTCTCGCCCCTTCCTCCTGATTGGTGCTTTATGCATAGCGTGTTCCAGTGGTAAACACCTGGTCGGCGCTTAATCAGTGCGTCTCCTGACCAGATGTGGTGGGGGGGGGGGAACCACTTCAGCCGCTCTATGATCGGGGGCGGTTTTCCTACCCCCATAGTGCTTAAGAAGTGTAAAGTTCCTACAAGCCACATACCTGCTCAAGGTGGTTCTGACGTCCTAGAGGAGAGAGAGACAAAAGAATTTCAGTCCTCTCTGACACACACGCACACAGGGGATCCCAGGGAAGGGATTTAGGAAGTATGGGGGAAGAACCCCTGCCCTGGCCCCAGAGCCATTGATTCCCTGAGCTAATGGGGCTTTTCCATCTTTCATATCCCTGTGACTCTGCTAAGAATAATACTCACTCAGATGTCAGCAATGCACATGCCGAGTTACACTGAGATCTCCGACTGCTGGACTCCAGTGCTTATGATTCAGCAGCCCACTCCTCCCTCTGTGGGGGCCTGGCAGTTTCGGTTTCCAACTGTCCCTCGGGGTGGCTCAACCCTATGCCTCACACTCCTCCAAACCTTTCCCCAATGCCACACCCCAACCCAACTCTTCCCACTCCCACTCGACCTCCACCCTGTCTCTTCCTCGCCTCCTCTTGTGAGCTGCCATAAATATAAAGGAAAGAGTAACATAAAATACCTCCCTGCAGCTGTACTGAATCGCTTTACCTCTAAGGGGTTAAGAAGCTCAGATAACCTGGTTGGCTCCTGACCAGAAGGACAGATAAGGAAAGAAGATACTTTCAAATCTGGTGGGTTGGGGGAGGTTTTGTTTGGGCTCTGTTTGTTTGTTCCCTCTCCTGATAGAGAGAGAGACCAAGCAGGTACAACAGCTCCTGAAAACCTACCTGAAATGATCCATCTAAGATTACAAAAATTCTAACTAAGGCAAGGAAATGCGTTAGGTTATTTTTTTGTTTTAGCTTGTGAATTTTTCCTATGCTAAGAGGTAGTTTTATTCCTGCTTTTGTAACTGTGAAGCTGAGTCCAGAGGGGAGTCCTCTGTGTTTGAAATCTTTTTATTACCCTGTAAAGTTACCTTCCATCCTGATTTTGCAGGTGTGATTCTTGTACTTTTTTCTTTATAATAAAGTTATTCTTTAAAGAACCCGATTGATTTTAGTGTCCTAAAGATAAGGGTCTGGTCTGTACTTACATTAAAGGCAATTGGTTGGTATATTATTCTCAAGCCTCCCCAGGAAACGGGGTGAAGGGGTTTGGGGGGATATTTTGGGGGAATAGGGATTCCAAGTGACCCATCTCTGAATTTTTGTTTAAATCACTTGGTGGGGGCATCAAGGACAAGGAAAGGAATTTGTGCCTTGGGGAAGTTTTTAACCTAAGCTGATGGAATATAAGATTAGGGGGTCTTTCATGTGGGTCCCCACATCTGTCCCCCAGAGTTCAAAGTGGGGAGGGAATCCTAACGTGAGCACACTCCCTCCCCGCTCCTCCCTTTCCCTCCCAGCATCTCCTGCACACAGTGGAACAGCTGATTGCAGCAGGCAGATGGTGCTGGAAGAAGGGGGAGGAGTTCATCGGCAGGTCTGACAGTGGGTAGCACTGAGGGGGAGAGCTGGCTGTCCTGGAGCACCCACCTATGTTTCTCAATCAGTCTCACCTGTAGGAATTCACTCTCTGGCGTCTGACACTTCCCCTCCACCTCACTGATCAGCTCACTCAGACGGGAAATCTGCTCGGAGAGTTTACTGACATTTTCATTCTGGATCCTCACAATCTCCTTGTCCAGCTTCTCCAGCTGGGCCAGCAGGAGTCGCTCTTGTTCCTCCAGGAACTGCTGCAATTGCTGAAATTCAAACACAATCTTCTGCCTCTCGGTTTGTATTTGTTTCTGTATGAAATAGGGCAAGGGTTGGTCAGGGACGTGGATGGAGCCCAGGGTCCTTTCATGGAGAGCTGAGTGTGCAGGAGGGTGATTTTCTGTGAAAATCCTACAATTTCTGACATTTGACTCTACCCTGTGGGTACTAGGCAGGGGATTCTCTCACACCTTCCCCTTTGGCCCCTGTATCCCTGTGAAAGGGATGTTTCTCTGTCAGTCATGGTCAGCATCTTCTGTTATTTATGGTCTGTGGAAATTCAGACCCAGAGCAGCAGGAGGCAGGACTCAGCACTACACTGACAGAGACATCAGGGGAGTTAAAAGAAACAAATGTTTTAAAAATGCACAAAATGTCTAGACCCAGTGGACAAGTAGTTCACGGGGACATTTGTGTGAATTCAGGCAAGCCACAAGGGCTACTCATCAACTGAAATGAAAGCTTAGGGCTTGTCTACACATGAATCTAACCCAGCAATCCGTGATCATGGAGAAACACACACAAGCCCATGTTCACGTAGGCCACACAGGAGTCTGCTTCCAGTCAGACCTCCCACTGCCAGTCCCTGCTGGTTCATAACAACAGGCATCTACCAGATATTCCCAGCAATTCCTCTCTCCAGTCGCTTTCAATCCCAGCAGCTTTTCTCTCTCTTCCCTCAGACTGTTCAAATGGGCCTGGATTCTTTCCTGAAGAAACAGAAATGATTTGGGAGGTTTCATCTGGATAGTTGAGAGGTGTTTTTCCTGTTTGGAAGTGGGTGTTTTTCCACCCGAAACCCAAGATGACTGTGGTTCTAATCGCTTTGCAACATCAGGACCACCAAGGTGATGAAACCTCATTAATGGAAACTAGGAGCGTGTCACATTCAGACTCGTTACCAATTCTGGTTCAGTGTTTTTAGTAATTAGCAAGAGATCTCAATTATACCCAAGCTTTACTGGTATTTGTGAATTGATTAATGGTACAGAGCATAACAGCAGGGCTGGCTCCAGACCCCAGCATGCCAAGCGCACGCTTGGGGCGGCGTGCCACGGGAGGGTGGCAGACGGCTCCGGTGGACCTCCCCGCGGCTCTGGTGGACCTCCCGCAGACGTGCCTACGGAGGGTCCGCTGGTCCCGCAGCTCCGGTGGACCTTCCGCAGACGTGCCTGCGGAGGGTCCGTTGGTCCCACGGCTTCGGTGGAGCATCCGCAGGTGTGCCTGCGGGAGGTCCACTGGAGCTGCGGGACCAGCGGACCCTCTGCAGGCACGTCTGCGGGAGGTCCACCGGAGCCGTGGGACCGGTGACCGGCAGAGCACCCCCCCGCGGCGTGCCGCCCTGCTTTGGGCGGCGCAATTCCTAGAGCCGCCTCCGCATAACAGGGCACTGGAGTCACATGGGGGTGAATCAATAAACCTGTTTTTTGAAGGTTTAACAAACAAAGTGATACAAATCTCAGAAGCCACCTGGGTTTCCCTATGGGCTGGGATTTCAGCCCTGAAGCCCTGGGGCTGCACTGTTTGGGCTGAGCTGGTCTAAGCACCAGGGCAAAACTCGTGAGATGTTGGGAGGCCATTCGTCTGGTTTGAAGCTGCACAGTCCCAGTTTTGTGCAGCACTGTCCCTGTCCGGTAGGGTCCCAGCACTGGACGTGGCTTTGTCTGGTGCAAAAGGGAGAGGAGGAGACTGAGGATGCAGGAGGACACCCGTGAGGGTGGGGGCAGGGCTGGGGTGGCACCTTCATGCAGAATGATGCAGGCAGGTGGCACGCTGGAAAAAACGGTGGTGGGATCCACACAGGGTGACTGATACTGGTGAGGACGGGCCCATGCAGGCAGGTGTGAGGGTGTCCCGTGTTCTGGGGATGCCTCAGTGACCTCCCTAATTAGACATGATGCAGATTTGTATAAAGAACGGGTTGGGGGTTGCCCCAGTGCTGTCCTAACCCCTCTCCATGGCAATGCCCCCTGGGAAGGTACCCCACGGTCCCGTTCCCTGGTAAAGATCCCGGAAGCAGTGCATTCTGGGAGATTTCAAAAGGCTGCCTGGTGGGACGAGTGGAACCACTCTGGCTGGTCCTTGCCCACGTACACAACAGAGCAGGTCAGACTGGCACCGGTCAGCTCCAGCCTGGGGTTGGTTTTGCTACAACCCAGTGTAATCCCAGTGGTACTTGGCATGGACCTGAGCTGTCTGGAGCCCTTTTGTTTGGGGGCTCAAGGTGCTCGGGGTCCCACACAGCGTTTAGCCCAGTGATCTCCTCTAGAGTTTAACCCCTCATGGAGCAGCACAGGAGTTCAGAATCCTCCTCTCCCTGGTGCACCTGGGACCTTTATCAAGGCATCTCTCCCTCCTAACGGACACGATTCATCACTGGGTGGGGCTGATGCTAAGATGGCAGCATGGCAAAGTGGTTTGGGTCTTGGACTGGGTCTGGGGAGATCTGGGTTCTATGCTAAGCTCTGTCACTGACATGCTTGGTGACTCTGTGCAACTCGCTGCCCCGCTTTGTGCCTCAGTTTCCTTTCCCACCTTTTGTCTAGCTAGACCAGTGGTCACCTACCAGTCGATTGCGATTAACTAGTTGATCCTGGAGATTCTCCCAGTCGATCGCAATCTCTGGCAACTAGAACTGTGGCCAATGGGAGCTGCGGGAGTGGTTCCTGCAGAGAGGGGCAGCGTGTGTAGCCGCATGCTCCCCTCCAGGGGCCACAGGGGCACATTGGCCCTTTCCAGGAGTGGCGCAGGGTCGGGACAGGCAGGGAGCCTGCGTTAGCCCCGCTGCACTACTGACCAGGAGACACCTGAGGTAAGTCAGTGCTGCCCAGCTGGAGCCAGCTTCCCTCACCCCCTCCTGCACTCCAACCCCCTACTCCAGCCCTGACCCTCCTCCCAGAGCCAGCACCCTGTGCCCTCACCTGCTCCCCAACCCCCTGCCCCAGCCTGGAGCCCTCTCCTGCTCCCCAACCCCCTGCCCCAGGCTCAGCTCAGAGCCCCCTTCAGACTGCAAACCCCTCGGCCCCAGCCCAGAGCCCGCACCCCCACCTGAATCCCAACCTCCTGCCACAGACCGGTGAAGGTGAGCGAGGGTGGGGGAGAGCAAAGGAGAGAGGGGGGGTATGGAGTGAGTAGCCCTTCTGTGGGGTGTATGCAGATCCTGCTTTCAAGATTTGATATTTTGCCTCTGTTGCTGCACAGCCAGATCATTAATTTTGTTACAGCATCTCCCCACACAATGAAGACTTTACAGAGCTGAATGATGAGTCACACCCATGACAGGGAACTCTCAGTGAAATTAGCCTGTCATTAAACCTCAGAAGTTAACCCATTAAATTTCACAGCAATTCCCTACCTTGTACTCCTGGGCAGCCTCCTCGATGGGGACCACCGTGTGAGCGCGGTGAGCCCGGGATCTGTCGCACACCACACAGATGGGGGTTTGATCCTCTTCACAGAACAGTTTCAGAGCCTCCTGGTGTCTCTCACACACCCCATCCCCTCCTGTTCCCCTTACTGCCTGTAAACTCAACTGCTTGGTGATTTCTACGACATTTGCCAGCTGCCTGTTGGGCCTGAGGTTTCCCTGTTGCACAGTTTCTCTGCACTGAGGGCAGGAGGCGGCTGTATCGGATCCCTCCCAGCACTGGCTGATGCAGGCTTGGCAGAAATTGTGCCCACACTCCACACTGACAGGTTCTGTGAAATACTCCAGACAGATGGGACATGTCGCTTCCTCCTGGAGCCTTTCCACGGGGTTCTCTGCAGCCATGGCTTCCTCTGGGCAGTTTGTAACAGGCTTTGTTTCAAATTCCTGAATTCACACTATGCCCCGCCTTCAGCAGCAAGGGGGTGTTTCCTTGCCTGAAAATGACTCCTGCTGTTTGCTGAGCAGGAAGGACCCAGCCAATTTTACCCTTGGAGGCTTTAGTGTAAAAATGTACAATCACACCAGTGACAGGTAACTTTCAGTGAAATCAGCCTGTAATTAAAACCCCAAAGGGATCCTGGCCTGCAATCAGCCCCTGAGCTGTTGGGGAGGTTCACTGAGGCATGGCCCTGTGAGGCTGAACCTGGAGGAGCAGGAGCTGGGTGTCTAAGGAGTGATAGTCAGGCTGGGCAGAATTTTGTTTATAATAACTAATTTTGACAGATAATCTTTATTTTAAGCAATTTTTATATTTATCGATTTAAACTTTCACAGCTGCACAACAAACTGGGTTTTAAGCATTTCATTCCATTTAAAATGTTCACGGTTGTGGGAAATTATGGGGGGATCAGACAATATTTTGGTCAGACCAGAACTATTTAATGACACTGGACACTGAGAGTCAAAAATGTTGAAGCTTTAGAACTGTTAAAATTGCCTGTGAGCAGGTAAATCTCCTCCCTCCCCCAGCAGCTCCCCCAGGGCAGTAACCCAGAGCCTCCCCCACCACCACACGGACCAAGGCTGAAAGTCCATCTGATGGCGGCTCAGGGGCCTGTGGAATGTGCTGGGAGCTCAGCCTGGGCCCTAGTGGGACAGGTGTCCTGTAACACAACCACTCCCAGCCATAGGCGGCAGGTTTGTATAATTTTTGGTGGGGCCCAAAATGGTGGTGCCCCCCCGCTCCCGCCCTGTAAGCCGATATAAAATGAAGCTACAACGCGTCAGTGCCACAAGATTACAAGGGTCAATTAAAAGTGGAAAGTCAGAAGCAGCACTTGCCTACTTCAATATACAGTATTATATTTTGTTGCATCTGTTGTGATGAAGTGGGAATGTTCTTAATATTTTCTCTGAATACTGTGTGGGTGCCTCAGTTTCCCCTGCAAGATGCCAACTGAAGGTGTTGGGGACAAAGAGATCAGGTGGCCTCCTTGTCCAGAAGAGACACAGAGGCCAGAGGAGGGAGTGTCAGTTTGGAGCTGGCTGGGGAAATTGGGAGAGACCCAGAACTTGGTTCTGGGCTCCCACCCCCAAGATGGACCTGACAGAGGGTTCTGTATTCTGTACCAACAAGATCTGTTTAAACTGTGTTCCGTCATCTAATAAACCTTCTGTTTTACTGTCTGGCTGAGAGTCACATCTGACTGCAGAGTTGGGGTGCAGCGACCTCTGGTTGCCCCAGGACCAGCCTGGGCAGACTCACTTTGGAAAGTGCATGACGTGGAAGGGCATGCTGAATGCTCCGAGGTCAGACCCAGGAAGGTGTAAGCTTCTTGCCCTGGAGACAGTATGCTCTGAGAGGAGGCTCCCAGAGTCCTGACTGGCTTTGTATGGAGATGTTCCAAAGCATCACAGCATCCCCTTCCACACCGTGCACTTCCCAGAAGTCCGCACAGGCACTGGCACTCCTCCTCCGGCCTTTGTCTCTTTTCCAGGCATTAGGAGGCCACCTGATCTCTCTGTTCTCCAACACCTTCAGTTGGCACCTTGCAGGGGAAACTGATTTGGGAGAAATGAAGTAAAGCTGCCCAAACCGAGCTTGAGCACTCCTGAATTTTGAGGTGTTCAAATCTGGAAGGCAGGTGCTGGGGTGGGAGAGGGCTGTGGGCTCCATGGGGGAGCATGGCAGCAACTGTCTGGAGCTGCATGGAGCCAGATACGCTGGTCTGAGTGGCACAGTAAGCAGTTTGGGGGTTGGAGAAGAGGTAGGGAGTTCCGGGGGGCAGTCAAGGGACAAGGAGCAGGGGGAGTTGGATGGGGCAGAGGTTCGAAGGGGCAGTCAGGGGACAGGCAGCAATTGGATAGGCATGGGAGTCTAAGAGGTTTATCAGGGGACAGGTAGGGGTGCGGTCCTGGGGAAGTTGGGTGGGGTCGCAGGCGGGGGCAGGTGGGGACAAGGAGAAGGGAGGCTTAGATAGGGGCTGAGGTCCCAAGGGGCAGTTAGGGGCAGGGTCTCTGGAGGGTAATTGGGGAACAAGGACCAGTGGGGCTTAGATAGGGGGTGGAGGTTCTGGGGGGCAGTTGGGGCCGGGGTCGGGGGAGGGGGCAATCAGCGGACAGAGGCTGGGATTCAAAGGGCTCTGGGCTGCTGGCAGCCGCGGGGATCCCAGAGCACTTTAAATCCCAGCCCCGGCAGGGAGTCACAGGACTCTGGGATGCCTGCCACCGCAGGGAGCACAGAGCATTATAAATCCCCGCCCGGCAGGGGATCAGAGGGCTCTGGGCTGCCGGCTGCGTGGGAGCCCAGAACCCTTTAAATCTCCGCCGCGGCTGGGAATTAAAGGGATCAGGGCTGCCTGCAACTGCGGGGAGCCCGCAGCCCTTAAAAACTCAGCCGCGGCAGGGATTTAAAGGGCTCTGGGCTGCCTGCAACCGGGGGGAGCTGAGACCCTTTTAAATCCCAGCCGCGGCCGGGAATCAGAGGGCTCTGCGCTGCCCGCTGAGGCGGGGAGCCCAGAGCCCTTTAAATCTCAGCTGCGGCTGGGATTTAAAGGGCTCTGGGCTGCCTGCACCCGCGGGGAGCACAGAGCTTTTAAAATCCCAGCCGCGGCCGGGAATCAGAGGCTCTGGGCTCGCCGCAGCAGGCAGCCCAGAGCCCTCTGATTCCCGGCCGCGGCTGGGATTTAAAGGGCTCTGGGCTGCCTGCAACCGCGGGAGCGCAGAGTTTTAAATCCCAGCCGCGGCTGGGCTTTAAAGGGCTCTGGGCTGCCTGCACCGCGGGGAGCCCCGAGCCGGTTAAATACCCGCCGCCGCCGGGAATCAGAGGCTCTGGGCTTCCCTGCGGGCAGCCCAGAGCCTTTAAATCCCAGCCGCGCGGGAATCAGAGGGCTCTGGGCTGCCTGCAACCGGGAGCCCAGAGCCCTTTAAATCACAGCCGCGGCGGGGATTTAAAGGGCTCTGGGCTGCCTGCAAACGCGGGGAGCACAGAGCTTTTAAAATCCCAGCCGCGGCCGGGAATCAGAGGGCTCTGGGCTGCCTGCTGCGGCGGGCCGCCCAGTGCCATTTTAATCCCCGCCGCGGCCGGGAATCAGAGGGCTCTGGGCTGCCTGCAACCGCGGGGAGCCCAGAGCCTTTTAAATCTCAGCCGCTGCTGGGATTTAAAGGGCTCTGGGCTGCCTGCAACCGCGGGGAGCCCAGAGCCTTTTAAATCCCAGCCGCAGCCGGGAATCAGAGGGCTCTGGGCTTCCCGCTGCAGCAGGCAGCCCAGAGCCCTCTGATTCCCGGCCGCGGCTGGGATTTAAAGGGCTCTGGGCAGCCCTGGCGGCGGCGGCAGCAGCGGGGGGCGCTCCAAGCAGGGGAGAAAAAACATTGGTGGGGCAGAGCCCCTGCTTGGGATTTATTCATGGGGCTAAAGCCCCAGAGCCCCATATAAGTCGGCGCCTATGCTCCCAGCAAGGCCCTGCCCCCATTTTCTCCATTTGTCAGTCCAGGCAGAGAGACCAGGGACTGCAGGGAGACCAAGCTCCTGTCCCCCAGGTGAGGGCTGGGGCCCAATGGCCGAGGGCAGCGGGTGTGCGGGGAGCTCGCACTAGGGGCTGCAGCCACCATCTGATGTCCGGGGCCTCCAGTTATGGCAGCTGCCAGTGCCTGGTAGTGATGGCGGCGGCTGGGAGCCCCAGGCCCTTTGAATTCGCCCCAGCAGGCTGCAGGGCTCCTAGGCGCACGCGCTGGGTGCGTACAGTGGCACATTAGGGGAAGGTGAAGCCCCGGACCCTGGCAGGAGCCATGCTGGGCGGGGAGGGAGGATAAGCCCTGAACCCCGGCAGGAACTGCACTGGCCAGGGGTGGGGAGAAGAAGCCCTGGACCGTGGTAGCTGGGCAGGCGGTTGGGCAGAGTGGGTAGGAGAAGCCCTGGACTCCAGCAGGAACTATGCAGGGTGGGGTGGGGGGGGCAGAAGATGTGGGGCTGAAGCCCGACCCCCTTCTGTTCAGAGATGGCCTGAGTCCCTCTCTCTCCCGTGCCCCATGCGCAGAGCTGGCTCTAACTCTCAGGCTGTAGAGAAATTCAGCCCAAATCTACTCACCTTGGTATCTCCGTTTCCCCCCTCACCACAAAGCTATGAAGGGATTCAGCTTAGGAGGCAGAGTCAGCATTAGCCGCATTTGGCAGATGGGATCTAGGGTACACAGAGGTGAAGTGACTTTCCAAAGACCAAAAATTATACAAACCTGCCGCCTATGTGCAAGGGCCCTGTGGCTGGGGGGCATCCCCCTATCCTGGTGCCCTTGAAGGAGCAGAGTGTGTGTGTCTAAGGAAGAATAGTCAGGCTTGGCAGAATTCTTTATATATATATATATACATAATTAACAGATAGTCTTGCAGCTAGTTTTAAGCATTTTTTCAATATTTATTGAGTTACATTTTCACAATTGCACAAAACTCTGGGTTTAGCATTTCCTTCCAATTGTTCTCAATTTCAGTTTTCACAGTTGCGGGAAATTATGGGAGGATCCATCAATAGCACGTCAGACCCCAATGATTTAATGTTACTAGACACCGAGATTAAAAAAGTTGAAGCTTTATAACTATGAAAACACAGATGGTTGCATCACCTGTCAAAAGATGCAGAGTCACTGTCCTTCAATCAAACTCGAATAAGTTCTCAATCAGCCTTGTTCTTACTTTGTGTATCTGTAATTACCATTCTCAATTGAAATATTCCAGGTGCCGGGGCACCTGGAGCCCATATAACCTGGCGCCTATGACAGTGGGTTCCTGTTTGTGGGTTGCTAATCAGAGACAGACACTCCTCTGCAGCTCAGATTTAGGCACCTATCCATGAGAGGGGTGTGGCTTAGGACATCCCTTTCCCCCTTGTCGGCATCTCCCATTGGCTAGCTGACATGGCTCCCCGCCTACTGAGGTGGCTTTTGTGAATTGCATTGTAAGGTGCCTGTGTTGCCCATGGATTGTCTAGGGAGTTTAGACCTCTGACTCAGCTCTGAGGGTCACAGTGCTGCTGTCCCTGTGATTTTCTCGCTGCCTAAAAATTACGCACTGTGACACTCAGCATTGCAGCACCCGAGTCCCTTCATGGACCGCACCCTGTGCAACCAGTCACCTCTCCGCAGAGCACAGCTGAGCAATTCCTGATTGACATGGGTCTGCACAGGACAGAGACAGAGCACAGGCTGGAGAGTGACACATCACACAGTAAAACCCAAACTCTCTTCCCAGAGGCTCAATATTCCTTGCAGCTGGAACATTAAAGTGGAAGAAACAAGAAGAATTGTTTGTAATGTTTTATTTACAGTAAGTTGCTGGAAAGTAGCAAAATAAAAGGAGCTGAGAAGGAGCTTTAATAACCACAGCACGGCCAGGAGATCCCCAGCTACTGAGAACAATGGCAGGAGCTCTGGCTGGGAGACCCCCATGAGATCTAATCCCACAGATCTGTACAAAACACTCCCTGCTGCTGCTGCTTCTCCCACCCCCCAACCCTGATTGATTCATGCTGTGTCCCTGCCACCCCCACCTTCGCCTGTTCCCTGCCCGGCTGTTAGTTCTGCCCCCTGCCCAGCCCCCACCTCTGCCCCTCAGAGCCCCTCTGCCCCTCCTGCAGCTTCAGAGGTTCTTCCCCCCTCTCATCCCTGGGGCTGCCGAGAGGGTGGGGGAGGCACTTCCAGGGGCCATAGAGATAAGGAGCCAGAGGCTGGGTAGATGGGAGTCCTGCAGGGTCATAGAGACTGGGCTGTGTGTGGCTAGAGAGGTTGAGTTCTGGTTCCCCCCTCAACTGTGTGTCTCAGGGACACAGTCTGAGCTGGGATCCCCATGTCCCCACCCAGAACCAGGGTCGGATTCTCCCCCTAGGGACGGAGCCCGGCGGGAAAGTGAAGATCGGGGCCTCGTCACCAGCATCGATAAATGTCACCTGCCCCCGGTCACAGTCCAGACAAACCCAGATACTGCTGGGGGCCCGGCTCAGGGGCAGGGGGGTCTCAGGGGAGGTGAGAGCCTGGAACTGATCCCCCCATCGCTCCACAGCCCAGATCCCCCCCTCAGGGCTGAGGCTGATCCCTCCCTTCCTCCCCACAGACTCTCTGGCCACCCCCACGGCCCAGTATGGCCCATCCCCCACCTCCACCTCCCAGCAGTGTCTCCCAGAGGTGAATCCCTCACAGCCCAGCACACATGGAGCAGCGTCAAATCTCTTAGGGTTGTTGGGCAGTTGCTGTTGTGTGTCTTCCCATCTCACACTTTTCTGATCCTCAGACAGGACGAGGTCATGATGAGCCGTGTCTGGATCCAGAGTCACATTCGCTGGAGAGAGAATCAGAGCGTTAGGGGCAGAGCTCAGCCCTGGGGGAGTCTGGGGCCATTTCTCACACTCCCCAGCAGCCCCGTTCTGGCTGGGACAGTCTCAGATCCCAGGGAACTGCCTCTTTCCTGGACACCTGAGACTGAGCAGAGATGTCACTGCAGCTCCTCAGTCTTTGTAACGGGTCCCACTTCATTAGTTTCTCATTTATCACAGAGGCTTCAGCTCCCTGCTCCCTCTGCTGGGGCTGCCCCATTCCCAGCAGCACAGACCAAGTCCCCGCCCCCACAAGCCAGGGCCGGCTCCAGACACCAGCCCACCAAGCACGTGCTTGGGGCGGCACCTTGGGAGGGGGCGGCGATCGGGGTTTGTTTTTGTTTTTTTCGGTTTGGCCGGGCAGCGCTAGGGGGCCAAACCAAAAAAACTTGGGCAGCACGGCGCTCGGCGGGGCGGGGATTTGGGCAGCGTGACATGATGCTCGGGGGGGCGGAGGGCTTGGGCGGTGCGACGCTCGCGGGGGCAGGGCAGCGCTCTTTTTGTTTGCTTGGGGCGGCATAAATGTTAGAGCCGGCCCTGCCCCGAGTGTCGACGCCCAAGCCCCCACTCCTCCCGAGCACCGCACCACGCCACCCAAGTTCCCACCCCCCGAGCGCCAGGTGGCCTCAGCCCCCCACCCCCCCCGACCGTCGCGCTGCCCAAGTCCCTGCCCCCCCCGAGCGTCGCGTCGCCAAAGTCCCCGCTGCCCCGAGTGTCGCGTCGCGTCGCACCGCCCAAGTCCCCGCTGCCCCGAGTGTCGCGTCGCGCCGCCCAAGTCCGACCCCTTCCCCCCAAGCGTTGCCCGGCCAAACCAAAAAAACCAAAAATAAACCCCGAGTGCCGCCCCGTCCCAAGGTGCCGCCCCAAGCACGTGCTTGGTAGGCTGGTGTCTGGACCCGGCCCTGTGTGGCAGAGAGCTCTGTTCGCGTGTGACTCAGTTAAGAGTGTTTCTGTTCATCAGCGTGGGCATGAACTCAGCACTGAGGTTGGTGTCAGGACTCTTTTTGTGTCCCCGCCCCCTCCGTGGCCCTGACTGAGGCCCTGCCCCCTGGCCAGGCTGGGAGACTTGCCCGCTATGGAGAGCCCCTGACACTCCACCTGCCCTGGACATGGGTCCATGGGCCTTTGGCAGCAGTCCCCAGCCCATGTCCCCACTCCCCGGGGTGCACCACCCTGGGCAGTTGGAGGATCCAGGGCTCCTCAGTGCAGTCCCTGGATGGCAGCCTGGTTCTGGCTTCTGGCCTGGCCAGGGGGCAGGGCCTCAGGTAAAGAGGAGCAGGGGTGGCGCCACTGAGAGAGGCCAGCACCAGGGAGAGATTGGTGCTGCGGGTAGGGGCTGCACTACATAGTGTGGCAAAGTACCTTCTCAGTCTCCCCAGCCTCTGCTGTTTTTAGCCCTGGTGAGACAGGCTTGGGTAATGCAGTCCCCATTAGGACTCAGGGGAAGTCTGTTCCCTGTCTCTCCACCAGTCTTGTTTAAAGTATTTTTACCCTGCTTTGTGGGAGAGCGTACTGCCACTCCTCCTGGAGAGGCTCGCTGCCTTGCTGCTCCAACACTCCTGGCAGCCGGGCTCCTTCTCCCTCTGCTCCCAGTCAGTTGATTCTAATTTGCTACCCTTTGCTGAACCTGACTGACCTGTAGTTGCCTACCAGTTGATAAGGAGGAGGGCCTTTTAACCCTCTGGGACTGACTCCTACTCCCCGGGTTGCAACTGTCTGTCCTGAGTTTATCACAATAGATAGGAGCTGCTCAGCTGCCTTGCCCTAAGCATAGATACTGCCTGCGATGCTCCACACCTGCCCAAGGCAACGTGGCCCTCTATCCCCAAACTATGCGCATGCTAAAAAGTGTTCTGGTCATCCCATCTTTAAAAGTGTGGGGGGTGGGGTGGGAGACATGGGCTCCTGGATCGCCTTACCGTTTAATGTGTTATTTTTAGGGCTGTGTGTGTGACATGGTCGCTGTCAGTTTGGTTGGTAACTTTAGCTACAATCTCATGAAGACGTTTTCTCTGGAATTTTCTCATAATTTAAAGGCAATCTTCACCCGCAGACTCACCCTGTCTGTGTGCTCCAAAGAATTCTCCTCTTTTTCTCTCCAATTCAGACGGCAGAGTGTCTTGGGGGAGAAAGGAGAAGAGAGGTGAGATTTCAGACTTTCATATTCATAAGAGCATCCCCACTCTGAAACTGTTTTATAATTATGACAGAGAAACAGACAGAGAGGCCCAGAGACACACTCAGATATTTAATATAAAAAGGTCTGAAATCTATTTCCCCTCTCAATCAGGCATCTCTCAGCAATGGAGCCAGCAGCCTTGCAGCCTCACAACTATCCCAGGACACACAATCTGTAAGATATTTACTTTTCCCTCCTCATCCCCTCCCTCCCTTCAGACTCCAGTTGGTTTGTCTCAATCACTTACTGCCTTTTGTCGTAACCTAGACCCAGAGCCTGCAAAGACTTTGGCATAAAAGTAATTTTACCCACTTTGGTCCCTTTGACACTAACGGGATGTTCAGAGTTTGTGAAATCCTGGCTCTAATGGTGAGCTGTTGGGTCTCAGTGTCTCCACAGAGAGGAGCATGATGGGGCCTTCTCATCCATAGGCAGAAATTGGAATAATAATATCATTTTATCCATGTGGACACTGAGGTGGAGGAAGGCTGGCTCCATGGACCAGATTCACCCTTGTACCCACAAAAGGAGAGAGGGGAGGGGCCATTTGTGACTCTGCTATTCAGTGGCTGCAGGGGCCGGTGCAGACCTTGGCACAAGCAGAGGAAGTTTTGAAGCCAGCCAGAGCTACATCCCTATGACAATGGCCCCCGTGTGTTTAGGCCACTGTGCAGAGTGTCTGAGGCCCAGCTTTCAACGGCCCATGTAGCTCTGTCCCTTGTCCACCTGCTCTCTCTTCCACCTGCCCTCACCACCCCCACCCCATTCCCAGCCCTCTCAGGAACCCGCCTTGTGCCTGTAGCTGCTGGGGAGGAGGCACAAGAGGTGCCTGTGCTGGAGGGATCCCTGACCGTGGGGGAAGGGCTTTCTCCTTCCCTACAGCCCATTTGGCCCAAACTAGCTGCAAACGGGACCAGAGCTCAGTGATGTGCTGGATCTGCCTTTGAGAAATGTGCCCCATGGCTGGTGATGGGGCAGTAGACGGGGAGGGCTCTGAGCTATAGACAGTTCTTTGCCACGTGTCTGGCGGTTGGGTTTTGCCAAAATACTCGGTATCCAACTGACCATCATATCTGGGGTGGGGAAGGAATTTTCCCCCAAGTCAGATTCACAGAGAGCCTGGGGATTATTTTCCTTCCTTCCTCTGTAGCCTGGGGCACGGGTCAGTTGCAGTTTTAACCTAGAGTCAATGGTGGATTCTCTGTAACTTGTGTAGCGGGGCAGTTATCACCCTCCTGGGATAAAAGGAGGTAAAAGGTGAAAAGCAGCTGAGGTCGGCTGACTGGGGAGGCAGCCACAGCTGGGGCCACACCCAATTAGGTCACAGCTGGCCCTGATCAAAGGTCTGGGAGCTAGGCAGGCAAGAGTCTCACTGCAGGGCTGCCTGGGAGCAGAGCACAAGGTACCTTACCCAGAGCAGGGCTGGGGCGGGGCAGGCAGAGCTGGGGACCTCTGGCCTGGCAAGTCCCCAGGCTGAGGCCTTGTTAAGGGCCATAGATGGTACTAGGGCTAGAAAGGCAGTAGGTCCAACCCCTTTGCTAATGATGAGTGGACATTGTGGACTGCAGGCTGCCCCAGAGAAAGGGGGCTAGATGACTGGCAGTAACCACTGAGGCAAGGTGGGTATAGAGGGTTGGGATGCCCCTGGGAGAGGAGACCCAGAGTGTGGGGGTACTGCTGTGGGCAGAACCCCAAGGTAAGGGGCACTGGAGTCCAGGAGGGGCATGGGGGGCTCTGAGGCAGGAGAGACACTGGCCAGCAGTGGGCGCTCTGGAGCGGGAAAGCTAATTCCCGGACTGACCAGCAGGAGGCGCCGCACTGCTGAGTGCTCAACCAGTTACACTTGAAGTTTTAAAATCATGATTTAAGGACGTCAGTAACTTGGCCAGAGGTTAGGGGTCGATTGCAGGAGTGGGTGGGTGAGATTCTGTGGCCTGCAGTGTGCAGTTGGTCAGACTGGATGATCAAGATGGTCCCTTCTGGCCCTAAAGTCTTTGAGTCATTTCTTAATTTAACAGCATCATCTAAGTGTGAACCAATTGATCAGCACCATTCTCTTCTCAGAGGCTCATCCCAATTTCCATTCCTAGATCCCTTCTAAGTACCTTTGAACTTCCCCAGAATCTCCATTAGCACAATCGTTTTCTGGGAGAAACCAGTGACTCTCTGGGAGAGACCAGAAGTCTCCTCTGGCTGCTGGAACTTCCCCTTCTCACACCTGGAGGGAAACAATTTCACTTGATTATATTTTACTGTGTGACTCATTAGAAGTTCTGGCTAGTGAGTCGCTGCTCTAATGGGCCTGGAGTTAGAATTCCTCGACTTCTCCCAGCCTCAGAGCAGGTGCAACACAACCCAGGGCCAAGCAACCTTCCCTTCAAAGGTCATGAATATTCTTCAACTCTGGTCTGGAGAGATCAGCTCTGGGGACAAAAGGGGAATTGAGTCTCCATGGCCAATTCACTCACAGGCCTCCATGCTCTGAGGGACAGGAGGTTCCCAGGTGAAGTGCTGTAGAAATCTGCCTCTAGGAACTAGACTGAGACACCAACTACCCCTTCCCCAGCTCATTTCTCACAGGTCTCCAAACAGCCCTCAGATGGGGAAAGGCTCTTGAAAACTACTGCCCTGGGCTGAACAGTGACCAGTGCCCAGCAGTGACAGGCCCATATTCCATCCCCACAATCCTGAGGCAGCCAGTCCCCCAGGGATGTGACATCTCTACAAAATACTTGAGGTCAGTCTTTCCCACTGACTGGAGAATTCCAGAGTCTTCTGTACAAGAGTGAGCACCCCAGGATGAAGTTGATCAGAGAGATTTGTATCCAACATGTGATCCCCCACACATTTTGCTGTAGAGCCCCGGGGAGATGCGGTGCTACCCTCATCATCAAGCTCTTTCCCAGCATTGTGGAGTGCGAGGGAGCCACATACCTGCTCAAGGTGGATCTGACATCCTAGAGGAGAGAGAGACAAAAGAATTTCAGTCCTCTCTGACTGACACACACACACACACGGGATTCCAGGGAAGGGATTTAGGAAGTATGGGGGAAGACACCCTGCCCTGGCCCCAGGGTCATTGATTCCCTGAGCTAATGGGGCTTTTCCATCTTTCATATCTCTGTGACTCTGCTAAGAATAATACTCACTCAGATGCATGGGTGGCAAGTTTGTAAAAATTTTGGTGGGGCCCAGAACCCGCCCCCAACTCCGCCCCCCCAGCTCCGCCCCCACCTGCCTAAGGCTCTGGGAGGGGGCTCGGCGGGGGAGGTCTGGGGTGCAGATCCTGGGCTGGGGATTAGGGTGCAGGAAGGGTGCTGGGTGCAGGCTCTGGGCTGGGGCAGGGGGTGGGTGTGCAGGAGGGGGTGAAGGGTGCAGGCTTTGGGATGGAGTTTGCGGTTGGGAAGGGGTGTGTGGGAAGGGGGAGGGAGTTTGGGGATAGGAGGGAGTGCAGGGTGAGGACTGTGGGGCTGAGGAGGTGGGCTACATGAGGCAGGCGGGGGCTCCGGGCTAGGGAAGAGGGTTGGGCTGTGGGGTGAGGGCTGTGGATCAGGGGTTCATGATGGGGGGCCGCTCCGGGCTGGGGACGTGGATTCGGGTGTGGGGGGAATGAGGGCTCTGGCTGGGGCTGAGGGTTTGGGGTTGGAGAGGCTCAGGGTAAGGGCAGCCTGCCTTGCCAGTACTGGCGGAGGGCAGGCACTAGGACCCTGCGGCAGCAGACAGCAAATCTGCTGGGAGCCCTCCGGGCAGCACAGGCAGGGGAGAGGCGCGCTGCGTTCTGTCAGGCAGGGACGCAACACAACGCGTCGGGGAAACACGCGGAGGGGGTGGCAGGCGGGGCTGGGACCTGCTCCAGGCAGGTCGCGGCGGGGAGACCTGCGGTGGCCGGGGCTGATCCAGGAAGGACCGGGGGGCGGGAAGAGACCCAGCTCCAACTATTGCTGGAGCAGGGCGCCCAGCCCTGAATATTGCTGGGGCCCGGGCCCCACACAAATATATAACCTGCCGCCCATGCTCAGATGTCAGCAATGCACATGCTGAGTGACACTGAGCTCTTCGACTGCTGGACTCTAGTGCTTATGATTCAGCAGCCCGCTCCTCCCTCTGTGGGGGTCTGGCATGTTTCTAATGATGAGTGCCGGTTTCCAATTGTCCCTGGGGGTGCTCAACCCCATGCCCCACCTCCATTCCAAACCTTTCCCCAATGCCACACCCCAGCCCAACTCTTCCCCCTCCCACTCAACCTCCACACTGTCTCTTCCTCGTCTCCTCTTGTGAGCTGCCATAAATATTAAGGAAAGAGTAACATGGAATACCTCCTTGGAGCAGTACTGAATCGCTTTACCTCTAAGGGGTTAAGAAGCTCAGATAACCTGGTTGGCTCCTGACCAGAAGGACCGATAAGGAAAGAAGCTACTTTCAAATCTGGTGGGTTGGGGGAGGTTTTGTTTGGGCTCTGTTTGTTTGTTTCCTCTCCTGATAGAGAGATAGACCAAGCAGGTACAACATCTCCTGAAAACCTACCTGAAATGATCCATCTAAGATTACAAAAATTCTAACTAAGGCAAGGAAATGCGTTAGGTTATTTTTTTTGTTTTAGCTTGTGAGTTTTCCCTATGCTAAGAGGTAGTTTTATTCCTGTTTTTGTAACTGTGAAGCTGAGTCCAGACGGGAGTCCTCTGTGTTTGAAATCTTTTTATTACCCTGTAAAGTTACCTTCCATCCTGATTTTGCAGGTGTGATTCTTGTACTTCTTTCTTTATAATCAAGTTCTTCTTTAAAGAACCTGATTGATTTTAGTGTCCTAAAGATAAGGGTCTGGTCTGTACTTACATTAAAGGCAATTGGTTGGTATATTATTCCCAAGCCTCCCTAGGAAAGGGGGTGAAGGGGCTTGGGGGGATATTCTGGGGGAATAGGGATTCCAAGTGACCCATCTCTGAATTTTTGTTTAAATCACTTGGTGGTGGCAGCAAGGACAAGCAAAGGAATTTGTGCCTTGGGGAAGTTTTTAACCTAAGATGATGGAATATAAGATTAGGGGGTCTTTCATGTGGGTCCCCACCTCTGTCCCCGAGAGTTCAAAGTGGGGAGGGAATCCTAACGTGAGCACACTCCCTCCCCGCTCCTCCCTTTCCCTCCCAGCATCTCCTGCACACAATGGAACAGCTGATTGCAGCAGGCAGATGGTGCTGGAAGAAGGGGGAGGAGTTGATCGGCAGGGCTGAGGGTGGGTAGCACTGAGTGGTAGAGTTGGCTGTCCTGGAGCACCCACCTATGTTTCTCATTCAGTCTCACCTGTAGGAATTCACTCTCTGGCGTCTGACACTTCCCCTCCACCTCACTGATCAGCTCACTCAGACGGGAAATCTGCTCAGAGAGTTTACTGACATTTTCATTCTGGATCCTCACAATCTCCTTGTCCAGCTTCTCCAGCTGGGCCAGCAGGAGTCGCTCTTGTTCCTCCAGGAACTGCTGCAATTGCTGAAATTCAGACACAATCTTCTGCCTCTCAGTTTGTGTTTGTTTCTGTATGAAATAGGGCAAGGGCTGGTCAGGGACATGGATGGAGCACAGGGTCCTTTCATGGAGAGCTGAGTGTGCAGGAGGGTGATTTTCTTTGAAAATCCTCAGATTTCTGACATTTGACTCTACCCTTTGGGTACTAGGCAGGGGATTCTCTCACACCTTCCCTTTTGGCCCCTATATCCCTGTGAAAGGGATGTTTCTCTGTCAGTCATGGTCAGCATCTTCTGTTATTTATGGTCTGTGGAAATTCAGACCCAGAGCAGCAGGAGGCAGGACTCAGCACTACACTAACAGAGACGTCAGGGGAGTTAAAAGAAACAAATGTTTTAAAAATGCACAAAATGTCTAGACCCAGTGGACAAGCACTTCACGGGGACATTTGTGTGAATTCAGGCAAGCCACAAGGGCTACTCATCAACTGAAATGAAAGCTTAGGGCTTGTCTACACATGAATCTAACCCAGCAATCCGTGATCATGGAGAAACACACACAAGCCCATGTTCACGTAGGCCACACAGGAGTCTGCCTCCAAACAGACCTCCCACTGCCAGTCCCTGCTGGCTCATAACAACAGGCACCTACCAGATAGTCCTGGCAATTCCTCTCTCCAGTCGCTTTCAATCCCAGCAGCTTTTCTCTGTCTTCCCTTAGAGTTTTCAAATGGGCCTGGATTCTTTCCTGAAGAAACAGAAATGATTTGGGAGGTTTCATCTGGATAGTTGAGAGGTGCTTGGAAGTGGGTGTTTTTCCACCCGAAACCCAAGATGACTGTGGTTCTAATCACTTTGCGACATAAGGACCACGAAGGTGATGAAACCTCATTAATGGAAACTAGGAGCGTGTCACATTCAGACTCGTTACCAATTCTGGTTCAGTGTTTTTAGTAATTAGCAAGAGATCTCAATTATACCCAAGCTTTACTGGTATTTGTGAACTGATTAATGGTACAGAGCATAACAGGGCACTGGAGTCACATGGGGGTGAATCAATAAACCTGTTTTTTGAAGGTTTAACAGACAAAGTGTTACAAATCTCAGAAGCCACCAGGGTTTCAATATGGGCTGGGATTTCAGCCCTGAAGCCCTGGGGCTGCACTGGTTGGGCAGAGCTGGTCTAAGCACCAGGGCAAAACTCGTGAGATGTCGGGAGGCCATTCGTCTGGTTTGAAGCTGCACAGTCCAGTTTTGTGGAGCACTGTCCCTGTCCGGCAGGGACTCAGCACTGGAAGTGGCTTTGTCTGGTGCAAAAGGGAGAGGAGGAGACTGAGGATGCAGGAGGACACCCGTGAGGGTGGGGGCAGGGCTGGGGTGGCACCTTCATGCAGAATGATGCAGGTGGGTGGCACGCTGAAAAAATGGTGGTGGGGTCCACACAGGGTGACTGATACTGGTGAGGACGGGCCCATGCAGGCAGGCGTGGGCATGTCTGATGTTCTGGGGATGCCTCAGTGACCTCCCTAATTAGACATGATGCAGATTTGTATAAAGAACAGGTTGGGGTTTGCCCCAGTACTGCCCTAACCCCTCTCCATGGCAATGCCCCCTGGGTAGGTACCCCATGGTCCCATTCCCTGGTCAAGATCCCGGAAGCAGTGCATTCTGGGAGATTTCAAAAGGCTGCCTGGTGGGACTAACAGAACAGCTCTGGCTGGTCCCTGCCCACGTACACAACAGAGCAGGTCAGACTGGCACTGGTCAGCTCCAGCCTGGGGTTGGTTTTGCTACAACCCAGTGTAATCCCAGTGGTACTTGGCATGGACCTGAGCTGTCTGGAGCCCTTTTGTGTGCGGACTCGAGGTGCTCGGGGTCCCACACAGCGTTTAGCCCAGTGATCTCCTCTAGTGCAGGCCGGCAGCATCTGAGTTTAACCCCTCGTGGAGCAGCACAGGAGTTCAGAATCCCAGTGGGAAACATCATCGCCCTGCAGAACCTGGGACCTTTATCAAGGCGTCTTTTCCTCCTAATGGCCACACTTCGTCACTGCTCAGTGCTGCTGGGGGTGGGCAGGGGGAGGCAGCGTAGCCTAGTGGATAGAACACTGCATTTGGCCTTGGAAAAGTGGGGGTTATACCCAGCTCTGCCACTGACCCACTAAGTGACTTTGGACAAGTCACTTCTCCTCACTGTGCCTGAGTTTCCCCTCCCACCCTTTGTCTGTCTTGTCCAGTTAGACTGTTAGACAGTTAGAGGGCAGGGATTGTCCCTCACTGGGTTTTGTGCAGGGCCCCCCACAATCGAGGTCAGATCCCATCTGGGGGCTGCTGGGATGCAAACAACAATATTAAACCCTGTGATCCAATCAGTAATAACAGCCACAGCTTGTAACTCCCCCTCTGCGAGCTGAAAGCAGCACTCTCACACAGACTGTCCTGCAGCTCTTGGGAATCCAGCACCACCTAGAATCAAACCTCACTGATCATTTAACAGCTTTGGGGCTGTAGGAAGGTCCCATAGTTCACTGGTGGGAGCTGGGTTTGAAAAGGATTAAACTGCTCAGAGAAAAAACTCCCCCACCCCATCAGACAAATTTAAAATCTTCCTCTGTTGCTTTCCTTGCGAGGCTGGAGTATCGTTTATGTGTATAGCCGCTTTCACGCAATGTAGGCTACACACAGCTGAACGATGCAGTTACACACCTGTGTCAGGCAAGGCCACCAACAGGGGAGGCAAAAGGGGCAGCTGCCCTGGGGTTCGGTGATTTAAAAGGGCCCGGGGCTCCTGGCAGCCGCCGCTGCTCCTGCAAGAACAGTGGTAGCCAGAGCCCCAGGCCCTTTAAATCGCTGCTGGAGCCCCAGGTGATGTGGCCTGGGCAGTGCTGAAGGGCCGTCTAGGGTAGGCTAGCCCCAACCCTGCCCCTTCTCCCTGAGGCCCTGCCCCTTCTGGAGGCCTGGAGCTGCCCCTCCCTCCCCCCCATCTTGCCCAGAGGCCTGGCAAGTCTGTCAGCAGCCCTGGTGTCAGGCAACTTGTGATGCCATTAACCTGTAATTAAAATCCAAAGTTATTACCCATGAGAGTGAACAGCAACTCTGGATCTTGTGCTCCCGGACAGCTTGCTTGATGGGAACCACCGTGTGAGCTCTGTGAGCCCAGGACAGACGAGAAACCCGACAAATTGAACTTAGATCCTCTTCACACAGAACAGTTTCAGAGCCTCTTCCCCATGTTCCCCACACACCCTCTTCCCTCCTGCCCCCTGTGCAGCCTCTACACTCAGCTGTTTCTATGGGGGCAGGACCCCAGCCCCTGAGCACCTCCAATCTCCCACTCACCCGCTAAGTGGGCAGAATGTGGCCCCAGCCCCCTATGGCCCCGGAGAACAGGGATGGCGCGTGGCCCCAGCCTAAAGCCCAGACAGCCCCAGGAGGTGGCGGAAGCAGGGGAGGTGCCTGGGGGCGGAGTGTGGGTGGGGCTACACCTGGCAGTTTGGGAAGGCATTGCCTTCCCCTGCCTCTGGTACCCGCCACCCATGCTGTCAGGGGTGTGGTGAGCGCAGCTCATGCCTTCCATGCCTGGCCTGGCAGCACCATGGACACATCTTGCTTCAGTCCTGTGTGTGAGGAAAGTGCCTCACATGGAGCTCTAGTGCCCATGTCTCCCTAATGATAGGCTGGGTGCCTGCCATCAGTGGCCAAGGCTCCCTGCACCTGCCCAGAGGAAGGAGCCTGCAGGGGAGAGATTTAGGTGGATCCAGAGATCAGGGAGAAAATCTGGGAAATTAGGAGATTCTGTGGCTCTGAGAGACTGAGTCTGAAAAGGAGAGAATTGAATTAACCCTGATCCACGTGTGTCCTACCTTGTATTTCTGGGCAGCATCATCCATGAGAAGCACCGTGTGAGATCTGTGCTGGGGGGATCTCCAACAAACCATACACACGGTTTCCCTGTCCTCTTCACAGAACAGATCCAGGGCTTTGCCGTGTCTCTCACACAGATTCTCTTTTCCTTGTTTGAAATCCATTTGTTTGATTTTTTCCACTATATTTGCTAGCTGATAATTACTCTGGAAAGCCCCTTTCCGGATTCGGGCTCTGCAGCTGGGGCAGCACAAAGGGTCATAGTCCCCCTCTGTCCATGTCTCACAGTACTGAGAGATGCAGCCTCGGCAGAAGTTGTGCCCGCACTGTATGGTCACTGGGGCCGTCAGATATTCCAGGCAGATGGGACAGTTGGTTTCCTCTTGGATTTCCCGTACAGGAGTCCCTGAGGCCATGGCTGCTGGGATCTCTGGGCTTCTGTTCTCTCTGCTTCTGCTCCGGAGCATAAATTGTTATGTAGATAGTGGAAAAATACAAATAAATAAATAAATAAAATGTTAGTTTTTATTCCATTCCATTTGTTTTATGAAAGACATTCTTTTCAGCTGATTCATTAAAAAACAGAATTGTAAAAATGAAACAAAAATAATTTTGTTCAAAAGTAGCGATGAAAAATAATTTCCATGGGTTAACCATGCCCGCAGATTTGCTCATGAAAATGAGGCTTTTCACACGGCAGAGAACAATCTGTCTCAGAATATGTTACACTGCCTCTCTCACAGGCAAGTCATCAGACCTTTCCCAAACACAGAACCATAAATCACCCCTGCTATCCTCTATTCCAGGGGTCAGCAACCTTTCAGAAGTGCTGTGCTGAGTCTTCATTTATTCACTCTAATTTAAGGTTTTGCGTGCCAGTCATACTTTTTAACATTTTTAGAAGGTCTCTTTCTACAAGTCTATAATATATAACTAAACTATTGTTATATGTAAAGTAAACAAGGTTTTTAAATGTTTAAGAAGCTTCATTTAAAATTAAATTAAAACGCAGAGACCCCCGGACTGGTGGCCAGGACTCTGGCAGTGTGAGTGCCACTGAAAATCAGCTTGCATGCCGCCTTTGGCGCACGTGCCATAGGTTGCCTACCCCTGTTCTATTCCATAGCTCTGCAGCCACAAAAAATACAAGGCAACGTGAACTTGCCCATGGGATAACAATGTTACCCTGGATACACACAATCAGTTAGGTACCAAAGTCCCCGTTTAAGATGCTTAAGTCTCAGTTTCAGAAACACTTCAATGCAGAAAATACCTAATGAATCCTATAGGTGCCTAAACTCACTCAGTGCAGTGGTGCCAGATCCAGGAAGGTCCAGGGGGGCCATGGTCTCTGCACTTTTTAATATGGGCACGAAGCAGCAGAGGCAGGGGCTGCGATTCGCAGTGGAGGAGCTGATCACGCCCTGCCCACTGTTCCTTCTCCACGCCCCCCCCCTCCCCCGAGGTCCTGTCCCCTGGCCAGGCTGGAAGCCAGAGCTGGGCTGTGGTAAGAGCTGCCCAGGGAGCCTGGGCTGCTGTGGGGAGCCCCATATCCTCCACCTGCCCCAAGGTGCAGGGACAAAGGTCAAGGGCTGCTCTTGGGCATCTTGGAGGCTGCCCAGGGCAGTGGAGTTGTAAGGATCAGGCCTTTTTTTGTAGCCTTATTCTAAGGCCTAAAGCCGAAGGTCTTCGTCTGCAGCCAGATTAGAAGAGCAGCAGCCATTAGCTGAGAAGCAGGAAGTCACATTCTCACATTCCATCTAAATGACATTCAAACAATATAATATCGGGCTGTTAAGAAGGAGGCCCTGTCCTAATGGCCCCCACTGTCACCAGATAAGGAAACAGACCTTAAGATGGTTAAAGACAACTTAGTTTGATAAGTAATTTCTTGTCAGACAGAATGCTATCAACAGCTGTAGTTGTGAAATCTTCATTTCTTTATTGTTTTGTCTTTATGGTCCCCACTTCCCTATTGTTTGTCTGGAGGGTCTTTGTCTGGTTGTTTGATAGTTTTTGTTGTATAATTAATTTTGCTAGCTGTAAATCAGTTAAGGTGGTGGGGTATGATTGGTTAGAGAATTTTGTTACACTATGTTAGGTTGGTTAGTAAAATGTTACTAAAATGATTGGTTAAGGTAGAACTAAGCAGGACTCAGGTTTCACTCTATAAACTGGGGTTCAAAAGGAAGTTCTTTGGGGAGCCAACTCCAGGACACGGCCCCGAAGATCAGAGCTGCCAGACCTCAACACCCTGCCAATGACACCGTGCAGAAACTGGAGTCCCCCAGATGGACCTGATCCTGACTGGCCACCAAGGCCTGGTCTACACTAGGACTTTAATTCGAATTTAGCAGCGTTAATTCGAACTAACCGCTCAACCGTCCACACCAGGAAGCCATTTAATTCGAACTAGAGGGCTCTTTAGTTCGAATTTGGTACTCCACCCCGACAGGTGGAGTAACGCTAAATTCGCACTTGCTAGCTCGAATTAGGCTAGGTGTGGATGCAAATCGAACTTAGTAGCTCCGGGAGCTATCCCACAGTGCACCACTCTGTTGACACTCTGGACAGCAGTCCGAGCTTGGATTCTCTGACCAGCCACACAGGAAATGACCCGGGAAAATTTGAATTCATTTTCCTGTCTGGGCACTTTGAATCTGATGTCCTGGTTGGACATCGGGGCGAGCTCCGCAGCACCTGCAACGATGCAGAGCTCTCCAGCAGAGGAGTCCGGGCAATCCAAGAATAGAAAGAGGTCCCCAGCATGGACTGACCGGGAAGTCATGGATCTGATCGCTGTGTGGGGCGAGGAGTCTGTGCTCTCGGAGCTGCGCTCCAGCAAGCGGAATGCAAAGACCTTCGAGAAGGTCTCCAAAGCCATGATAGACAAAGGATACAGCCGGGATGCGATGCAGTGCCGCGTGAAAGTCAAGGACCTGAGACAAGGTTACCAAAAAGTCAGAGCGGCAAACGGACGCTCCGGAGCACAGCCCCAGACATGCCGCTTCTACGAGGCACTGCATGCCATTCTCGGTGGGTCTGCCACCACTGCCCCACCAGTGACCATGGACTCTGACGATGGCATAGTGTACCTGGACAGTTCCTCGGCGATGTTCGCCGATGGGGAAGATGAGGAAGGGTTTGTGGAGGACGGCGCAGGCGACAGCGAACACAATACCGCTTGCCCTGACAGCCAGGATCTCTTTATCACCCTCACAGAGGTCCCCTACCAACCCTCCCCGGCCATTAACCCGGACTCAGAATCAGGGGAAGGATCAGGCGGTAAGTGCTATAAACATGGAAACATTTATTTCTTTTAAAACAGGTATAGAAAAAATAGAAATAGTATATAAAATTTTTTAAATGTCTAACTATATAAAAAGTAGGTCCACACATATAGGGATAGAACAATAATCCTCTTGGGACAGTTCAACAAAGCTCTCAGAGAGCTGCTCGAAAAGCCTCCGCAGGAGGTTCCTGGGGAGAGGTGCCTTATTGGGTGCTCCGTGGAAGCACACTCTTCCGCGCCAGGACATCCTAATGTACAGAGGAATCATCGCCTCCACCAGCATTGCTGCATATGGTCCTGGTCTGTGCAGGGCTTCCCTTAGCATCCGCTCTCTCTGACTCCGAGTGACCCGCCTCAGGGTGATGTCGTTCTGGACAGGCTGCATCTAAGTAGGGCAATTAGTGTATTGTTACTACTGTTAATGGTTTGCAATTAGGTTGCATAACAACGACCCTCGCTTAACAGCCACGTGCTGGAGGCCACAGAGAACAAGCATACATTGATCTTTCCCGTGCACTGGCGGGAGGGGCTGCAAAAGGCTCAGCCTTTCTGCTTTCCAGATTGCCTTTAGCAGGAGAGCACAGCTATCCAGTAACTGATAAGCATTATGTACTTTAAGGCTTACCAGGACTGTCTGCAAGACGGATTCAGCTGTCTCTCCCCGCTTGTCCACTCTCCTGTGCAATGGCGCCGCCAATGAGAGCGTATTCCGAAATCTCAAACTTGTCCTGAGATCTCGTGAGACTAGGTGCCCTGTATGGTCTTGTTCAGAGAAACTGACTACACTGTGTTGACTGTTCGCAAACATGTATCTGTTCAAGGAAATCACTTACTGTTTCCCATCACACAGCTTCTGCTCTTTCCCGGACTGCCCCGGCATCCCCCTCGCAGAGGCTGGCTCAGATTAGGCGGCGAAAGAAAAAGACTCGGGATGAGATGTTCGCGGAACTGATGGCCTGCTCCAGAGCCGAGGCGGCCCAGCAGAGCCACTGGAGGGAGACCCTCTCTCAGCAGCAGCGCTCACACAGCGAACGGGAGGACAGGTGGCGGCAGGAAGACCAGCAGGCGACTCAAACGCTGCTTGGGCTAATGAGGGAGCAAACGGACACGCTCCGGCGCCTTGTTGATGTTCTGCAGGAACGCAGGCAGGAGGAGAGAGCCCCCCTGCACTGTATCTGCAACCACCCTCCAACGCCAAGAAGTCCTGTCCCCCCCTCACCAAAAATTACAAGACGGAGGGGCGGTAGGGGCCGTGAGAACTGTCACTGCACCACAGCTGAGCACTAATGTACCACACACCTGTGACGCTATAACTGTGTCAAAGCGCTTCCCTTACAGGATCACCCAGTCCCAAATCCAAGTTTCATCACCCCACTATGTAGTAGATTAATAAAAGGTGTTTGCTGTTGTTCACTCTTTCCGTCACGTCTTTCATGTCAGAAGACTGTGTGTATGTGGGGGGGGGGGGCAGGGGGTATATTATTGCACGGGATCGCCTACTTTAGCAGGGTCCAGACTATCGGGGGCAGGATCAACTGCAGGGCACACACACACTGCAGTCAGTAGTCACCAGGGTCACTCTGTGTGGTGTATGCTGCCCCGGGTCATTCTGTGATGTGTACGCTTGTCCACGGTCCTAGCACCTGCCACCCCCTAATGTTAAGGCATGCTGCCCTTACCATGCACTTCCACCGTAGGCGCGATCCTCTCCGCTGCCCTGAGCCCCAAGAAGAGCCCTCATCCACGGACAGATACTCACCCTTCCCCCACACCCATCACCCCTTCCTACGCCCAAACCCACAGCCCAGAGCCTGCATCCAAATCCCTATCCAAAGACGGCCCCACTCGCCCCTTCCAGCAAACCCACCCCTACATGCACAACCACTTGAAACCGTCCCCCACCCCAGAGACCTATGTAGGAGCAGGAGGCTGTCTGTCCTCTATTGTACAAGCGGTCTGTACATCAGTGCACACCGTACCCAGCACAGTATGCGTCCATGTTTCAAACCCAGAACAGAAATGCAAAGTAAAAGAAAGATTTATTAACAATAATTGTTCCGTTTAATTTGTTTTAAAACGTGTTTGGGAAGTGGGGGAAACTTGGAGAACGGGGTATGTAACTGCAGATCTCACTCAACACAGAGACACAGGCCCAGGATCAGCGTCTCTTAAAATCAAGTGGAGAGTCATAGGTTAGCCTGCTCTCCGAGGAAACTTGCTTTCAAAGCCTCCCGGATACACAGCGCTTCCCGCTGGGATATTCTTTCGGCACGGGTGTCTGGCTGAGCGTAAACAGCAGCCAGGCGATTTGCCTCAACCTCCCATCCGGCCAAAAAGGTCTCGCCCTTGCTCTCACAGACATTGTGGAGCACACAGCAAGCAGCAATAACTACGGGGATATTCTTTTCGCTGATGTCCGAGCGAGTCAGTAAGCTCCGCCACCTCCCCTTGAGACGTCCAAAAGCACACTCCACCACCATTCTGCACTTGCTCAGCCGGTAGTTGAAGAGCTCCTTCTCACTGTCCAAGGCGCCTGTATAGGGCTTCATGAGCCAGGGCATTAGCGGGTAGGCTGGGTCCCCGAGGATCACTGTAGGCATCTGCACATTCCCAACCGTTATTTTGTGGTCCGGGAAGAAAGTTCCTGCCTGGAGGTGTCTAAACAGACCAGAGTTCCTGAACACACGTGCGTCATGAACCTTGCCCGCCCACCCGACGAAGATGTTGGTAAAACGTCCCCTATGGTCCACCAGTGCTTGCAGCACCATTGAAAAGTAGCCCTTTCGGTTAATATACTGGCTGGCCTGGTGGGCTGGTGCCAGGATAGGGATGTGAGTCCCATCTATAGCCCCACCGCAGTTTGGGAATCCCATCGCGGCGAAGCCATCTATGACGACCTGGACGTTTCCGAGAGTCACTACCTTTGAGAGCAGTTGCTCAACGATTGCGTGGGCTACTTGAATCACAGCAACCCCCACGGTAGATTTGCCCACGCCAAAGTGGTTCGCTACTGACCGGTAGCTGTCTGGCATGGCAAGTTTCCAGAGGGCTATGGCCACTTGCTTCTGCACACTCAGGGCTGCTCGCATCCGGGTGTCCTGCCGCTTCAGGGCAGGGGCCAGCAAGTCACACAGTTCAAGGGAAGTGCCCTTACGCATCCTGAAGTTTCGCAGCCACTCTGTTTCATCCCAGACCTGCAGCACTATGCGGTCCCACCAGTCCGTGCTTGTTTCCCGGGCCCAGAATCACCGTTCCACACCATGAACTTGACCCATTGCCACCATGATCTCCACTGCCCGGCGTACCCTGCTTTCTGAGACGTCTGCGCCACTCTCCTCACCGCGCTGCCGGAGCCTCCTCGCCCGATTTCTCAGCAGCTGACCGTGGAAGAGGTGGATGATAAGGTGCGAGGAGTTGACAACGGCCATAAGTGCAGCGATGATCGCAGCGGGCTCCATGCTCGCAGTGCTGTGGCGTCCGCGCTGTCACTGACCAGAAAAGTGCGCGAACAGATTTCCCGCCGGCGCTTTCAGGGAGGGAGGGCATGATTGACGGTTCCATGACGACAGTTACCCAAAACCACCCTCGACACATTTTTTCCCCCAGCAGGCATTGCGAGCTCTACCCAGCATTCCAATGGGCAGCGGGGACTGCGGGAACTGTGGGATAGCTTCCCACAGTGCACCGCTTCCAAAGTCGATGCCGGCCCTGTTAATGTGGATTCAGAAATTCGAATTACTGTCCTTAGTGTGGATACACAAATTCGACTTCATAAGGTCGAATCCACAAATTCGACTTAAGTAGATTCGAAATAGTCTTGTAGTGTAGACAAGGCCCAAGAAAAGTTCATCTGTCTTAGTGGGAGTGGGGAGCATTGTATGCTTAGCGTGTGCATTTTGTTTTGGTGATTGTTAATAAATAGAGGTTATGTAGGATATTACTGTGTGAGGCTCTTTCACTGGTAAACGACCCCACACACCTGCAGAGTGTAAGGTTACGCCTGAGCCCTAGGAACAAGTGGGTGCCCCTAGAGTGTGTGAGTAACAGAGAATTTTGTGAGGGTAACAGAGTGTCTGGGGCTCCCGACAGAAGCCCAGACTCCGGAGGTGGCTCTTACCACTGCTGAGCTCTGGTTTCCGGCCTGGGCAGCACCTCAGTGGCGGGAGGAGGAGCAGGGGATGGAACCAGGGTTCTGGTGCCAGTAGCGCCCCCACTTCTGTACAGACTCCAGCACTGCTGACTGAGTGCCTCTGTTGTTGTAAAAAAAAGTTCCCTCAGCACCTATGGTTTGTGCTCTGGGCTCCTGCTCTGCTGTCTCCCTTCTGGCATCCAGGCTAAGTCCCAGAGTGATTCATAAACTCGGGAAAGACGGGCATTCGGCTGCCTAGGTCATGCGTGGGGTCATGGGCAGCTCATGACCCTGTGGCTGGGGGAGGCTAGACCCCAGTCCCACCCCTTCTGGCCAAAGTGCCACCACTTCCGGGAGCCTGGAGCCTCCCCCCACCCCAGCTGCCAACACCCATCCCAGGCTGGCCAGTGCCCGCAGCACCACCCCCACCATATGCTGGGGCAGGCAGAAGTGCTGCGGCCCCCACCCTAAGGCCCTGGAGCCCAGCGGCTCTGCCGAAGCGGGGCCCTGGGAGGTGGAGTGTGGGTGGGGCCATGCCTGGCCATTTGGGGAAACTCAGCCTCCCCTACCCACTGCCAATGGGTGGGGCCCCCATCTGGTAGCCTCCTGTGAGTATGCCTAAAGGATCAGGCCTTGCAGGCAAGTTCACACAAAACACCTGAGGGCAGGGGGAAGATAAGAGAGGGAGAGAGGAGGAGCCTCCCTCATAACTTTTATCCCAGAATTTCAGGCACTCCCCTGAGATGTGGGACCCCTCTGCTTCACGTCCCCCCAACTTCAACATGCTGCCTACACAGCTGTTTTACAGCACTTATGCAAGCGCCAGTTTGTCGACCCAGGCGGGAGGCTCAGAGCCATGGACTGTGTAGACGTAACCCCAGGGGCTTCTCTCTCCTCGTTCTTTTTTTTTTTTTAAATAGGAGTTTAGGCACCTAATTTGGGCTTTGAAGTTCATAGTGATTTTCTCAGTGCCTAACACTTATACATGGTGCCCCAGACCAGAGCCCCCTGCTGCACCCCAAACCCCTCATAGAATCGTAGGACTGGAAGGGACCTCACAAGGTCATCAAGGCCAGTCCCCTGCACTCATGGCAGGACTAGGTATTATCTAGACCAGTGGTTCCCTACCAGGGGTCCGGGGTCCCCTAGGGGGCCTCAAGCAGGTTTCGGGGGGGCCTTCAAGCAGGGCCAGCATTAGACTCGCTGGGGCCCAGGGCGGAAAGCTGAAGCCCCACTGCATGGGGCAATGTGGCTTCATGAGGGTCCCTGTGGCATAGGGCCCCAGGCAAATGCCCTACTTGCTACCCGCTAACACCGACTCCAGCTTTTATATGCAGAAAACCAGTTATTGTGGCACAAGTGAGCCACGGAGTTTTTATAGCATGTCGGGGGAGCATCAGAAAGAAAAAGGTTGAGAATCTCTGATCTAGACCATCCCTGACAGGTATTTGTCTAACCTGCTCTTAAAAATCTCCATTGAAGGAGATTTGACAACCTCCCTAGGCAATATATTCCAGTGCTTAACCACCCTGATAGTTAGGAAGTTTTTCCTAATGTTGAACCTAAACCTCTCTTGCTGCAATTTAAGCCCATTGCTTCTTTTCCTACCCTCAGAGGTTAATGAGAACAATTTACCTCCCTCCTCCTTGTAACAACCTTTTAGGGACTTGAAAACTGTTATCATGTCCCCACTCGGTCTTCTCTTTTCCAGACTAAACAATCTTCCCTCATTGGCCATGTTTTCTAGACCTTTAATCATTTTTGTTGCTCTTCTCTGGACTTTTTCCAATTTGTCCTCATCTTTCCTGAAATGTGGCACCCAGAACTGGACACAATACTCCAGCTGAGGCCTAATCAGTGTGGAGTAGAGTGGAAGAATTACTTCTCATGACGTTTCCTTTTTTTGCAACAGTGTTACACTGTTGACTCATATTTAGCTTGTGATCCACTATGACCCCGATCCCTTTCCACAGTGCTCCTCCCTAAGCCGTCATTTCCAACCCCAGAGCCTGCAACTCCTCCCACCCTGCTCTCCAATCCCCTCGGCCACAGCCTGGAGGTCCCTCCTACATCCCAAACCTCTCAGCTCTGGCCCCACCCCAGAGTCCTCCTGCCCCAGCCTGGAGCCCCCTCCTGCCCCTGAATCCCTCCCTGGAGCCTGCACCCCCAGCCAGAGGACTTACCCCCTCCTGAGCACTGTGAGAGGGGCAGGGCCAGTGCAAGGATGTTTCGCGTGCTAGGCAAGACTTCCACCTTGCACCCCCCCTCTGCCCTGAGGGCCCACCCTATGGCAGCTCCCCACCCTCCACCCTGAGGCACCACCCCCCACCCCAGCTCCGTGCACGAGCACGGGTACCCCGAGCACACCGTCACTGCTTCACTTCTCCTGCCTCCCACGCTTGCGGCACCAATCTGCTTAGGTGCCGCAAGCCTGGGAGGCGGGAGAAGTGAAGCAGCCACAGCGTGCTCGGGGAGGAGGCGGAGCAGGGGTGAGCTGCGGTGGGGAGTTCCCCTGAGTGCCGCCCCTCCCTCCTTACTTGCTGCAGGCGGCCCTTCCCGCACTCCCCTGCCCCAGCTCCCTCCGCCTAAATGCCGGCGGCGACCGAGTCAGCCAAAGATCCGGCCGCTGTGGTCGCTGCCGAAGAAAATCCTGCCCCCCAAATGCTAGTGTCCTAGGTGACCGCCTAGGTCGCCTAAATGGTTACACCAGCCCTGGAGAAGGGGTTTGGGGTGCAAGCTCTGGGTGGGAGTTTGGGTGCAGTAGGGTGCAGGCTATGGAAGGAGTTTGGGTGAGGGGTGCAGGCTCTGACCCCCCGCCCCGATTTAACCCCGGGTCCCACCCCCACCCCCGATTTTTCCCCTCCAGCTCCTCTTCTGCTGCTACCTACAGTTCCTTGATCTCCCCTGGTCAGTACATTTCTGCCCCCTGCTCAGATCGTGACACTGCTCTGCTGCAGGAGGTGCCAACTTTCTAAATTCCCAAGGGGTGCTCGACCTCCCCTCTGTCCCAGGCCCTGACCCCACTCCATCCCTTCCCCAAAGGCCTCACTCCCAACCCGCTTCTTCCTTCCCCCACTCCACCCTGCCTCTCCCCGCCCCACTGAAATCCAGAAAATCTCTGCCTGGGGGCCTTTAACTCTACAGGCACCTAAACTCACTCAATGCCGAGTTCATTTCTATGGTAAAATTCCCTAAGGTTCCTAAATTTCTGTTTCTGGGCCTGGGCACTGCTGCCTCACTAGGTGTCCAGACACCTGCCTCACATGTAAACCCCAGAAGGATCCTCCAAGCAGAAGACAAGCAGCAGAAAACCTGTGGGGCCCAACCCTGTAGAATCCAGAATGATGTCATAAAAATCCTGCTTTGGCTGAAGCCACACCTTCAGGTGAGAGACGATTCTGTGTGAAAAATGTCAACACGCTGTAATTATGGAGGTCTTTAGCTGCAGAGGAATAGAGATCTCTAATAGAGACTGTTCATGTTTTAAAGAAAACTATTTGGACTATTCAGTAAGGAAATATAATTTCCTCAATTTCCTGTTTCATTTTCATTAAGCTAGAACAGAAATTATGTTGCTCAGAGGAAACAAATTGTCTCTCACATGGGGGAGCACGTTACTTGCTGTTATTCTGGTCTTACTCACAGAGATCTGAGCATTGATAACATCCCTGTGCAGATGTACTGGTGAGTAACAATGGCACCTACCAGCAGCTCCTGGATTTTCCTTCTCCCCACTCTAGTTAAACACCATATTCTCATCTCCCTCTTTCTTCAAACTCCCCAAACAGCTTCACATTTGATTCTAAGAGGAGAAAATTTGCTCTATGTTTTGGGGATTTTACATCAGGAACAAAATTGATCAAGATACTATGGGCCTAGAGAGTCACAGGAACAGCCCTGCAACCCACAAAGCTGAGTGAGGGGCCTAGACTCCCTATACAACATCCCTCTGCTCAGCATCTCCCATTGACTGGTTTAGGCAGCTCCCTGCCTGGCACGCTGGCTTTTGTGTCACCATTCTAAGGCACTTACATCTCCCCAACATTCAGGCTTTGTGGCTCATGGTGTGGTTCCAGTGACTTTCTAGGCAGCTGCAATTTAGACCCAGTGACATTCAGCTTTGTAATACCTGAGCCCCTTCATGGATCCCGCTCTTTGTCTCCAACTCAGAAGGAGAGAACAAAATCTCCCAGCATGCAGCAGGCTCATGAGGCCGGGGGCCCTGCCTGCTTTTCCTGAGCCCAGATGGCCCCCAGGACTCCCCAAGTGAAGGGTGAGCTAGCGAGGGGCACTGCAGTTAGGTTGGTCATTTTGTGCTACATGATCTGAACTCTCTTGTGCTTTATCTGGTTAACTGGGGCTGGGGAGACAGATTTCCTGCTTTCGTAATTATAAAGCATCCCCACTCTGAACTGACTTAACACACACACAGCTGAGCTTTTAATAATAATAAATAAATAAATAATAATAAAAGAAGAAAGCAGCACTGGGCCGACCCTAGGTACCGCTGGGGAGCCGGGGGGCGCACAGGGGCTGCCACTCGCATGCATCTGCTGCAGGAGCCCCACAGAGAACAGACCCAGCCCAGCCAGGACTCTGGCACCAGCCCAGCTGGGGGCATTTTCAGCCTCATCCCACATCACTGTCCTGTGCTTCTGCCCCCCCCCCCCCAGCATTGCCCTGCAGCCTGTGCCTGGGATGCACTTGGGCGCACAGCTGGATGCCAGGAGGTGTGTGAAAAACATCACCAGATTCAGGGTAACCATAGGTGGGTTTTTTAATAACTTCAGCAAAAATGTTTTTTTTAAGTCACCCCTGCCAGGACCCCTCCGAAAATGGTCGAATTAGGCCCCGCATTTCCTGTAACTGCCAGGCGAGCAGGGCAAAGGCAGGTAAATCAACGCTGCAGCTACTGCTATTCCCTTCCCCCCAAACCACAACCCCTGCAACCAACAACCCACCTGCAGGGAGCCAGCGGCAGACACGGGCTGGTGGTGAGTGCAGGAGGGGACGGGGGACAGTCGGCAGCCCCCCCCCCCCAACGAACAAGCCAAGGCCCCCGCACCCGAGCCAGGCGCCCGCAGCAGCCACGTGGCGCTGCAGGAGGAGCGAGGAACGGAGCCAGAAGCAGCAGAAGATCCCGAAAGCGAAACCAAAAATCGCGCAGGCGCAGTAACGCCCCTTTAAAGCTTTTTTAAAGCCGATTGGGTAACCAGGAGCCAATCTCGGGAGAAGCAGCAAAGAATCCTGTGGCACCTTATAGACTAACAGATGTTTTGCAGCATGAGCTTTCGTGGGTGAATATGCTTGCATCCGAAGAAGTGGGTATTCACCCACGAAAGCTCATGCTGCAAAACATCTGTTAGTCTATAAGGTGCCACAGGATTCTTTGCTGCTTCTACAGAACCAGACTAACACGGCTACCCCTCTGATACTTAATCTCGGGAGGGAATTTAAAAAACACCCAACCAAAAAAGCAGCCCCAGAACCGGCAACATTCGCTGCAGGAGAGAAGCCGCGTGAGGCCGGCCGGGCTCTGCCTTGGCAGCTCCTGCAGCAGCCGCCGGGTGTTTCCCTTCCTGGGACTGACTCGGCTGCTGCTGAGCAGGGAGGAGCCCCCGGGAACATTGCAGCCTGCGGGCGTTTGTGTGACATGTGCCCCCAGGGTAGGGCCCTGTGGCTGGGGGGCATCCCCCTATCGCGGTGCCCTTGAAGGAGCAGCGTGTGTGTGTCTAAGGAGGGATTGTCAGAATTCACTGATCTCAGTGTCTATCACGGCCAGTTTTAAGCATTTTTTCCAAAATTTATTGAGTTAATTTTTCAGTTTCACTGGTACCACCCCACACACCCTAGGTGCTGAGTTTTGGTTTTCCTGGTGGGTGCCCCATCCCGGCTCTGCCCCCTTCCCGGAGGCCAAGCCCCCACTTTGCCCCACTCCACCTCTTCCTGCTCTGCCCCCCTCCCCCTAGGTCCCTGCCCCCCCAAGTGCCTACTGCTCACTCCTTTATGCCCCCTCCTGCCTCAAGGGTGAGATGTGTGTGCCGGGGGGCTCAGCATCCCCCCCAAACTGACAATTTTCAGCATATTTATACACTTCCTTCATATTGTAGGTATTGAATGTGTGTATATCACTGGTATCCTAACAATGTCGTCATTAAAATAGTAGAACTACATCATTACATTACCATCAATTACAGAGTATTAGAATAATTACACTCAGATACAAGCTGCCTTCGCTAACACCCAGTGGTGAGCTGGAGCCAGTTCTCACCGGTTTGCTGGAACCGGTTGTTAAATTTAGAAGCCCTTTTAGAACTGGTTGTCCTGCGCGGGACAACCGGTTTTAAAAGGACTTTTAAATTTAACGACCAGTAAAGCTCCGGCAGTTCCCCGCCCGCAGCCCCAGCTCACCTCTGCTCTGCCTCCTCCCCTGAACTCTCTGCTCTGCTTCTCCCCTTCTCGCCCCACCCCCTGCTTTCTGCAAATCAGCTGTTCGCATGGGAAGCCTGGGAGGGCTGAGAAACAAGCGGTGGCTTCGCGCTCAGGTCCAGGGAGATGGAGCGGAGGTGAGCTGCGGCGGCGGGCGCGAGGAGGGCCACAGGCCATGGCAGGTAACCCTCTGCTCCCCCACAGCTACACTACCCCATCCCTAGGAGCTAGAGGGACCTGCCGGATTCTTCCCTAGAGCCGCTCCAGGTAAGCACTGCTGGGACTCCCCATCTTGCCCCCGGGCAGGTCCCTCTGGCTCTTTGGGGCGGGGCAGGGTGGGCACCCACTACGGTGGCCCATGAGATCCTCCTGCCCGGCCCCTGAACTCCCGGCCAGGGAGGCTAGTCCCCGGCTGTTCCCCATCCCCTGCAACTTCAGCTCGCTCCGCCGCCAGCGCATGCTCTGGGCGATGGGCTGCGAGCTCAGCCTGACCCGGTGCTCCAGGCGCTGCAAGGTGGCGGCTCGGCCCAGCTTCAGGTGCGCGTCCTGGCCCAGCCTGGCTCCAGCTGTGTGGTGCGGCCCAGCCTGGCCCGGCCCCGTGGTGTGGCCCGGCTCTGCCCAGCTCCAGCCATGCAGCCTGGCCCGGCTCCAGCCGAGTGGCGTGGCTGTAGCTCCACCAGCCACCTCCAGGCAGCGCAGTAAGGGGGCAGGGATCAGGGAGGGAGTGTTGGAGAGAGGGCAGGGGAGTTCGGGGTGGTGGGGGTGGTTGGGGCCGGGGAGGACAGAGTACAGGGGGATTGAATGAGGACAAGGGTCCCAGGGGGACAGTCAGGAAGGAGCAGGGGTTGGATGGGGCAGTGGGAGGCAGTCAGGGGCAGAGGTTCCAGGGGCAGTCAGGGGTGGTTGGATAGGGCAGGGGTCCCGGGGGCCATCAGGAATGAGAGGAGGGCTTGGATGGGGTGGTGGGGAGCAGTCAGGGGACAGGGAAGGGGGGTGGATGGAGCAGGAGTCCCGGGGGCAGGCCCGACCCCCTCGTGGGGTGAGGAGGGAACCGGTTGTTAAGATTTTGGCAGCTCATCACCGCTAACACCCCTGTGTAAAGACAGTGTTCACTCTGTGCTTTACTCCTGCTTAGTGCCTGTTTGGGAGCTGAGGGCCACTGATGGCTGTGGGAAGAAGGTGGATGGGAGGCACAAGCAGGGGGGAGTCTTTCCCCCGCTCCTTCCTCTTTTCTCCTCTCCTTTCCTATCGCTCTCCCTGCCCCTTTCCCTCCCTCTTGTTTCTTCTCTAAGTCCTTGCTCCCCTTCCTGATGTTTCCCTCTTCTTGCTTCCCACCCATGTCCTTTTACCCATTTCTCTCTGCTCCCCACCTCCTGGGGGCTCTTTCTAGTGCCTGCTCCCAACAACACACTCAAAGCGGCAGAGGAGATTCCCCTTCCTTGGGGAGGAAGGGTGGTCCAGTGATTCAGGAAGAGGCCTGGGGCTCAGGTGTGCTGGGTTTGCTTCTCTGCTCTGCCACTGACTCCCTGCTTAGCCTTGGGAAAGTTACTTCACCTCTGGGTGCCCAAGATCCCACCTGCCACATGGGGCTAATGCTGACCCTACCTCCTAGGCTAAATCCGTTCATAGCTGTGTGGTGATGAGGGAAATAATGATACCAAGGTAAGTAGATTTGGGCTGAATTACTCCACAGCCTGACAGTGACAGCCAGCTCCGTGCAGGGGGCACGGGAAAGGAAGGGGTTCAAGCCAGCTCTGCACAGAGGGAGGTCAGGACTTCAGCCCCACATGTGCTGGGGTCATGGGCTTCTTCTCACCGCCCACCTCACCCAGTGTGGCTCCTGCTGGGGTCCAGGGCTTTTCCTTCCCCTAATCTGCCACTGCACCCATCCAGCGCGTGCACCCAGGAGCCCTGCGGCCTGCTGGGGCGATTTCAAAGAGCCTGGGGCTCCCAGCCACTGCCACCACTACCAGGCACTGGCAGCAGCTGCGACTGGAGGCCCCGGACGTCAGGTGGTGGGTTCCTGTCTGTGGATTGCAAAGCAGAGACACACACCCCTCTGCAGCCCAGGTTTAGGCACCTATCCATGAGAGAGTTGTGGCTTAGGACACCCATTCCCCTCTTGTTGGCATCTCCCATTGGCCAGCTAACAGGGCTCCCCGCCTACTGAAGGGGGCTTTCATGTAACACATTGTAAGGTGCCTGTGTTGCCCATGGGTTGTCTAGGGAGTTTACGCACCTGACTCAGCTCTGAGGGTCATAGCGCTGCTGTTCCTGTGATTTTCTAGCTGCCTAAAAATTAGGCCCTGTAACACTCAGCATTGCAACACCCGTGTCTCTGCATGGATTACACCCTGTGTAACCAGTCACCTCTCCGCAGAGCACAGCTGAGCAATTCCTGATTGACAGGGGTGTGCACAGGACAGGGACAGAGCACAGGCTGGAGAGTGACACATCACCATAGGCGCCAACTTTCTCGGCACTGGTGGATGCCTGCACCCCCCCCCACAACTTTCCCCGCCCCGGCCCCCCTGACTCCACCCCATCCCTGGCCCTGCCCCCTTTCCAATCCCATCCCCAAAGTCCCTGCCCTAACTCCGCCCCCACCCCGCACCTATTGGATCCCTTCCCCAAATCCCCGCCCCGGCCTCGCCTCTTCCCCCAGCACACCACGTTCCCCCTCCCTCCCTGCCCCGTGAATCAGCTGTGTCACGGCACAAGCGCTGGGAGGGAGGGGGGAGAAGCAGGATGTGGTAGCGTGCTCGCAGAGGAGACGGAGGTAAGCTGGAGTAGGGGGGCCACGGGGAGCTGCCGGTGGGTGCTGAGCACCCACCAATTTTTTTCCGTGGGTGCTCCAGGCCCGGAGCACCCACGGAGTCAGTGCTTATGCAGATCACAGCAAAACCCAAACTCTCCTTCTAGAGGTTCAATATTCCCTGCAGGGCCGGCTTTAGGCTGATTCAGCCAATTCCCCTGAATCAGGCCTCGCGCCTAAGAGGGCCCCGCACCCTTGCCACCACAGCAGAGGCTGGAGCCCCAGACTCTTTAAATTGCCACCAGAGCCCCAATGCTGGAGCCCTGGGGCAGGGCTGTGGGGCTCTGGGGGCTATTTAAAAAGTTCGGGGCTCTCTTCGCTTCTACCACCCCGGTCCTTTAAATAACCACTGGAGTCCTCACGGCTTCTCCAGGGCTCCCTCAGCTATTTAAAGGGCCGGGACGATAGAAGGAGGGGAGCCCGGGACACTTTAAATAGCCCCCAGAAACCTGGCGTAGTGGGGGGCTCCGAGGGCTATTTAAAGGGCCAGGGCTCCAGCTGCCTCTGCCACCCCGGTCCGTTAAATAGCCTCGAGAGCCCTGCTGCTTCCCCAGGGCTCCAGCAGCTATTTAAAGGGCCAGGATGATAGAAGCAGGGGAGCCCCTGCCCTGCCTGCAGCCAACCCCTGCTGCACCCCCTGCCCGCACCAGTCCCGCACCCCCTTTCCTGCCCGTAGCCAGCCCGTCTTCATCCAGCCTGCAACCCCTGCCCTGCCCACAGCCAGCCCCTGTCTCCAGCCAGCCCCGCACCCCCTGCCCACAGCCAGCCCCATACCCCTTGTCCTGCCTCCAACCAGACCCTACCTCCAGTCAGCCCCTGCCCTGCCCCTGCCCTGCCTCCAGCCAGCAAAGTACGTAATATATCATTTATTATTTTTATATAGTTATGGAAAGTAAATAATACATGGAGGAAATGAAAAGGTTTTTTTAATGTGATTTTTTTTTTAGTCACCCCTGCCGGGGCCCTGCCGAAAATGTTCAAATTAGGCCCTGCACTTCCTAAAGCTGGTCCTGATTCCCTGTGGGTGCTGGGGGGACACAACCAAGTCAGGAAGCAAATCCCATGATGCTGCCCCCAGCACCTGCGGCTGGGAAAGTAAAGTGGAACACACAAGAAGAATTGTTTGTAATGTTTTATTTACAGTAAGTATCTGGAAAGTAGCAAAGTAAAAGGAGCTGAGAAAGGGTTTAATAACCACAGCACGGCAAGGAGATCCACAGCTACTGAGAACAGTTTTCTTTATGGCACTAAGATAGCACCAATGGCCAGGGATTAATATAGGGAATTAATGAGTTACAGTCTCACTTTCAGGAACATGTTATAAATCTCTCCATCCCGCTCACGTTCCCTTTCCTTTCGTACTGTCCTTTTCTATTCATCATTGTTCTAGCCTCACTTCCTATCCCCGTTTATTTCCCTGTGTCTCTCCTCCCTGTCACAGATCATCCCCCTCGGCTGCTCTCTTCTTTCCCTGATCTTAACCCTTCCCCTTGTGCTGATCCCCGGCTGGGAGCCCCCAGTGAGATCTAAGGACACAGATCTGTACAAAATGCTTCCTCCTGCTGCTGCTTCTCCCCAACTCCCCAAACCCTGATTGATTCATGCTGTGACCCTGCCACCCCCACCTCCGCCTGTCCCCTGCCCAGCTGTTAGTGCCACCCCCTGCCCAGCCCCAACATCTACCCTTCAGGGCCCCTCTGCTCCTCCTGCAGCTCCAGGGGTTCTTCCCCCTCCTCCCCCCATCCCTGGGGCTGCAGAGAGGGAGGGGGAGGATCTTCCAGGGGACATAGAGATGAGGAGCCAGGGGCTGGGTAGATGGGAGTCCTCCAAGATCATAGAGTCTTGAGTCCATGAGGCTAGAGAGGCTGATTTCCCCTTCCCCCCTCTGCGGTGTGTCTCAGGGACACAGGCTGAGCCGGGATCCCCCCCCCCCCAGAACCAGGGTCGGATTCTCCCCCCAGGGACGGAGCCCGGTGGGAAAGTGAAGATCGGGGCCTCGTCACCAGCATCGATAAATGTCACCTGCCCCCGGTCACAGTCCAGACAAACCCGGATCCTGCTGGGGGCCCGGCTCAGGGGCAGGGGGGTCTCAGGGGAGGTGAGAGCGTGGAACTGACCCCAGCCCCACCCCACAGCCCAGATCCCCCCCTCAGGGCTACGGCTGATCCCTCCCTTCCTCCCCACAGACTCTCTGGCCACCCCCACAGCCCAGTATCTCCCAGCCCCCACCTCCACCTCCCAGCAATGTCTCCCCGAGGTGAATCCCTCACAGCCCAGCACACAGGGATCATAGTCAAATCTCTCAGGGTTGTTGGGCAGCCGCTGCCGTGTGTCTCCCCATCTCACACTTTTCCGATCCTCAGACAGGACGAGGATGGGATGAGCCGTGTCTGGATCCAGAGTCACATTCGCTGGAGAGAGAATCAGAGCATTAAGGGCAGAGCTCAGCCCTGGGGGAGGATGGGACCATTTCTCACACTCCCCAGCAGCCCCCTCCTGGCTGGGTCAGGCCTGGATCCCAGGGAGCTGCCTCTGTCCTGGGTACCTGAGACTGTGCAGAGCTGTCACTGCAGCTCCTCAGTCTATGTAATACGACCCACGTCATTAGTTTCTCTTTTGCTTGCAAAAGCTTCAGGTCCCTGCTCCTCTTCTTGGGACTGCTCCATTCCCAGTGGCAGAGGCACAGCCAGGAAGGTGTCGGAAGCTTTTATAGAAGAGGGGACGGGTACCAGTTAAAAAATTGAGCAAGAAACTCCCTCCCCTAATGCAGCCTCCACTCCCAGGCCAGGGAACATAGAGGAAGTTGCAGTATTGCGTAAGTGCCACTTATCACCAGAGAGGAGGAGGAAGGATTGGTTGGGGTAGCCCCATCCCCAGCCCAGAGAGAAGGGAGGAGCTGCCAACATCACAGGAAGAGCATCTCCCCAATCCAGGAAGCAGTGAGCAGCTCCAATGGGAGAGCCCAGCCCTGCCCAAAGGAAAGGCAGGATGTTGGAGAAGAGTGATGGGGAGATCCTCTGCACCAGGTGAAGCAGAGAGATGTGGCAGAGAGCTCTGTTCAGGGGCGACCCCATTAAGAGCGTTTCTGTTCATCAGAATGGACATGAACTCAGCACTAAGGGTGGTGTCAGGACTGTTTGTGTGTCCCCGCCCCCTCCATGGCCCGGACCGAGGCCGTGTCCCCAGGCCAGGTTGGGAGACTTGCCCAGTATGGAGAGCCCCTGACACTCCTCCTGCCCTGGACATGGGTGCGGGGGGCTTTGAGAGCAGCCTCTGGCCCATGTGCCTGTTCTCTGGGGTGCGGTATCCTGGGGAGGTGGAGGGTACAGGGCCCCCCAGTGCAGCCTGGGCTACCTGGGTGGTGGCCCCAGTTCTGGCTTCAGGCCTGGCCAGGGGGCAGGGCCTCTGGGAAAGAGGAGCAGGGGTGGGGCCTTTGAGAGGGGCCAGGACTGGAAAGAGGCTGGCGCCGCAGGCAGGGGCTGCGCTACACAGGGAGGAGCTGATCAGTTGCCCTGCCCAAAGCACAGACACTGTTCATGACACTCCATGCCTGCCCGAGGCTTGCAGTGCGGGGAGGGGGAAGGGGAACGTGGCACCCTGCCCTCAAACTATGCCCATGTCAGAAAGTGTCCTGAACATCCCACTTTTAAAAGTGTGTGTGTGGCAGGGAGTGGGGGGGACATGGGCCCCTGGATCCACTGAATGTGTTATTTTTAGGGCTGTGTGTGTCATGGTCGCTGTCAGTTTGGTTGGTAACTTTAGCTACAATGTCATGAAGATGTTTTCTCTGGAATTTTCTCATAATTTAAAGACAATCTCCACCTGCAAACTCACCCAGTCTGGGGGCTCCTAGGGGTTCCCCCCTTTTTCTCTCCAGTGCAGATGGCAGAGTGTCTGGAGGGGGAAAGGAGAAGAGAGGGGAGATTTCAGACTTTCATACTTATAACAGCGTCCCCACTCTGTAACTTTTATAATTATGACAGAGAAACAGACCGAGACACTCAGTTATTTAATATAAAAAGGTCTGAAACCGTCTCTTTCCTCTCTCATTCAGGCATCTCCCAGCAATGGAACCAACATCCTTGCAGCCTCACAACCATCCCAAGACAGACAATCTGGAAGTGAGATTTACTTTTCCCCTCCTCATCCCCTCCCTCCCTTCAGCCTCTAGGTGGTTTGTCTCATTCATTTACGGCCTTTTGTCGTAACCTAGACTCAGATCATGCAAAGACTTTGGCATAAAAGTAACTTTACCCACTTGGGTCCCTTTGACACTACAGGGAGCAACATGAAGGGGCCCCCATCCTCCACAGGCAGATAGAGGAATAATAATAAAATCATTTCATAAATGTGGAAACTGAGGCAGGGGAAGGTTGACTCTATGGGCCAGATTCACCCCAATGCTGGCAAAAGGAGAGAAGGGAGGGGCCATTTGTGACTCTGCTGTTCAGTGGCTGCAGGGGCTGGTGCAGACCTTGGCACAGGCAGAGGAAGTTCTGAACCAGCCAGAGCTACACCCCTGTGACAATGGCCCCCGTGTGTCTTGCCCGGCGTGCAGAGTGTCAGAGGCCCAGCTTTACACTGCCCATGGCCCTCTGTCCCTTGTCCACCTCCATCCCTCTTCCACCCGCCCTCACCACTCCCACCCCATTCCCAGCCCTCTCAGGAACCCGCCTTGTGCCTGCAGCTGCTGGGGAGGAAGCAGAAGATGCTCCTGTGCTGGAGACATGGCAGGTGGGTGAATGGCTGGTTTGGGGAGGCCAGTCGTCCCCCCCCCCAAGTCCTGTCCTTTCTACTGAAGCTACTTCCATGCCCCCTGGAGCCCACCCAGACCCATTGTAGCTGCTAGCTCCTGCCCAGCACACCCAGCCCATGGAGTGTCGGCCAGCTCCAGCCTTCCCAGTCACAGAGCACCAGGGGGCCGGGAAGCAGGGGCCGCTCTGCCAGAACCGACCCCTGGCCCCTCCTCCCTCTGCAGCCACCAGGCCCAGTGAAGGGCCAAGAGCAGCCTGCTGCACATAGCTAGGAGGGGGCCTGAGCTGGGGTGGAGCGTGTGCGGGGCCACCCATGTCTTTTTGGGGAAGCGATGCCTTCCCTTGCCTTCGTTACCTGCTGCCCATGGCTGGAGGATTCCTCACTGTGTGGGAGGAGCTTTCTCCTTCCCCAAAGCCCATTGGCTCAGCACAGCTGCCATCCAGTACCAGAGCAGAGTGATGGGCTGGGTCCAGCTTTAACAGACGGCCTCTCATTTCTGGTCTATATCTTGGATGGCGACCTTTAGGCCCTAGGCCCTGGTTCTCAGAGGAGTGGGACACCTGCATTGACTCCACCTGCAGCTCTCTAGATGGGACAGAGAAACGTAGCTGCCCCCAAATTAGTCCATTTTCCTAATTGGGGCCAGAATGTTCTGACCTTTGGTAAATCATGAATTCATGTGAGCCGTCCTGACTCCTGGGCCTCTGCTCCATTTGTCTGCTTTCCACTGTTTGTTATGTTCAGTATTGAGAATTGGTACAAGGATTATTTCTTATGCAGCAGTTTGGACAGACCATGATTGTGTGTTTGCATGACTGACTTGGCTTTGGCCTGGTGAACAGTTTGCTGGACATAAGGGAAATGTTGCCTTAAGTGACCTTGTTATGAAGTGATGTGTTCATAAGTTGCTCTGTGGGACAAAGATGTTTTGATCACACAAAGAGGTTAAAGACAACGGTCATAAACAGATAGTTAAGGGTTAACAAGCTCAGTGAACCTGGCAAACACTTGACCAGAGGACCAATCAGGGGACAAGATACTTTCAGATCTCAGTAGAGGGAAGTCTTTGTTTGGGTTCTTTGTTTGGAGGGGTGGTTCTCTCTTGGGATTAAGAGAGGCCAGACGTACATCCAGGCTCTCCAAGCTTCCTGAAATATTCTCTTCTATTCAATATAGTGAGTATTAGAAAAGGCGGATTAGTCTTTTGATTGATTTCTGTATTTGCAAATGTGTGTTTGCTGGAGAAATATTTTATTTTTGTTTGCTGTAACTTGTACTTAAGCTAGGGGGGAAGGAGTCCCTTTAGTTTTTATAAGCTGTATAAGGTTTGAATCAATCAATCAGGGTGACTTGGACCCCAAGTGTGTGACATTCTCACCCAAGAATTAAAGAGAAGCATCATCTAACTATGAACCAATTGCCAAGAGCCATTCTCCTCCCACAGCCACAAAAGCTTTTCCCAATTTCCACTCTAGATCCCTTCTAGGTACCTTTGAACTTCCTCAGAGGCTCCATGAGAGCAAGAGTTTTCTGGGACAAATCGCTGAGTCTCTTTTCCAGTTCAGGAGAAATCTCCTCTGGCTGCTGGAACTTCCCCTTCTCACACCTGGAGAGAAACAGTTTCACATGGTTACATTTTACTTAGTGACACTTTATAATTTGTTGTCAGTGAAAGTTGCTGCTCTAATGGGCCTGGAGTTAGAATTCCTCTGCTTCTCCCAGCCTCAGAGCAGGTGTAGTTCATGCTCTGCCAGTCAAACCTTCACTCTGAAGATCCCATTTAACTCTGGCCTGGAGAGACCAGCTCTGGGGATAAAAGGGGAATTGAGTCTCCATGGCCAATTCGCTCCTTGGCCTCCATGCTCTGAGGGACAGGAGGTTCCCAGGTGAAGTGCTGTAGAAATCTCAACCTAGGAACTAGACTGAGACACCAACTACCCCCTCCCCAGCTCATTCCACACAGGTCTCCAAACAGCCCTCAGATGGGGAAAGGCTCTTGAAAACTGCTGCCCTGGGCTGAATAGTGACCAGGGCCCCAGCAGTGACAGGCCCATAGTCCATCCCCACAATCCTGATGCAGCCAGTCCCCCAGGGATGTGACATCTCAAGGAAATACTTGAGGTCAGGCCTTCCCACTGAATGGAGAATTCCAGAGTCTTCTATAAAAGGGTGAGAACATCAGGATAAAGTTCATTTGAGAATTTTGTGTCCAACACGTGACCTTCCCCACACATTTTGGCAGGGATGGTGTCCCTGGCCTGTTTGCCAGAAGCTGGGAATGACCAACAGGGGATGGATCACTTGGTGATTCCCTGTTCTGGTCATTCCCTCTGGGGCACCTGACACTGAGCACCATCAGAAGACAGGCTGCTGGGCTACGTGGACCTTTGATCTGACCCAGTATGGCCATTCTTATGCTGTAGATTCATGTGGAGATGTGGTGCAAGCTCTTTCCCAGCATTGTGAAGTGTAAGGGGGAGTGAGAAAGAGACACATACCTGGACAAGGTGCTTCTGATGTCCTGGAGAGAAAGAGAGAGAATTTCAGGCCCACCTGACACACACTTCAAATTCCAAAGAAGGGATTTTGCAAGTATGGGGAAGAGAGGCTCTGTCCTGGTCCCAGAGCCAAGGTAATGAGTCTTTTCTATTTCTAGTGTCAATGTGTCTGCGACTTTGCAATGAACAATAGTCATTCACATTTCAGTAATGCACACATGGAGTTACTCTGTGATCTCTGACTGCTGGACACTTGTACCCATGTTTTAGGAGCTCTCCTGTCGCTGTGTTGGGATCTGGAGTATTTCTAACTCAGTCTCACCTGCAGGAATTCACTTGCTGGCTTCTGACACTTCCCCTCCAGCTCACTGATCAGGTTACTGAGATGGGAAATTTCCTCAGAGACTTTGGTGATATTTTCATTCTGTATCTTCGTTATCTCCTTCTCCAGCTTTTCCAGCTGGGCCAGCAGAAGCTGCTCTTGTTCCTCCAGGAATTGGTGCAGTTGCTGAAAATCAGCTACAATTTGCTGCCTCTTCTTTTCTATCTGTTTCTGTAAAGCAACAGGGAAAGGGCTGGTCAGGGACATGGAGGCAGCCTGGAGTGGGGGAGGGGATCCTTTCATTGAGTGCTGAGTGTGCAGGAGGGAAAACTTCTTTGTAACCCTTAAGGTTTCTGACACTTGACTCTATCCTGTGGTTACCAGGAAAAAGTTTCCCTCACACCTTTTTCCATTTCTCCCCATGTCTCTAAAAAGGAATGTTTTCACATCTGACCTGGTTAAAACTTTGCATTATCAATGAACCCTGAGCATGAAGATCCTGAGCAGCAGGAGTCAGGAATCAGCATTACACTGATAGACGTTCCCAGGGGGTGGGGCAGGAAAATCAAATGATTTAATAATGCAACAAATGACACAGACACAGGCAAAGCCACTAGAAATTAATTCATTCACTGGAATGGAAGGAAGTCTAGATTCTGCACATGAATCTAACAGAGAAAAATCCATGATCATGGAGAAACAGACATGCCCACGTTCACCAATGCCACAGAGGAATCTGCCTACAAACAGATCTCTCACCACTAGTCTTTGCACATCAGTAACAAGAGGCACCTACCATATACTTTGGGCTTTTCTCCTCTCTAGTCACTTTAGATCCCAGCAGCTTTTCTCTCTCCTCCCTCAGAGTCTTCAAATGAGCCTGGATTTTTTCCTGTAGAAACAGAGATGATTTGGGACGTTTTATTTCGAGTTTGAGAGGGGTGCGTAGGGGAATATTTTCCCACACAAATCCAATGCAACTGTTGGTCCTAATAGGTTCATGACATTAGAGTCACCAAGGAAAAGAAATCTAAGAATGAAGACTGGGGATGTGTCATATTCTGGCTTGTTACCAATTCAGGTTCAGTCTTTTTAGTAACTGGAGAAAGACCTGAATTATCCAAGCTTGCCTGGTATTTATTAATTCATTCGTATTACAGAACAGAACAGGAAAATGGGAACACATGGTGGTGAATCACTACATTTAATTTTGAAAGATCAAACTACCAAAGAGATAAATCCCAGAAACCTCGTCTCCCTGCTTGGCCTGGGAGTTTTATCAGGGCGTCTGTCCCTTTTAATGGCCTCACTTCATCATTACTCAGGGCTGCTGCAGGAGTGGCAACATGGCCTAGTGGTGTGGTTGCTCAACTTGGGAGACCTAAGTTCTATTCCCAACTCCGGAACTCCACCACCGCGAACGGCGATGGTGGAGTCGACGGGGGAGCCGCGGACGTCGATCCCGCGCCGTGAGGACGGGTAAGTACTTCAAACTAAGGTACTTCGACTTCAGCTACGCTATTCGCGTAGCTGAAGTTGCGTACCTTAGATCGAAACACACACACCCCCCCAGTGTAGACCAGGCCTTGGAGTTGGTATGGCAACCTCCACCTTTTCATGTTCTCTTTGTGTGCGTATATGTATATACAATCATATATATACAATCTTCCTACTGTATGTTCCACTCGATGCATCTGATGAAGTGGGTTCTAGCCCCTGAAAGCTTATGCCCAAATAAATGTGTTAGTCTCTAAGGCCTACACCAGGGGGAGGAGTTGATGTAAGATATGCAACTTCAGCTACGGGAATAGCTTAGCTGAAGTCAAAGTATCTTATTTTGATTTACCTCCCATCCTCACAGCGCGGGATCGATGGCCGCGGTTCCCCCTGTGGACTCTGCTACCGCCACTCGCCCTGGTGGAGTTCCGGAGTTGACAGGAGCGCGTTCGGGGATCGATATATCGCGTCTAGATGAGACGCGATATATCAATCCCCGATAAACCGATCTCTACCCGCTGATCCGGTGGGTAGTGTAGACATCTCTAAGGTGCCACAAGTACTCCACGTTCTTTTTGTGAATACAGACTAACACGGCTACTACTCTGAAACATGTGAGCTCTGTCTCAAACCAGGCATGAAGAAGTTTGATCCTCTTCACTAGGGTGACCAGATCACCCAGGTCAAATATCGGGACGTGGGGGGGGGGGGAAGGGGGACAGAGGTGGAAAAATGGCGGCAGAGCAAAAAAAAAATCCCCCACCCTGATTCCTCCTCCCTTCACAAGTGCTGGAGGGAGGCCCAGGAGACTCAGGGGACCGCGGGGCTGGGGTGAGTGTGAGTCCGGCCTGGCCCTGAGCAGGCAGGACTCGGGCGCGGTACCTGGGAGGGAGAGTAGGGGGTGGCCTGCCGCGGAGGGAGGAAGCGGCCGCTGGCCAGGCTCGGCGGCTGCAGCTCTGGCGCCCACGAACCCCCCGAGTCTGAGCCTGCTGCGGGGACCCAGCCCCTGGCCAGTCGCGTCTGGGCTGGCTGCCCAGCTGGTGCAATCCCGCGGGCGGCCCCGGAATAGGGGCAGCAGGCCCCAGCCCCCCCAGGGGAACGAACGGGGCTGGGCTGCCGATGCCTCCGCCGCGGGATTGCACCAGCTGGGCAGCCAGCCCAGACGCGACTGGCCAGGGGCTGGGCGCAGCGTGCGTGCTGCTGGGTCCCCGCAGCAGGCCCAGGTTCGGGCCCGGGCGCCACGTGCTTGGTCACGTCCTCCCCCCGCGGCAGTGGGAGCTGCAGCAGTGGCTGCTCCCGAGTCCCGCTGTCCAGGTAGGGAGAAGGGCCGCCCCCCTACTCTCCCTCCAGGTGCCAGGCCGGACTCACACTCACCCCGACCCCGTGCTCCCCTGCGTCTCCTGGGCATGGCGTGCTTGGCAAGAGGCGGGGATTTGGGGAGGGAGCCAATGGGGGAAGGAGGGTGCGGAGTCGGGCCCGGCAGGGGAGGGCGCGAGCCCTTTCGGGCTCCGGAGCCTTTGCTTGTTTGTCCAGTGTCCTGACCTAACATTGGTCGGGACGCGGGACAAACAAGCAAATATCGGGACAGTCCCGATAAAATCGGGACGTCTGGTCACCCTACTCTTCACAGAAGATTTGCAGAGGCTCCTGGTGTTCCCCACACACCCGTTGCCTTCCTGCTCCCTTCGCTGCCTCTAATCCCAGCTGTTTCTATCTCCTTCACCAGCTGCCTGTTTGGCCTGAGGTTTCTATGTTGCACCATTTCTCTTTACTAAGGGCCAGTGGCAGATTAACACACAGGGCCACTGAGTCCCGGCCAATCTTGGGCCCAAGAGCAGGACTGTCTGTACCCACATGCAAAGGATGCAGCTGTGTAGGGCACCAGGAAATTTGGGGCACCACATTTCCTGGTGTCCAACACCGCTGCGTGGTGCTCCAGCCCCTGCCCACCCTATTTAGCATGGCCCTGCCACAGCGCCTCCTCTTCCCACCCCTGCTCTGCTCTAGCCCCGCCCCACTCCACCCATTCCCCAAAGCCCCCACCCCTGCTCTGCCTCTTCCTGCCCCAGCTCCCCTGAGGACTGCAGCAGGGGGCGGCCTGCACTCACCCAGCAGCAGGAAGTGGAGCACCCCGGCCCCAACCCGCTCCACTGGCCGTGCTGGGGGGTGTTTCCCCCTTGACCCCCAAAGCCAGCCCCTCCCATGGAGGCCTGGGGCCCACACAGCCCCCCCCCACCCCAGGAAGACTGCGTAGGGAACCAAAATGGCTAGGGACAGCCCTGCCCAGGAGTGTTGGAACTTGTGTAGAAGGTGGGAGGGCAACAAGCACAAGATCTGTGGCCCTGTCCCCTGCTCTTCCTTTTCTCCCAAGGGCCCTCCCCCCAGCCAGGCTGGAAATGAGAGCCAGGCCACAGTGAGAGCCCCTCAGGGAGCCCAGGCAACTGTGGGGAGCCTCTGACCCTTCATTTGCCCTGGGTGGGGGACTGGAGGGCCTGAGAGCAGCCTCTGGCCCATGTGCTGCCCAGGGCATCTGGAGGGCCTGGTCTCCCTGGGTAGCTCTTAGGTGCCTTCTTGGAGGGGGAGGGGGAGTGGGCAGAGGAGGATCGGGGGCAGGGTGCCATGGTGATGGAGGGACTAAGGCCCACCTCAGTCCCTCCCCCACCAGGAGAAGGCACTGATGTCACAGCCCCTGCTGCTCCGTGTCTACCCAAGGCTAAAGAGGCAACATGTGGTGGAGGCATGTGCCCCCAGATGTATTGGGATGCCTGTGGCAGGGACACCCAACAGCAAGGAGGCAGCATTTCCCCTGGCAGTAGCACTGCCCCTGTCGGTCGTGGAGGGAGGAAGAAAACAGCAGAGTGGCTCACTGCCAGCTGAGCCCTTTCCCCACCACATGGGGCAAGGTGGCTGAGGACCCCAGAACAGTAGTTCTTGGAGTGACCACCCTATTGAGATCCGTGGGGCAGTTACCTCTTCCCAGAGCTATTGGCTCAGGCTCTCTGCAGACTCAGGCACACGGCACTCTGTCAGTGAGGCTTGAAAGTTATAAGTCACTCAAACTTTTCTTTTCAATCCTATGGGCTAGAAAATTACTTTTTGTTGTGGATTTTTTTATTATGAAACCTGAAGTTCTGTTTTAATCATGTGACTCCAGAGGTGGGTCTCTAGGGAAGAACCCATAGTACCAGTGCTTAAACCCACTCCTGGAGACATGTTCCATCAGGGGTGAAAGATTCTTCCTAAAATTGGAGGTGCCATGAGACCCTGCCCCCTCTGTGGCCCTGCCCTGCCTGCCTCTTCCCCAAAGGCCCTGTACCCGTCCAGCCCAGAAGCTGGAGCTGAGTTGTGCAGCCCAGGTCCCTCCATCTGCCCAGGGTTGGGGGGATCCGAGAGCAGCCCCCAGCCCATGTCCCTGACCCCCAGGCTCCCTGCCCTGGACAAGTGGAGGGTCTGTGGCTCCCTGCAGCTGCGCGCAGCTCTTACCATGGCCTGGCTGTGGTTCTTTGGCTCCTGAGTCCCAACCCCCGCCCGGGCCAAGCTGGAAGCTGGAGCTGGGTCAGAAGAAGAGCTGCACTGGCACCTGTGGGGAGCCATGGACCCTCAGCCTGCCCTGGGCAGGTAAAGAGTCTGCGGCTCCCCACAGATGCCTGGGCTCCCTGGGCTTACTCAGGCCGGGCTTCAGCTTCCAACCTGGGTGGGGCCTTAGGGGGAAGAGGAGAGGCAGGGAGCCGGGCTGTGGGGAAAAGTGGGAGAGCCATGACCCCTTGGCCCTCTCTGTTCCAGAGCCCGTCTGTTCCATGCAGCAGAGTGGGGGCTGATTTGTTCATGACTCATGTGAATGCCCTGCTGGCAGTGCCTCCCTGCATCTTGCTTCAGTCCTGTGTGCGAGGAAAGTGCCTCACACAGAGCTCTAGTGCCCACCTCTCCCTAATGAACAATGTGGGGTTGATAGGCTGGGTGCCATCCGTGGCCAGGGCTCCCTGCACCTGCCCAGAGGAAGGAGCCTGCAGGGCAGAGATTTAGGTGGAGCCAGAGAACAGGGGAGAAAATCTGGGAAACTGGGAGATTCTGTGGCTCTGAGTGACTGAGTCTGAAAAGGGAAGGATTGAATTAACCTGGATCCAGAGTGTCTCCTACCTTGTATTTCTCGGCATCATCATCCATGAGCAGCACCGTGTGAGATCTGTGCTGGGGGGATCTCTCACAAACCACACACACGGCTTCCCCGTCCTCTTCACAGAACAGATCCAGGGCTTTGCCGTGTCTCTCACACAGAGTCTCTTTTCCTGGTTTGAAATCCAGTTGTTTGATTTCTTCCACTCTATTTCCTAGCTGATAGTTATTCCGGAGAGCCCCTTTCCGGATTTGGACTCTGCAGCTGGGGCAGCACAAAGGGTCAGAGCCCAGCTCTGTCCATGTCTCTCAGTGCTGAGTGATGCAGCCTCAGCAGAAGTTGTGCCCACACTCTGTGATCACTGGGTCCGTCAGATATTCCAGGCAGACGGGACAGTAGGTTTCCTCTTGGATTTCCCGTACCGGAGTCGCTGAGGCCATGGCTGCTGGGATCTCTGGGCTTCTGTTCTCTCTGCAGCAGAAATGGTTTTGCTGATCATGGGCAGACCCTGACCCACCTCTTATCAGATGCACTGGTGCAGAATGAAGGTGAAGAGAAAGGAGAGGCCGGGAGGTGGAGCAGGAGAAAGATAAGGAAAGAAGGAAGCAGGAACTACACAGGCCAGGAATAGGGGGTAAAGGAGCAGAAAGGGAAGGAAAGGAAAAGGTGGGACGGATACAAACAAGATCACAAGAACTTAAACTCAGGGTCTTTCTACACAGCACGTGTCCAGGCGGGGATCAGGCAGGACTGTCCTCGTGCAGCTGCCCCCAGGGCAGGTGTAACGACAGAAACATGAACCGCTCCAGATTCCCTACTTTGGCTGCACTGAGCATGGGCACCCAAACTGAGCATGCCCAGTAATCTTCGCTGTCGCCGCTGCACTGAGCATGCGCACCCGAACTGAGCATGCCCAGTAACCTTCGCTGTCGCCGCTGCCCTCTCTCTGCCCTCACTTCTACTTAGGATTTGCTGCCTCCTCTTTGGGGGGGTTTAAAAGGCTCAAGGGGGCAAATCGCAGCCGGGGGGGCTGCCAGGGTCTGAGCGGGGGAGGGGGGGTCAAGCTGCTGTAGGCAGCGGCAGGAGAGAGGCTGAAGGGGAAAAATCGGGGGTGGGGGGTGGGAGCCGCGGTTAAGCCCGGGGGTGGGGGGGGAGAGACGCTGCCAGACCTTGTGCGGGGACAAAACCCCCGGTTAGGGAGGGGGTGGGGGGGACAGTGGCCCCTCGGGATGAGCCACCTGCTGCGCTCGCGGGTCTGGGGGTCGGGGCTGGGGGCAGAGGCTGTTTTCAGTTCTGCCCCTGTCAGCCCTGGAGCAGGGGGCGGGTTCCTGGGGCTGGGTCTTAAAGGCACCGGCAGCCCAATTCCTAGACTGTCAAAGCTCAGACACCGCAGCTCCTCTCGATCCTGTACAAGTGCTGCGGGGCTGTTACTGCTCCAGCCAGGAGACTGAATGCAGGGAAATATTATACAGACGCCCCCCTCCCTTCCTCCAACTCTGCCTCTCACATTTTGACTATGGAAAAGTGTCTTCTATCAGTTTCTATATCTATATGAAATCACTGCAGCTCCTTTCTCTTATACAACGTGCTGATTTGGTAACTCCCTCCCAGAGCCCACATGTCTGTACCCCCTCCTGCACCCGAATCCCCTGCCCCAGGTCAGAGCCTGCATCCCTCACTCAAACTCCCCATAGCCTGCTACCCTCCTGCACCCCAACTCCATCCCAGAGCCTGCACCCCAAACAGGGCCAGATTAACCTGTTGTGGGCCCGGTGCTAAACATATTTGTGGGTCCCCATTGGGGAAATGGGGACATGGGGCATGGGGGCAGAGTCCTCAGAGCGAGGGGCTGGCCGGGGGCAATGGGAGATGAGTCATGGCACGGCAGGGACAGGCCCACTCCACCCAGCCCAGTTCAAGGACACTGTTTACAAACCGGGAGCTGCCAGACCCACGCTGTCCAGCCCATCCCAGCGCTGCCATTGTGCTTCTTCCCCTTGTGGCTGGGCCCATGCTGCACCATGCTACCCCCTGCCCAGCACCCCTCTGGCTCCCTATGCCCAGTGCCACACCACCCAGAGACCCCCACAAACCCCCTGCCCAGTGCCCTCCCAGATCACTCCCCCACCCACTTAGAACCCCCCCCACAGATCCTCTCACTGACCAGTGCCTCCCAGCTGAAGACCCCCCACAGCCCTCCCACAACTGCACAGTGCCCCGCACCTTCCCACCCAGAGCCCCTCTACAGATCCCCTCACTGTTCAGTGCCCACCACCACCACAACTGCACAGTGACCCACACAGACCCCCCACACTTCCCAGCGCCCACACACACACACATCTTCCCCACTGACAGTCCCCCAACACACAGATCTCCCCACCCCCAGTGCCCAGCACCTACCCAGACCCACTAGAGACCTACTCTCCTACACCCTAACCCCTAGCCAGGCTGCCAGGCTGAGATGGCAGCGCAGCCAGAGCTGGTCCTGGGGCAGGATAACTCTGGCCTCTTGGGAGTGGTGGAAGCAGCCAGGCTAGAGCAGGAGCAGAGCCTACCCAGGCCAGGCTCTCTCAGGACCCAGCTGAGCCTCCCCCCTCCCCGACTGTTCCCTGTGAGTGGCTGAGACTGGCCCAGCCTCTGCACCAGTCCCAGGTGGCTCTACCCCCAGGGAGGCAGGTGGGGCCACACAGGTCCCAGGCACTGGAGACAGCTCAGAGCTGGAGCAGTGCTGGGTAGCGGGGCAGATCCCTGAGACGTGACTCCCGAGATCCTACCCAGCCCACCCACATCCATTGGTCCCGTTGCCAGCAGCCTTGCAGAGCACACACCTCTCTCTCTCCCTGCTTTCCTATCACCAGTTATGTTACTACAGGAATGAAATCGAGACATCCCGTAAAACAGCTAGTTCCACATTGTTCTTCAAACCTCAGATCATTGAAATGCAGCTTTGCATTTGAGATACTATATGACTGTAGTACACTTTGCACTGCCTGCATCTACAGTGACATCAGGAGAGGAGAAGAGGACAAGACTGTCCCTAGCATATATGATTTTAAAGAAAGGTGAGACACACCCACCCACTATCAATACAACAAGAAGGAGAACAGTAGCTGGTGCCAGGAGAGAAGATGCAATGAAACCCTTCTGTATCCACAACTGATGTTTGAAAAGCATCAGTCAGTCTGCAGATCAAAGAAAGAAAGAACAGCCAGTTTCAGACAGATAGGATCCTTATGACCTATATAGGAGAAGTGCACTTCCCTATTGCAGTTTCCCAACATAGTTTTCTTATGGATTTATTTATTAAGCAAAAATTAAGATTAGGAGTCTGATTTAAATTATGTACCTTTTCAGTGTTAGTTAACTGTGGAACTATTGCAGCTACTTTTCTTTTACTCCTGCCTTCATAAAAAGCTACAGAGTTTTAACAGATAATTACAAAGACTAACGTACATGCTTTAATATAATTAGGACTGGGCAACCCAAGATGAAAACTACACTGTAGAAGAGTCCTACAACCAGGTATTTGAGGCCAATCCCTTTATCAATGGAATCCTAACCAAAATATGAGGAAGGAGAAGAGTCACGCTCAAACTTTTGACAATAGCTCAAGGTCAGACACCAAGAAGACCAGCACCATTCATATTCTGGTTTTGGATAAAATACTTGATCTTGCCTACATTATAGAAACCTTCCTCTCTCCAAGTCTACACCCCCTACACCCTTTAGCAATAAAGTAACCATTAAACAAGTTCTGAATCAGTCATCTTTCTTCTCAATTTAGTTTTAACAATAAAACTCCAACATAAGTAGCTATGGGAGAAGACAGTGCAACTACTAGGTTTTGGTGGGGGAAAAGGGTGCTAGTAATGTCCTGGATATACTGGCAGGGCTGGCTTTAGGCCAATTCAACCAATTCCCCTGAATCGGGCCCTGCCCCTAAGAGGGTCCCGCGCCCAAGCCCCGGTTCGGTGTATTGGCAAGAGTCGGTGCACTGTACCGAGGTGGCCCGGCTTCTCCAGGGGACAATTTAAAGGGCATGGGGGCCCTTTAAATTGCCACCACAGCCACACTGCTGGAGCCCTGGGGTAGGGCTGTGGGGATCTGTGGGCTACTTACAAAGTCCGTGGCTCCCGTTGCTTCTATCGTCCCAGCCCTTTAAATAGCCACTGGAGCCCCGCCACTTCCCCAGGGCTCTGGCAGCTATGTACATGGCCAGGGCCGTGGAAGCGGGGGAGCCCCAGGCAGCTGCTGCTACCCTGGTAGGGGAGGGAGGAGGAGGAGAGAGCACTTACCATACCGGGTGGTCTGTACCCCCTGTACCCGCACCCCCTGCCCTATCTCCAGCCAACCCCTGCCACACACCCCTATGGCCCTGCTTGAAGCCAGCCAGCCCACCCCACCCCACACACCCCTGTCTCCAGCCATTGCTGCACCCCTTGCCCTGCCTGCAGCAAGCCCCATGTCCCCTGGTGCCTTGCAATTCCCTGGGCAGTAACCCTGCACACCTGCTTCAATGATGGGAGAAGAGAGCAGCTGGTACCCACACACATGTGCACACCCTAGGGTGACCAGACAGCAAGTGTGAAAAATCGGGTTGGCAGCAACAAGAGCTGAGTTCAGTATCCAGGGGTTCCGTTTCAATAACACAACGCAAAACCGGCTCGAGCCCCCACCCAGTGACCTGGGACAATTACCTACCACCCCCCCCCCGGGCGCCTCTAGGAGGCAATACTTCCCCACTCTCAAGCACGGAGTCCAAGTGTAGCAAAATCCTTTTAATAAAGGAGGGAGTGGAGGTTAATAGGATCCTATATAAGAAAAAGACCCCAAAATTGGGACTGTCTCTATAAAATCGGGACATGTGGTCACCCTAGCACACTCCCTGGGAGTGGCGGGGACCCACACATGTGAAACGGGGCTCATTTCTAGTTCAGTCCCATCTTTTTAAAAAAATAACTGTCGGTAGGGTTAACATACAGCCGCATTTTCCCAGACATGTCAGACTTTTTGGTTCTTAAATTGCTGTCAGGGAGGAATTTTTAAATATGGACATATGGTAACCCTATTGGTACCAAAAATACATACTCTGGCACATCCCTTAAATCAGAACTTTTTATAGGGAACCGATTGCTAAGAAAGGAAAGGCTTTTTTTTTAACCTTTTTTTTCTTTTTTTAAAAGTCATCCCTGCTGGGGCCCCGCCAAAAATGTTTGAATTGGGTGGGCCCCAAACTTCCTAAAGCCGGCCCTAACTAGTCTGTTCACTGTTATAGCTTTTAATATGCTACTGCAAACACTGTAATAGAGCATTAATGTCCCAATGTACTGTAGCTTGTTTTAACTTACCGTAATACTAGAAGTGGTGCATGTGAACATTGCCGTAACGAGGGCAAGGCGAGTGAGGCACTTGCCTCGGGCAGGGAAAGTGAGGGGCTCAGACAGTCTCTCCTTCAGCGGCAATTCGGCAGCAAGTCCTTCCCTCTGAGAGGGACTGGGGGACCTGTTGCCGAATTGCCGCTGGTCGTCAGCAATGGAGAGGGGCAGCACATACGGCTCTTTTGCAGAAATTCGTTGGTGGATCCTCCCTTCCAATAGGGAAGAGCCGGACATGCTGCCTCTATTCCTTGCCTTGTGTGCAAAAATCCCTATTTACGGCTCTGCATGTGAAGCTCTCTTAAAAGCTGACACTACAGTAGTGATATTCCCAAGCCAGCATGCATAGGGCTGGGAGTGGGGAAGGGGAGTGCATTTAGGTACAAGTATCATCTCTCACACCAAACAGAAACTTTTCCAAAAGTTCATTATTATATCTTGTCTTACAAACACCAAAAACTATTACATATGCACAAAGGTCAATAATCACCCCCTCCCCATATATACAGAGTTGTGCTTCTGCATATAGTACCTATCTCAGATTAATATTGAGCTACCAGCTGTTCAGGAATCAGTAAAGAGTCAGCTGACAAGCCACATGTTGAATCCTATTGCAAACAGTATGGGTGACCCATGAGGCATTCTGAAGCAAGAGATTACTGTAAAACTTTAAATAAGACGCAGAAAGAATAAACTTTTCCTAGGTTTTGTGTCCATATATATAATGCAAATTATAAAATTCACACACAAACAAGGGAAAGCGCTTGCCTCACTCATCCAATAGGTCAATTTGGCACATTACACCCCATCCCTCCAGATTTGCAACCATCCCTGGACCAGTGACAGGTGCATAGGGAGCCAAGTCAATGGAAATAATCAAGGAGGAAGCCAGTGGAAAAAATGAATGGGGCCAGGGGAGTGCTCTGTACCCCCAAACCTTACCTCCCTTTTCACGTATTCACACACAAAAAAGTGAAAGCGCGCTCCTCAAGCACCCAAAAGATCAGGGTTTGGCAACCTTTCAGAAGAGTTGTGCCCAGTCTTCATTTAGTCTCTCTGATTTAAGGTTTCACATGCCAGTAATACATTTTAATATTTTTAGAAGGTCTCTTTTTAGGGCTATAATATATAACTAAACTATTGTTGTATATAAAGAAAATAAGGTTTTTAAAATGCTTAAGAAGCTTCATTTAAAATGAAATTAAAACGCAGAACCCCCCACAACCCTGCAATAGGTCAATTTGGCACATTAGCCAGGAGGAAGCAGAATGTGAGTGTTTTCGACCACAAACCCTGTCCCTCCTGATTCGCAACCCCATGGACCAGGCGGTAGCAAGTCCTGAGCAGGAGCCCAGATGGTCACGTTGTGCGGCAGAAACTGCAACTAGTAGCAAAACGTGAGGGTTTCGCAATGTGCCGTCACACCTGCGCTAACATTTCTGCCGCCCCAAGCAAAAAAAAAGAGCGCAGCCCTGCCCCGAGTGCCACATCGCAGCGCCCAAGTCCCCGCCCCCCCGAGCGTCGCGTCGCACTGCCCAAATCCCCGCCCCCCCGAGCGTCGCGCCACACCACCCAAGCCCCGCCCCTCGAGCCGCCTAAGTCCCCGCCCCGCACCGCCGCACCGCCAAATCCCTGCCCCAGCGCGCCACACCGCCCAAGTCCCGCCCCGACCGCACATCGCGCCGCCCAAGTCCTCGCCCCGAGCGCCGCGTCGCACCGCCCAAGTCCCCTCCACCCCCCTCCCCCCGCAGCGCTGCCAGGCCAAACCAAAAACAACAAAACCAAACCCCGATCGCCGCCCCCTCCCAAGGTGCCGCCCCAAGCACGTGCTTGGTAGGCTGGTGCCTGGAGCCGGCCCTGCCTGCCCCACCTCTTATCAGCTGCACCGGTTCAGAATGAGGTGAAGAGAAAGGAGAGGCCGGGATGTGGAGCAGGAGAAAGATAAGGAAAGAAGGAAGCAGGAACTACACAGGCCAGGAGAGGGGTGTAAAGCAGCAGAAAGGGAAGGAAAAGGTGGGACGGATACAAACTAGATCACAAAAACTTAAACTCAGGGTCTTTCTACACAGCACATGTCCGGGCAGGGGTCAGGCAGGACTGTCCTCATGCAGCTAATCCAAGCCACCCCCTTGGCGCTGTGGCCACATTGGTCTTGGCAGTGTGGTTGAACCAGCAGTCAGCATGTGTACGTGTACCCAAGCTGGGAATCACATCTCCCAGGTGCTGTGTAGACGTGTCCTCAATCGAACCAGGCCATTCTTAATTCACAGTGAGGGTGTCCACAGTCACTCACAGACTGGCACTGGAACAACACAAGGTGGGAACTAAACCCCCTTGAGTGAGTTCAGTGACAATGTGTGTGCAGAGGAGCCTTGGCTTGGCTGTGTCCTGCTGAACATCTAACCACCCGCCTGGGACCAGCCGGGCTACAGGGGCTCCCTGGGTTAAGGTCAGAGGCAGCTGGTGTGTGCTAGTGACAAGGCAGGAAACCGTAAACAGCTCATTAATCTGGAGGAGCAACCCTTGAGCTGAAGGGTGATTTTACGGCTAATATTTCAGCTTTATGACTGTGCAGTCTAAAGGTCACAGCCCAGCCCCTTCAAAACGCCAGCTAAGAGCTGGAAAGAAGATTTACAGGTTTAAAATGTGTAACAATCCTGCCCACTCCCCTCCCCCCCCACCCCATTCCAGCTGCCCCAGGCTCTTTCAGCCATTTTTTCTCCTTGGGCCAATACTGACCAGCAGGAGGTGCCGCACTGCTGAGTGCTCAACCAGTTACACTTGAAGTTTTAACATCATGACTTAAGGACTTCAGTAACTTGGCCAGAGGTTAGGGGTTGATTGCAGGAGTGGGTGGGTGAGATTCTGTGGCCTGCAGTGTGCAGTTGGTCAGACTGGATGATCATGATGGTCCCTTCTGGCCTTAAAGTCTTTGAGTCATTTCTTAATTTAACAGCATCATCTAAGTGTGAACCAATTGATCAGCACCATTCTCTTCTCAGAGGCTTATCCCAATTTCCATTCCTAGATCCCTTCTAAGTATCTTTGAACTTCCCCAGAATCTCCATTAGCACAATCGTTTTCTGCGAGAAACCACTGACTGGCTCTTCCAGTTCAGGAGAAATCTCCTCTGGCTGCTGGAACTTCCCCTTCTCACACCTGGAGGGAAACAATTTCACTTGATTATATTTTACTGTGTGACTCATTATAAGTTCTGGCTACTGAGTCGCTGCTCTAATGGCCCTGGAGTTAGAATTCCTCGACTTCTCCCAGCCTCAGAGCAGATGCAACACAGCCCAGGGCCAAGCAGCCTTCCCTTCAAAGGTCATTAATATTCTTCAACTCTGGTCTGGAGAGACCAGCTCTGGGGACAAAAGGGGAATTGAGTCTCCATGGCCAATTCGCTCCTTAGCCTCCATGCTCTGAGGGACAGGAGGTTTCCAGGTGAAGTGCTGTAGAAATCTGCCTCTAGGAACTAGACTGAGACACCAACTACCCCTTCCCCAGCTCATTTCTCACAGGTCTCCAAACAGCCCTGAGATGGGGAAAGGCTCTTGAAAACTACTGCCCTGGGCTGAATAGTGACCAGGACCCAGCAGTGACAGGCCCATATTCCATCCCCACAATCCTGAAGCAGCCAGTCCCCCAGGGATGTGACATCTCTACAAAATACTTGAGCTCAGTCCTTCCCACTGACTGGAGAATTCCAGAGTCTTCTGTACAAGAGTGAGCAGCCCAGGATGAAGTTGATCAGAGAGATTTGTATCCAACACGTGATCTCCCCACACATTTTGCTGTAGAACCCCGGGGAAATGCGGTGCTACCCTCATCATCAAGCTCTTTCCCAGCATTGTGGAGTACGAGGGAGCCACATACCTGCTCAAGGTGGTTCTGACATCCTAGAGGAGAGAGAGACAAAAGAATTTCAGTCCTCTCTGACACACACACAGGGGATTCCAGGGAAGGGGTTTAGGAAGTATGGGGGAAGACACCCTGCCCTGGCCCCAGGGCCATTGATTCCCTGAGCTAATGGGGCTTTTCCATCTTTCATATCTCTGTGACTCTGCTAAGAATAATACTCACTCAGATGTTAGCAATGCACATGCTGAGTGACACTGAGATCTCCGACTGCTGGACTCCAGTGCTTATGATTCAGCAGCCCGCTCCTCCCTCTGTGGGGGTCTGGCATGTTTCTAATGATGAGTGCCGGTTTCCAATTGTCCCTGGGGGTGCTCAACCCCATGCCCCACCTCCACTCCAAACCTTTCCCCAATGCCACACCCCAGCCCAACTCTTCCCACTCCCACTCAACCTCCACACTGTCTCTTCCTCACCTCCTCTTGTGAGCTGCCATAAATATAAAGGAAAGAGTAACATAAAATACCTCCTTGGAGCTGTACTGAATCGCTTTACCTCTAAGGGGTTAAGAAGCTCAGATAACCTGGTTGGCTCCTGACCAGAAGGACCGATAAGGAAAGAAGCTACTTTCAAATCTGGTGAGTTGGGGGAGGTTTTGTTTGGGCTCTGTTTATTTGTTCCCTCTCCTGACGGCGAGATAGACCAAGCAGATACAACATCTCCTGAAAACCTACCTGAAATGATCCATCTAAGATTACAAAAATTCTAACTAAGGCAAGGAAATGAGTTAGCTTATTTTTTTGTTTTAGCTTGTGAATTTTCCCTATGCTAAGAGGCAGTTTTATTCCTGTTTTTGTAACTGTGAAGCTGAGTCCAGAGGGGAGTCCTCTGTGTTTTAAATCTTTTTATTACCCTGTAAAGTTACCTTCCATCCTGATTTTGCAGGTGTGATTCTTGTACTTTTTTCTTTATAATAAAGTTCTTCTTTAAAGAACCCAATTGATTTTAGTGTCCTAAAGATAAGGGTCTGGTCTGTACTTACATTAAAGGCAATTGGTTGGTATATTATTCCCAAGCCTCCCCAGGAAAGGGTGTGAACGGGCTTGGGGGGATATTTTGGGGGAATAGGGATTCCAAGTGACCCATCTCTGAATTTTTGTTTAAATCACTTGGTGGTGGCAGCAAGGACAAGCAAAGGAATTTGTGCCTTGGGGAAGTTTTTAACCTAAGATGATGGGAATATAAGATTAGGGGGTCTTTCATGTGGGTCCCCACCTCTGTCCCCGAGAGTTCAAAGGGGGGAGGGAATCCTAACATGAGCACACTCCCTCCCCGCTCCTCCCGTTCCCTCCCAGCATCTCCTGCACATAGAGGAACAGCTGATTGCAGCAGGCAGATGGTGCTGGAAGGAGGAGGAGTTCATTGGCATGTCTGACGGTGGGTAGCACTGAGGGGGAGAGCTGGCTGTCCTGGAGCACCCACCTATGTTTCTCATTCAGTCTCACCTGTAGGAATTCACTCGCTGGCTTCTGACACTTCCCCTCCATCTCATTGAGCAGCTCACTGAGATGGGAAATCTGCTCGGAGAGTTTACTGACATTTTCATTCTGGATCCCAGCTGGGCCAGCAGGAGTCGCTCTTGTTCCTCCAGGAACTGCTGCAATTGCTGAAATTCAGACACAATCTTCTGCCTCTCGGTTTGTGTTTGTTTCTGTATGAAATAGGGCAAGGGCTGGTCAGGGACATATGGACGGAGCCTGGGGTCCTTTCATGGAGAGCTGAGTGTGCAGGAGGGTGATTTTCTTTGAAAATCCTAAGATTTCTGACATTTGACTCTACCCTTTGGGTACTAGGCAGGGGATTCTCTCACACCTTCCCTTTTGGCCCCTGTATCCCTGTGAAAGGGATGTTTCCCTGTCAGTCATGGTCAGCATCTTCTGTTATTTATGGTCTGTGGAAATTCAGACCCAGAGCAGCAGGAGGCAGGACACAGCACTACACTAACAAAGATGCCAGGGGAGTTAAAAGAAACAAATGTTTTAAAAATGCACAAAATATCTAGACACAGTGGACAAGCACTTCACGGGGACATTTGTGTGAATTCAGGCAAGCCACAAGGGCTACTCATCAACTGAAATGAAAGCTTAGGGCTTGTCTACACATGACTCAAACCCAGCAATCTGTGATCAAGGAGAAACACACACAAGCCCATGTTCACGTAGGCCACACAGGAGTCTGCCTCCAAACAGACCTTCCACTGCCAGTCCCACAGCTGGTTCATAACAACAGGCACCTACCAGATATTCCCGGCAATTCCTCTTTCCAGTCGCTTTCAATCCCAGCAGCTTTTCTCTCTCTTCCCTCAGAGTTTTCAAATGGGACTGGACTCTTTCCTGAAGAAACAGAAATGATTTGGGAGGTTTCATCTGGATAGTTGAGAGGTGTTTTTCCTGTTTGGAAGTGGGTGTTTTTCCACCTGAAACCCAAGATGACTGTGGTTCTAATCGCTTTGTGACATAAGGACCACCAAGGTGATGAAACCTCATTAATGAAAACTAGGAGTGTGTCACATTCAGACTCGTTACCAATTCTGGTTCAGTGTTTTTAGTAATTAGCAAGAGATTTCAATTATACCCAAGCTTTACTGGTATTTGTGAATTGATTAATGGTACAGAGCATAACAGGGCACTGGAATCACATGGGGGTGAATCAATAAACCTGTTTTTTGAAGGTTTAACAGACAAAGTGATACAAATCTAAGAGGCCACCAGGGTTTCAATATGGGCTGGGGCTGCACTGGTTGGGCAGAGCTGGTCTAAGCACCAGGGCAAAACTCGTGAGATGTCGGGAGGCAATTCGTCTGGTCTGAAGCTGCACAGTCCAGTTTTGTGGAGCACTGTCCCTGTCCGGCAGGGACCCAGCACTGGACGTGTCTGGTGCAAAAGGGAGAGGAGGAGACTGAGGATCCAGGAGGACACCCGTGGGAGTGGGGGTGGGGTGGCACCTTCATGCAGAATGATGCAGGGAGGTTGCACGCTGGAAAAAACGGTGGTGGGGTCCACACAGGGTGACTGATACTGGTGAGGACGGGCCCATGCAGGCAGGTGTGGGCATGTCCGATGTTCTGGGGATGCCTCAGTGACCTCCCTAATTAGACATGATGCAGATTTGTATAAAGAATGGGTTGGGGGTTGCCCCAGTGCTGCCCTAACCCCTCTCCATGGCAATGCCCCCTGGTCAGGTACCCCACGGTCCCATTCCCTGGTAAAGATCCCGGAAGCAGTGCATTCTGGGAGATTTCAAAAGGCTGCCAGGTGGGACTAATGGAACCATTCTGGCTGGTCCTTGCCCACGTACACAACAGAGCAGGTCAGACTGGCACCGGTCAGCTCCAGCCTGGGGTTGGTTTTGCTACAACCCAGTGTAATCCCAGTGGTACTTGGCATGGACCTGAGCTGTCTGGAGCCCTGTTGTGTGCGGACTGAAGGTGCTCAGGGTCCCACGCAGCGTTTAGCCCAGTGATCTCCTCTAGTGCAGGCCGGCAGCATCTGAGTTTAACCCCTCGTGGAGAAACAGAGGAGTTCAGAATCCCAGTGAGAAACCTCCTCTCCCTGCTGGGACTGGGACCTTTATCAAGGCGTCTCTCCCTCCTAACGGTCACAATTCATCACTGGGTGGAGCTGATGCTAAGATGGCAGCATGGCAAAGTGGTTCGGGTCTTGGACTGGGTCTGGGGAGATTTGGGTTCTATGCTAAGCTCTGTCACTGACATGCTCGGTGACTATGTGCAACTCGCTGCCCCGCTTTGTGTTTCAGTTTCCCTTCCCACCTTTTGTCTAGCTAGACCAGTGGTCACCTACCAGTCGATTGCGATTAACTAGTTGATCCTGGAGATTCTCCCAGTCGATCGCAATCTCTGGCAGCTGGAACTGTGGCCAATGGGAGCTGCGGGAGTGGTTCCTGCAGAGAGGGGCAGCGTGTGTAGCCACATGCTCCCCTCCAGGGGCCACAGGGGCACATTGGCCCCTTCCAGGAGTGGCGCAGTGTTGGGACAGGCAGGGAGCCTGCGTTAGCCCCACTGCACTACTGACTGGGAGCCACCTGAGGTAAGTCAGTGCTGCCCAGCTGGAGCCAGCTTCCCTCACCCCCTCCTGCACTCCAACCCCCTACTCCAGTCCTGACCCTCTTCCCAGAGCCAGCACCCCGTGCCCTCTCCTGCACCCCACCCCAGGCTCAGCTCAGAGCCCCCTCCCGACTGCAAACCCCTCGGCCCCAGCCCAGAGCCCGCACCCCCACCTGAATCCCAACCTCCTGCCACAGACGGGTGAACATGAGCGAGGGTGAGGGAGAGCAAAGGAGAGGGTGGGGTATGGAGTGAGTAGCCCTTCTGTGGGGTGTTTGCAGATCCTGCTTTCAAGATTTGATATTTTGCCTCTGTTGCCGCACTACCAGATCATTAATTTTGTTACAGCATCTCCCCACACAATGAAGACTTTACAGGCTGAATGATGAGTCACACCCGTGACAGGGAACTCTCAGTGAAATTAGCCTGTCATTAAACCCCAGAAGTTAACCCATTAAATTTCACAGCAATTCCCTACCTTGTACTCCTGGGCAGCCTCCTCGATGGGGACCACCGTGTGAGCGCGGTGAGCCCGGGACTCTGCAGATCACACAGATGGGGGTTTGATCCTCTTCACAGAATAGTTTCAGAGCCTCCTGGTGTCTCTCACACACCCTGTCCCCTCCTGCTCCCTTTACTGCCTGTAAACTCAACTGCTTGGCGATTTCTACGACATTTGCCAGCTGCCTGTTGGGCCTGAGGTTTCCCTGTTGCACAGTTTCTCTGCACTGAGGGCAGGAGGTGGCTGTATCGGATCCCTCCCAGCACTGGCTGATGCAGGCTCAGCAGAAATTGTGCCCACACTCCAGACTGACAGGTTCTGTGAAATACTCCAGACAGACGGGACCATGGGCGGCAGGTTATATATTTGTGTGGGGCCCGGGCCCCAGCAATATTCAGGGCTGGGCGCCCTGCTCCAGCAATAGTTGGAGCTGGGTCTCTTCCCGCCCCCCCCCCCGGTCCTGCCTGGATCGGCCCCAGCCACCGCAGGTCTCCCCCCGCCGCCGCGACCCTGCGTGGAGCAGGCCCCAGCCCCCGCCTGCCACCCTCCACGTGTTCCCCCCCCTCCGCCGCGTTGTGTTGCGTCCCTGCCTGACAGAACGCAGCGCGCCTCTCCCCTGCCTGCTGCCCGGAGGGCTCCCAGCAGATTTGCTGTCTGCTGCCGCAGGGTCCTAGTGCCTACCCCCGCCAGTACTGGCAAGGCAGGCTGCCCTTACCCTGAGCCTCTCCAACCCCAAACCCTCAGCCCCAGCCAGAGCCCTCAGTCCCCCGCACTCCTAATCCTCAGCCCCAGCCCTGAGCACCCCCACATCATGAACCCCTCATCCCCTGCACCCTAATCCTCAGCCCCAGCCAGAGCCCTCATCCCCCTGCACCCTAATCCTCAGCCCCAGCCAGAGCCCTCATCCCCCCACACCCTAATCCTCTGCCCCAGCCCTGAGCGCCCCCACATCATGAACCCCTCATCCCCCCGCACCCTAATCCTCTGCCCCAGCCCTGAGCCCCCCCACAACAACAACCCCGAAACCAAAACCCTCACCCACAGACCCACCCACTTCCCAAGCCCTGAGCCCCCTCCTGCATCATGTACCCCTCATCCTCAGCCCCACAGTCCTCACCCTGCACTCCCTCCTATCCCCAAACTCCCTCCCCCTTCCCACACACCCCTTCCCAACCCCAAACTCCATCCCAAAGCCTGCACCCTTCACCTCCTCCTGCACACCCACCCCCTGCCCCAGCCCAGAGCCTGCACCCAGCACCCTTCCTGCACCCTAATCCCCAGCCCAGGATCTGCACCCCAGCCCTCCCCCGCCGAGCCCCCTCCCAGAGCCTTAGGCAGGTGGGGGCGGAGTTGGGGGCGGGTTCTGGGCCCCACCAAAATTTTTACAAACTTGCCACCCATGGGGACATGTCGCTTCCTCCTGGAGACTTTCCACGGGGTTCTCTGCAGCCATGGCTCCCTCTGGGCAGTTTGTAACAGGCTTTGTTTCAAATTCCTGAATTCACACTATGCCCCGCCTGCAGCAGCAAGGGGGTGGTTCCTTGCCTGAAAATGACTCAGGCTGTTTGCTGAGCAGGAAGGACCCAGCCAATTTTACCCTTGGAGGCTTTAGTGTAAAAATGTACAATCACACCAGTGACAGGTAACTTGCAGTAAAATCAGCCTGTAATTAAAACCCCAAAGGGCTCCCAGCCTGCAATCAGCCCCTGAGCTGGTGGGGAGGGTCACTGAGGCCTCGCCCTGTGAGGCTGAACCTGGAGGAGCAGGAGCTGGGTGTCTAAGGAGTGATAGTCAGGCTGGGCAGAATTTTGTTTATAATACCTAATTTTGACAGATAATCTTTATTTTAAGCAATTTTTATATTTATCGATTTAAACTGTCACAGCTGCACAACAAACTGGGTTTTAAGCATTTCATTCCAATTAAAATGTTCACGGTTGTGGGAAATTATGGGGGGATCAGACAATATTTTGGTCAGACCAGAACTATTTAATGACACTGGACACTGAGAGTCAAAAATGTTGAAGCTTTAGAACTGTTAAAATTGTCTGTGAGCAGGTAAATCTCCTCCCTGCCCCAGCAGCTCCCCCAGGGCAGTAACCCAGTGCCTCCCCCACCACCACACGGACCGAGGCTGAAAGTGCATCTGATGGCGGCTCAGGGGCCTGTGGAATGTGCTGGGATCTCAGCCTGGGCCCTAGTGGGGCCATAGGCGGCAGGTTCGTATAATTTTTGGTGGGGCCCAAAATGGTGGTCCGTTCCCCCCCCCCGCCCCCGCTCTCACCCTGTAAGCTGATATAAAATGAAGCTACAATGCGTCAGCACCACAAGATTACAAGGGTCAATTAAAAGTGGAAAGTCAGAAGCAGCACTTGCCTATTAATACCTAATATACAGTATTAAAATTTGTTGCACCTGTTGTGACAAAGTGGGAATGTTCTTAATGTTTTCTCTGAATACTGTGTGGGTGCCTCAGTTTCCCCTGCAAAGTGCCAACTGACGGTGTTGGGGACAAAGAGATCAGGTGGCCTCCTTGTCCGGAAGAGACACAAAGGTCAGATGAGGGAGTGTCAGTTTGGAGCTGGCTGGGGAAATCGGGAGAGGCCCAGAACTTGGGTCTGGGCTCCCCACCCCCCAAGATGGACCTGACTGAGGGGTCCTGTTTTCTGTACTTACAAGCTCTGTTTTAGACTGTATCCCTGTCATCTAATAAACCTTCTGTTTTACTGTCTGGCTGAGAGTCACATCTGACTGCGCAGTTGGGGTGCAGGGACCTCTGTTTGCCCCAGGACCTGCCTGGGCAGACTCGCTGCGGAAAGTGCACAGTGTGGAAGGGCATGCTGAATGCTCCGAGGTCAGACCCAGGAAGGTATAAGCTTCTTGCCCTGGAGACAGTATGCTCAGAGAGGAGGCTCCCCCAGAGTCCTGACTGGCTTTGTATGGAGTTGTTCCAAAGCATCCCAGCATCCCCTTCCACACCATGCGCTTCCCGGAAATCTGCACAAGCACTGACACTCCCTCCTCTGGCCTTTGTCTCTTTTCCAAGCATTAGGAGGCCACCTGATCTCTTTGTTCTCCAACACCTTCAGTTGGCAACTTGCAGGAGAGTGGCCCAGGCCGTCAGTTGCCTGGAGACAGGGTGTCAGCCATTCTCTGTGCAGACAGCATCACACTGGCCCTCTAGGGCTTTACAACAATCACACCCCCTTATCCCACCATGTAGAGCCTTAAGAAATGCATTGGGGAAACTGAGGCACACAGACAGTATTCAGAGAAAACACCTGTATACGACCAGTTACATACTTTAAAGGGTGTAAAGTAATCAAATATTGTGCTAAATACAATGATACTCCAAACACCTTCAGTTGGCACCTTGCAGGAGAGTGGCCCAGGCCATCAGTTGCCTGGAGACAGGGTGTCAGCCATTCTCTGTGCAGACAGCATCACACTGGCCCTCTAGGGCTTTACAACAATCACACTCCCTTATCCCACCATGTAGAGCCTTAAGAAATGCATTGGGGAAACTGAGGCACACAGACAGTATTCAGAGAAAACACCTGTATACGACCAGTTACATACTTTAAAGGGTGTAAAGTAATCAAATATTGTGCTAAATACAATGATACTCCAAACACCTTCAGTTGGCACCTTGCAGGAGAGTGGTCCAGGCCATCAGTTGCCTGGAGACAGGGTGTCAGCCATTCTCTGTGCAGACAGCATCACACTGGCCCTCTAGGGCTTTCCAACAATCACACCCCCTTATCCCACCATCTAGAGCCTTAAGAAATGCATTGGGGAAACTGAGGCACACAGACAGTATTCAGAGAAAACACCTGTATACGACCAGTTACATACTTTGAAGGGTGTAAAGTAATCAAATATTGTGCTAAATACAATGATACTCCAAACTGACCACCAAATTTAAGTTGCATGTTTTTCCCCTCAGGTGAGGGTTCTGGGGTGGGGCTGGGGATGAGGGGTTCAAAGTGCAGGAGCGTGCTCGGTGCTGGGGGTGCAGGCTTTGGGGTGAGGCAGGGCTGAGGATGAGGAACTTGGGGTGCAGACAGGCTGCCCCAGGGCTAAGGCCAGAGAGGACTCCCCATCACCACCACTGGCAGCAGCAAGCTCCAGGGGAGGGTCCTCCTGCCCCCATGGCACACACACTGCACATGCTCCTAGAGCCCCTCTCAGGTCCAGAAAGCTCACTCCCCTCCCCTATGATGGGTACTGGGGGGGGCACAGGTGGCCTTCCATGTTGCTGCCCCTCACCATAACTTCACTGTGGAGGGGGGATGGGGCTGCCCCTTGCCCAGCATGGGGCAGAAGTGGGGTAGGCAGGGTGGTGGCTGGCTATGGGGTGGGGGAGCAGGGTGTCATAAAATTCACCCAAGCCCCAGCTGCTCAGGTCTAGGAAGCCTCCCTCTCCCATCCCTCCTGTGGTGGGTGGGTTGGTGGGTGCTGGGGGAGGGGGCATTGCCTTCACATGTGGCTTCCTGCCTCCCCTGTGCAGCCTGCTGCGCCTCACTGGGGGTAGGAGTAGGGGCTGGGACTGGGGCTGGGGCTGGGGGGGAATCATAGGGTCAAACACTCAAACATAATAAAAAATCATAGGGTCAAACACTCACGGAAGCCCCAACTGCTGCTAAGGTGAATGATGTCTGTCTCCTGGCCCGTTTGTGTCTCCTCCAGGTAAGGGGAGGGGAGGGGAGGCCCCTCCCCCTCCTGAGTGCTTCAGCAGTTGTTAGCACATTCCTCTTACGCCCGTCTCCGCCACTCCGGATTCGGGGATCTGAACCCGACTCCCTTTCGATCGGTCGTTAGCACATTCCTCTTATGCTAATGCTGTAGCCCTTAGGCTACCGGCAGCAGCAGCAAAGGAGAGTGAGAGAGACGTGCTGTGTGCTCTCTTTACATTCAGGCAGGAAAACTCTGGGGAGGGGGAAAAATCTAATATTTCCAAATATTGGTGGAGCAGAGCCCCTGATTATGAATATTCCTGGGGCTTTAGCTCCAAGAGCCCATATAAGTTGGCGCCCATGTATATATATACATAATTAACAGATAGTATTACAGCTAGTTTTAAGCATTTTTTCAATATTTATTGAGTTACATTTTCACAATTGCAAAAAACTCTGGGTTTAGCATTTCCTTCCAATGGTTCTCAAATTCAGTTTTCACAGTTGCTGGAAATTATGCGGGATACATCAATACCAAGTCAGACCCCAGTGATTTAATGTCAACAGACACCAAGTTTCAAAAAGCTGAAGCTTTATAACCATGATAACACAGATGGTCGCATCACCTGTCAAAAGATGCAGAGTCACTGTCCTTCAATCAAACACAAATAAGTTCTCAAGCAGCCTTGTTCTTACTTTGCGTATCTCTAATTTTCATTTATTATCAATTGAAATATTTTTCATTGGTCTGTGTGTAGACAGGAAAAGCAACGTTTGCCAACATTTATGAATAAAAGCTCATTCCTCCAAGCCTGGTGATGATGAACTCTCAGGCTAAAAGCTGGGTTAAGCTGGAATCAGTGTTTTCAAGACCCGATTCTCATTTACACTAATGCTGCTTTGGCTCAGTGGAAAGGGGCTGCAGCATCTCCAACTTCCATGATTTTATCATGACTCTTGCAATACTTGGTGTGTTTGATGAAGCCCCAGCTCCTGGAAGCATGTGAGGAGGTGAGACTCTCAGCTTTTGTTTTCTAAGCAAAGAAAGTATCTAGCTCTCTTTATTGCAGAAAAAAACATAACAATTTCACCCCAGTGCAGTCAGGGCTCAAGCATAATTTTTTCGAGCCCAGTACAAACTAGCAACTCAGGCCCCCTCCCACACGTGGTAATGGGGGTTGCAGCCTGGGCTGGGACCCCAGGATCTCCGGGCCTTGGTAAAGTGTACCCTTCTCCCCCTCCCCCCGCCATTTTGGGGCCCCTGAGTGCAGACTAAAGCTCTGAGAAACCAAAAGGCAAATAAAATAATTCTAATAGTTACTATTTATTATGATTAAATCTCATGATTTTGGGGGGCTGGCCTGATTTAAGGTTTTTAAATGCCTGGGGTTGGCAATGCTGTGCCAGTGAGAATTCACACCATAAATCTCTCTCAGTTACCCAAGGGAATCCCCCTAAATGAGCGTCATCATTGATCTAACACAGCACAGTGAACAGAAAGGGGAAACGGACACAGAGCTGGGCTGTGGGCCCCAAGCAGGACATGAGCAGAGTCCCCCCAGGCCCAACAACAGCAATTCCGGGCCCCAGGGCAGAACAGTCAATGGGCCCCCACTGGTGCCCACATGCACAAGCTGCGCCCAAGTGGACTCCGTCTGCCTGACATTTGGGTGGTGCTGCGCCTGCGCTAGACTGCACTCAGGGCCCCCACTCAACCGCGCTGCTGGGGGCTCTTCCGGCATGGCCAGGGCTTCCACATGCCCCCCCACCTGCCTTCGCTCCTGCCGCTAGTACCACCCCTCGCGCCAGAGGTGCTGACTTTTGGTTGTGCCGGTGGGTGCCCCATCCCGGCTCCTCCTCCTTCCCCGAGGCCAAGCCCCCACTTCACCCCACTCCACCGCTTCCTGCCCCTGCTCTGCCCCCTCCCCCAGGTCCCCTTCCCTGACAGTCTCCTTCTACCCACTGCTCGCTCCTTTCTGCCCCCTCCTGCCTTAAGGGTGAGGTGTGTGTGTCGGGGGGGGGAGGGCTCAGTCTGTCCCCAGAACTGACAATTTTCAGCATATTTATACACTTCTTTCATACTCTAGTTATTGAATGTGTGTCTATCACTGGTATCGCAGCAATGTCATTATTAAAATAGCAGTGAACTACAGCATTACATTACCATGAATTACAGTGTATTAAAATCATTACACTCAGCTACAAGCTGTCTTCAGTAACACCCCAGTCTCTGTGCTTCACCCCTGCTTAGGGCCTGTTTGGGAGCTGAGGCCACTGACGGCTGTGGGAAGAAGGTGGATGGGAGGCACAAGCAGTGGGGAGTTTTCCCCCCTCTCCTTTCCTATCGCTCTCCCTGCCCCTTTCCCTCACTCTTGTTTCTTCTCTAAGTCCTTGCTCCCTTCCTGATGTTTCCCCCTTCTTGCTTCCCATCCGTGTCCATTTTCTCATGTCTCTCTGCTCCCCATCTCCTGGTGGCTCTGTCTAGTGCCCGCTTCACCCACCCACTCAAAACAGCAGAGGGTGGTTCCCCCTCCTCGGATAGGGTGTCCCAGTGGTTAAGACACAGGCCTGAGGCTCAGGTGTGCTGGGTTTCGTTCTCTGCTCTGCCACTGACTCTCTGCTTAGCCTTGGGAAACTCACTTCACCTCTGGGTGCCCTACATCCCACCTGCCACATGGGGCTAATGCTGACCCTGCCTCTGAGGCTGAATCCCTTCATGGCTGTGTGGTGATGGGGGAAATGGAGATACCAAGGTGAGTAGATTTGGCTGAATTTCTCCACAGCTGGAGAGTGAGAGCCAGCTCCACACAGAGGGCATGGGAGAGAGAGGGGCTCAGCTGTCAGGGCTTCAACCCAACATCTTCTTGCCCCCCACCCCACCCTGTTCCTGCTGGAGTCCAGGGCTTCTCCTACCCACCCTGGCCTGCCCAACCCCCTGCCCAGCTACCACGGTCCAGAGCTTCTTCTCCCCACCCCTGGCCAGTGCGGCTCCTGCCAGGGTCTGGGGCTTTTCCTTCCCCTAATGTGCCACTGCACCCATCCAGTGCATGCGCCTAGGAGCCCTGCAGCCTGCTGGGGTGATTTCAAAGGGCCTGGGGCTCCCAGCTGCTGCCACCACTACCACGTACTGGCAGCTGCCGCGACAGGAGGCCCTGGATGTCAGACGGTGGGTTCCTGTTTGTGGGTTGCTAAGCAGAGACACACACCCCTCTGCAGCCCAGATATAGGCACCTATCCGTGAGAGGGGTGTGACTTAGGACACTCCTTCCCCCCTTGTCGGTATCTCCCATTGGCCAGCTTACATGGCTCCTCGCCTACTGAGGTGGCTTTTGTGAATCACATTGTAAGGTGCCTGTGTCGCCCATGCATTGTCTAGGGAGTTTAGGCTTCTGACTCAGCTCTGAGGGTCACAGTGCTGCTGTCCCTGTGATTTTCTCGCTGCCTAAAAACTACTCACTGTGATTCTCAGTATTGCAACACCTGAGTCCCTTCATGGATTGCACCCTGGGCAACCAGTCACCTCTCCGCAGAGCACAGCTGAGCAATTCCTGATTGACATGGGTGTGCACAGGACAGAGGCAGAGCACAGGCTGGTTAGTGACACATCACACAGTAAAATCCAAACTCTCTTCCCAGAGGCTCAATATTCCTTGCAGCTGGATCATTAAAGTGTAACAAACACGAAGAATTGTTTGTAATGTTTTATTTACAGTAAGTAGCTGGAAAGTAGCAAAGTAAAAGGAGCTGAGAGGGAGATTTAATAACCGCAGCACGACAAGGAGATCCCCAGCTACTGAGAACAGTTTTCTTTATGGCACTAAAATAGCACCAATGGCCAGGAATTAATATAAGGAATTAATGAGTTACAGTTTCACTTTCAGTAACATGTAATAAATCTCCCCGTCCCGCTCACGTTCCCTTTCCTTTCGTACTGTCCTTTTCTATTCATCACTGTTCTAGCCTCACTTTCCATCCCTCTTTATTTCTCTGTGTCTCTCCTCCCTGTCACAGATCATCCCCCTCGGCTGCTCTCCACTTTCCCTGATCTTATCCCTTCCCCTCGTGCTGATCCCGGGCTGGGAGCCCCCAGTGAGATCTAAGGACACAGATCTGTACAAAACGCTCCTGGCAGCTGCTGCTTCTCCCCAACCCCCAAACCCTGATTGATTTATGTTCTGTCCCTGCCACCCCCACCTCCGCCTGTCCCCAGACCGGCTGTTAATTCCCCCCACCAAGCCCCCACCTCTGCCCCTCAGGGCCCCTCCTGTAGCTCCAGGGGTTCTTCCCCCTCCTGCCCCCATCCCTAAGCCTGCAGGGCGGGGGAGGCACTTCCAGGGGCCATAGAGATGAGGAGCCAGAGGCTGGGTAGATGGGAGTCCTGCAGGGTCATAGAGACTGGGCTGTGTATGGCTAGAGAGGCTGATTTCCGGTTCCTGCCTCCCCTGCGTGTCTCAGGGACACAGTCTGAGCCGGGCTCCCCCCACCCGGAGCCAGGGTCGGATTCTCCCCCCAGGGACGGAGCCCGGCGGGAAAGTGAAGATCGGGGCCTCGTCACCAGCATTGATAAATGTCACCTGCCCCTGGTCACAGTCCAGACAAACCCGGATCCTGCTGGGGGCCCGGCTCAGGGGCAGGGGGGTCACAGGGGAGGTGAGAGCCCAGAACTGATCCACCCACCGCTGCACAGCCCAGATCCCCCCCTCAGGGCTATAGCTGATCCATCCCTTCCTCCCCACAGACTTTCTGGCCACCCCCACAGCCCAGCATTGCCCATCCCCCACCTCCACCTCCCAGCAATGTCTCCCCGAGGTGAATCCCTCACAGCCCAGCACACAGGGCCAAGAGTCAAATCTCTCAGGGTTGTCGGGCAGTCGCTGCCGCGTGTCTCCCCATCTCACACTTTTCTGATCCTCAGACAGGACGAGGTCGGGATGAGCCGTGTTAGGATCCAAAGTCACATTCGCTGGGGAGAGAGAATCAGAGTATTAGGGGCAGAGCTCAGCCCTGGGGGAGGGTTTGATGGTGTCAGAGATGGAATCTGCCCCAGCTGGGGAGTGACTCTGAATCTCCTTCCTCCAGGATTTACCTGTCAGCTCTGAGTGGGGAGCAGTTCTGAGATGTCAGCACAGAGCAGGGGAGAGTCACGCCCCTGGCAGAGATGGGCCCTGCAGCAAAAGGGTCACTTGAGCCAGGTCTGGGACTCAGGTTCTTTCCTTTCCTGCTGCACATCTCTCCAGGGAGGGGACTAGAGACCCACATGTTGGGGGGATGGAGGGGCAACAGCGTGGTGAAAAACTGAGCTCCCTCTCCTCAGTGCTCACTGACCTGTCTCACCTCTCCCTGCTGTTTCCCATCTTAAACCCCATATTCCCAGATGAGCGGGATCATCGCTGGGAGAGGAGAACAGATACATCCCATCCCTGCCTCCTCAGCCTACGTGAGAGCAAGGGGAGTGTTGGGGGAGAAGGAGTGGGAGGAGAAGGAGGGAGAGCAAGCAGAGAGGTGAATGGAGACATGAAGGAAGGGATCCAAGAGGGGAGAAAAAACCATATTGGATGAGGAGGAGATGGGGCAGGGGAGGCCCAGGGCAGCAGGACGTGAAAGGTTATAGAGAGTTTGCTGTGAGTGTGAAAACAGCAACTCACCTGCCTGTTCTCTCCAAGCAGCCACCGTCACCAAACCTCCAGGACCTTCTACCTGCCCCCACTCCTACTGCCTCCGCACCAGCCCCATTCAGCTGATGGCCTGCTGCTCTCCCCACCCTCCTGTTCCTGCCAGGCACTGCTGGCCCTCCAGCCCCTTCCAAACGCTGCCCCATCCCTCAGTCTTCTGGTCCCTTCCAAATCCTGATGTGTCCCCGTCTGCACTCTCATGACTTTCCCTCTGGGCTCTCCTTGGGCTCTAGCACCAGGGTTCTCATCACCGGGCATATTTTATTTCCTCACCCCCTGTTTTGTCACTTGAAATATCTTGTTTCTCTCTCTCTCTCTGTCTAATCTCTGAATTTTAGCATTTACACGTCATTTCCTCGGTTTCCAAACTCTGAATTGTTAATCCTCAGTTACTGGGCATTTAACAGACCCAGAATGCAGTTTGCTCCTGTTCCACAGCCCATGGCTCTGGCCCCCAGGGCCTCAGGCAGGGAGCGGGCTGTGAGCAGGAACAGCCCTGAGGAGCTGGGGGAAGAAGGAGCTGTGTCTTTGGCGCTGTGCTAGGGGCTGGGACACGTCAGTGGCTGTGCAGCCAGGCTGGGCGGTGGGCCCAGGAAGCTCTGCAGGTCGCACTGCACTTGAAGGCAGAGGAGGGGCAAGAGGAGTAGACACAATAGTGTCTGGATTTACTGCTGTACATCAGGCCATGGCTACACAACCTCCCTCCCCTCCCGTGCTGTGAAATGCAGGATGCTTGTGAGCTCTGCCCTGAGCAACGAACTCCCCACCCACGGCCACAGTCAGGGGAAAGAAGCAAAATGTTCTAACAGCTTCTGAGACTGGCACATTGATAGAATCTGAACTTCAGTTACCTTCTTGTACAGGTGGCGCAGAACTTCCCAGCCCTGCAAACACAGAGTCAGAGATGAGAGTTCGTCTGAACAAGCACATTAACAGAAATTAGTGTTGTAGAGAGGGAGGCCACTCGTCCGGGATTTAAATGGACCCTCCTCTGTTTGAGAGGTTTGTCCGCTGTCCAGCATGGGGTCTAAAATGGATGTGATTTTGTCCAGTGCTGGATGGGGGACATCACTCCGCCCCCTCCATCTCTGAAAAATGGCATCCCCCATGCGGCATGACCTCACATGCACCATCACGCCAAGGAGGATGGGGTGGCACGGGGAGGGCAAATCAAACCCGACAGTCTGGAAATGTCGAGAGTTCTGGGAGTGAATGAGTGGCCACTTATGCCTATAAAATGTTACACTGGGAAAAACACATCCTAGAGTTCAGCATAAAGTAAACAATCCCCAAATACACATGTGAGCATTTCTCTGTCAGTGGCTACAATTTTAACAGACTCTTTTTTCCTTAGCAGAATTTCTATCACTTTTATAATGATTAATAATCATAAATTAGCCTTTCCCTTCTGACACTCTGAAGTGACATTGCCAGCCTGCTACCAAGGACCTGATCCAGCTGCCATTCATGTCGCTGGCCAATCTCCCCTGGAATTCAATGGGCAGAGGCCTGAGGCATAGAGGGGAATTTTGAAAAGGGTTGGAAGCAGGGCTGCCAACAGAATTGGGGGATATTTTCCCTCACCCAGCCCTGCAGTGCTGACCGGCCCATGGCCCAGGACTCTGGAGATGATTTAAAGGGCCCAGGGCTCTGGCCACAGCCACAGTAGCAGCGGCCAGGGGTTCCAGGCCCTTAATCTCCAGGCCCCAGGGCAGTTGCCCCTTTTTCCTCCCTACCCCCACCCATTGGCAGCCCTGAGTGAGAGAAAAGGGTTTTCTTTTGTCTCCTGTGAATATGATATAAAGGCCAGAGGGCAGCTGGGGCATAGGAGAAGATTTGATATTTTCTCTTCCAAGTTGTCCATTGTAGCAGGTTTTTGTCCCAGCAGACAGTCTGCTGAGGTCAGGGGTCGCCCTCCCTAACTAAAGATAGAGAATGAGCATGAACTTGTTGGCTTTGGGTACAATTTTAAAAATCCATAGAGTGCCTAGGCCCCATTTTCCAAAGGTTCCTGGGAGTTTAAGTCCAGTCTTCTCTCTCCACCACCAAACTCATGTCTGTGTTACCCTTCCCCAGTCTACTGACCCTGACCTACTTCTTGGGCTTCTACCTCCTTCACTGACCAATCTGTCCCACCCAGTCTGAGCCGTTCAGTTTAGGAGTTGTGTGTGCGGCCGGCGTAGATGTCTCTCTCTCTCTCTGTGCGCTGATTCTTAGCACACACAAAAGATGAAGAAAGCTCTCTGGTAAGCATGTGGTTTGTGGTGCAAAAAATGAGCAAACGAAAATAACGTGTGTCCATTTCTTTGGCTCACATTTCTCTGCTGTCCTGTTGATTTCCTGTTGGTTCATCTTCCTGTCTGACACTGGCAAAGACCGGACTAACTCAGTGCGTGCACGCACGCACACACACACACACTCTCTCTCTCTCTCTCTCTGTTAGCCTGATGCTATCACACACTGATTGCAAAGATCACAGGACAGAGCTGCATGAGGAGCTGGAAGAACTGAAATTATTCCCACCAGTTCCCAGTGTCTGTACCTGTTATTGCCTGTAAAGCTTTCTCCACTCTCGCTACCCTTCTGTTGTGTTCTCTGGCAACATATTGTGTCCCTGGGGTTGGACCATTAGACAGTGTCCCGTGTGTGTGTTATGATACAATCTCCAATTACATGATCACACACTGTTTTTGCCACAGGACCCCTGCCTCATTCTTTCACTGCCCAGGATGGAGGCACACGGGGTGAGAATTAAGGGTGTACAGGCAAGCAGAAAACTGGCATTTCCTAACTACCAAGTGTTTGACATTTCAACCTAAATCATCTTCTGTTCAGGGGGGTTGTACAATATATTTGTATCATGTCCCCTCTCGCTCCTCTCTCTTAAAGGTAAAAATTCCCATTTTTTTCAATCTCACCTCCTGCTGATTCTCATTAGCTCTCTCTGAGCCCCCTTTTCTTCTTCGCTACCCTTTCTGAGATGGGGTGAGCGGTACCCAACACAGAGCTCCAGATGAGGCAAACCACATTGATAGAATGGCTGTATAATATTTCCATGATGTTCACCATCCCATTTTTATGGATTCTCATATTTTGTTTGACCTTTTCCCCAGAGCTGCGCAGTGAGCAGAGGGTTTTGTCAAGCTGGCCACAGGGAATTCCCGGTTGCATTACTGAGCTGCTGATGCACTTATTTTCAAACCCTGTAATGTGAATGAGTTGTTCATTTTTTCCCTCCATGGTACGTTCATTGATCACCAGTGCACTTCATATCCCACCATGTTTCCCTTTCACACAGCTTGGGGGGGGGGGGGTAGGTCCCTCTGGAACCACATCACAGTCTTCATGGGACTTGACTAGCCACCTCAACTGTGGCCCCATGCAGGGCCGCCCAGAGGATTCAGGGGGCCTGGGGTCTTCAGTGGCCGCCAAATTGTCACCGAAGACTCGAAGCAAAAGAAGCTTCGGGTCTTCGGCAGCGAGTCCTTCACTCGCTCCGGGGCCCCGGGCCCATGAGAGTTTTCCGGGGCCCCCGGAGCGAGTGAAGGACCCCGCTTCAGGGGCCCCGGAAAACTCTTGTGGGGGTCTGGGCAAATTGCTCCACTTGCCCCCCCCCCTCTGGGCAGCCCTGGCCCCCTGGAAGAAGAATCATCATTCCTCACAGGGACCACTCCTGAAACCCCCTGGGCATCCCTCTATTCCTCTCCCACTCCCTAACCTTACCACTCCCCATGCCTCTCCTCTCCTGCCCCATCTTCCCCAAGGAATTCCAGAGCCCACACTGGCTCTCTCTGGGCCCTTACTGGCTTCCCTGGCTTCCCATGCAGCTTGAGTCCTGCCGTGTGTTTGGGAGGCTGCAGTCAGTGTGTGATGGGGTCTCTGTATCCCTGAGTGTGACCATTGGGTGTCTGTGTGCAGTGAATGTGCTAACCCCTACTGGCTGCCATGTACCTGTGCCACGGCTAGAGCAGCAGCAGCAGCTGTCTGGGCACACGCAGCCCTGTTAGGGCTTCTGAAAATTGAAATGAGCAGCCTAGACATTAACCTGGCCTTGGCCCAGCCCTTTGTCCATCCCTCCCTCTCTGAGCCTCCAGCCCCATCAGGGCCTCTAACAGCATCTCGCTGAGAATCCTTTGAGCTCCCAGTGTGCACAGAAGAACTCCTTAGGCATCCAAAATCAAACCGTTGGCCACACAAACCTTTGCATCTTTTCACCTTAGTACAGAGCCGTCCCTGCGTCAAAGAGCTAGTGTAAAACGTTAACTGTATGAGAAAAATGGAATGGAAATCTCAGGGCAGGGGGAGCTTTGGATATCGATGCAATAGGAGCTGTAGTTACCTGGGCAGATGATGTTTCTTCTCCAGTCTGAAACCAAACACAGAGAGAGGGATGAGAACTCAGCTGAGCAAATGCAGGAACACCAGGGCTCTGGGACGAAGAGCAGCTGGCTTAAGCTGAACCCAGGCAAGAGCAAAGTGATTCAGAAGCAGGGACACATTTTGAAGAATTAGATGAGACTCTCCCCTTCATTCCATTGAATTTGTACAGCCCCATTCACCAAAGTCGATGTGCAAAGACCCAGGTCCTATGTGACCATTCACTAGGCCTAGGTGACCAGGTAGCATCAGTGTCTAAACATCCCAGCTCACTAGGAAACTCTGCATCTTCCTGTGGGTAACGATCTGGCCACAGTGATCCCTGCCTCTGCTGCCACCAGGCTGGGTTACTGTAGATCACTGAATCCACAGCTGAGCGTGAAGGCTCCAGCTGGTACCTAATGCAGCTGCCGGCCTTCTCCAGGGCTTAGGCCACAGTGACACATCAGGCCCATGTTCCAGTCCCTCCACTGGCTCCCAGTCCCCTTCTAATGCCAGTTTAAGGCCTTGGTTTTAATCTGCAAATCAATTAAACAATCCAGCCCTAGTGGAGGCTGTTTGTGAGCTGTCCAGGGAGGAGGCTACAGAGGCAGAGCATTGTATGGGGCACCCAGGTTGCAGGATGGGGGTGACACAGCCACCCTTTAGTCTGGATTGTACCCTGGGTATGTCACAGTGACACCCTGAATTAAAGCTCACTGGCTAAGCAGGGGATAGAGATGCCAAAACCCAGTGAAAATCAGAGCGGGAGGGGACAGGTGTCCCTGCCTGATGCTATGAATTCCCCTTCGAGAGCCCTAGGTACGATTTGACCCTCCCCTCTCCCATGTTTAAAGCCAGAGCTGATTAGACCCCATGGAGAGCCTTTGTTTCAGTTCAGTGATTGCAAGAGCTTAAACCACTGATGAGCAGGCCTAGGAGGCAGGTCATAGACCTAGTGTGGGAACAGGGCTGCAGTGAACAACATGGAGATGGAGGAGCAGCCACGGCCTGCTGGAATCCCTGGGAGGTCGTGGAACCTCAGAACGCACCATTGCAGAAGTGGCAGTGGGGGGCCAGCAGCAGCCGTGAGAACAGCAGTGGAGCTGAGCGGTGGCAGAGGTAACAGCCCCAGAAAAACCAGCAGAACCAGCGGCAGAGGCATCAGCCAGTGGTGGCAGAGACAGCAGCCGCCACAGTGAGCCAGTTCCAGAGGAAGCAGAGGTATCGGTTGATGTCCCTCACCCTTTTTCAGGTATGGGAGGCAGTAAGCAGACAGTGGCATAGGTGCCGACTTCCCCTCTGACCGGTGGGTGCTCGACCCCCTGCTCCGTCCTGGGCCCCGCCCCCACTCCACCCCTTCCCCAAGTCCCTGTCCCACCTCATTCCATCCGCTTCCCGAAGTCCCTGCCCCCCATCACTTCCCCGCCTCCCCCCCCAAGCATGCCGCATCCCTGCTCCTCCCCTCCTTCCCAGAGCACCCTGAGTGCTGTGAAACAGCTGTTTTGCAGCAGGCAGGAGGCATTGGGAGGGAGGGGGAAGAGTTGGTCAGCAAGGCTGCCAGTGGGCGAGATTCGCTGGAGGGACGGGGGAGCTTGGCTGTGGGTGGGTGCTGAGCACCCGCTAATTTTTTCCCCGTGGGTGCTCTGGGGCTGTCAGCACCTAGGACCAGTGGTGACAGTGATAGCAGCACCAGCAGCAGGAAGCCAGTTGCAGACGTGGAGGCAGCAGCAGATGACTTGCTCAATGCCCGCCCCCCACAGGCCTCTCAGGGGTGGGAGGTGAAGCCATGTGAGGGCACCTCTGAACTCTGGGTCTTGCCTGATTAAAACAACCAACTGTGAATGGGCTGCAGTGGTGGGAGAGGGGAGTGGTGTGTTACAGGTCATTCGCTCATTGGATTGTCACAGGGCAAGGTGGGAGACTGAGGCAAAGGACACTGCCCAATGTACTATGGAGTGGGTGTTTGCTCAGGGTTACATGCTTTTGAATCATGGCCGTGGTGTTTTCCCAAACCAATGCTGGGTCCCTTTGCCTTGTAATACAAGTTTTCTTTTGTTACACCCAGACTCAGGGCGGGTGAGTGGGAAGTTTTGTCTCTTATCCTGTGTCTACACCAGCGCTTTTGTTAGTAAAACTTGTCAGTCAGGGTGTGAAAAAAGCATGTCCCTGACCAACATAAGTTTCACTGACAAAAGCACCACTGTGGACAGAGCTATGTTGGCGGGAGACATTCTACTGCCGCTCATCGGTGGTTGTTGAATTATGCCAGTGGGAGGTCAGCACAAAGCAGCTACACGGGAGACCCGATTGCAGGGCAGCTGCAATGGTACAGCTGTGCCACTATATCCCTTGAAGTGGCCACTATAGAGCCTTAAAAAGGCCCAGGATTATTGAGCGGGATCTCAAATGTTTTCAGATTTGTGTTGCTAAGAAGAACCCTTGACATTGAACCCAGCCCGTGTTGCTGCCGACTCCACCTGGCAGAAGGGTGAGAGATCGATAGATCCAGAGAGAGTTTCAACACCACGGAAAAGGCTGCATTCGAGAAATAGAAACACTTACCAAGTTCTCGTTGAAGATCATCTAGGTAACAGAGAACCAGAAACAAACACATACTAATTAAGTGCTGATCTTCTAGCATGGAATCAAACCGAGCCTCCCATCAGGCATCCTGTCCCTCACAACCCCACTGATCCAGGCTATGGGCAGGGAAACCACTGAGGTCTGGGGAGAAAAGTCTCTTTCCAACCCACAGGCAGGGCACAGATCACCTGCGAAGTCCCATAGGATGTGGCTACACAGCAACTGAATACCTCCAATTGACCCATGTCAGCTAAGCAGGCTCACAAGACATGGGCTGGGGGCCTGTAAAATTGGGGTGTAGACATTTGGGCTCATTTTGTGTCTACTCTAGAGTAAAGTATCAAAAAATAACTAATTATCTGCATGGACTTAGTTCTGAAAGTTTTGAATTCCCTAGGGAATTAGGCCCAGCTTTTTAAAGGTATTTAGGTGCTAACTCCCATTGATTTCAATTAGCATTCGGTGTCCAAATACCTTTAAAAAGCTGCCCTTAGAACCCATTCCCGCTTCGTTGCATATTACATGTTCCCATTCACTTTGCTGGGAGCGTTCGATGTGCGCACGGAATGTAATATCGGCCCCTAAAATTATCAACATTATTCTGTTAGGGATGTGACTTGTGCATTTAGTGTTGGATCCTCCACTTGTTGAAATCAAAGGCACAGCTCTAATCAATGGTAGTGGTGCGGGATCAGGGCATTCATGTTTTTCTCATTTAAAAAATAAAACATGAGGAGACAAATTTGTACAAAGTTTTCCTTGTTGGAGAAAAGGGCACAACACTTAATGAGTTCTGTATCAGGTTTCCCTAAAAACAAAATCCCAGAAATAAATATAAAGTATCATTAAGAACATTTTTCTCTTGGATATACGGTTGTCTGAATTTTGTGAAAGTTGACCATTGTGTATAACTTTTTATATTACCGGGGGTGGGGTGGGGCAGGGAGTGGGGCATTTATCAGGCTTTATTTCATCCCAATTTCTTTTTAACATTAAATGAAAAAATAAACAACTCCTCCTCAGATATAATTACACACAAGATCCACGTTGGACCAAATTATTTACTTGTCTGATGAGGCAAGAGGACATTTGAGGGCACAAAGTCCTCCTGGTCCCCCATGTCATGGTGTCTCCAGCACCATGTGGATTTATCCTCAGAGAAGATACATTTCAAAGAACATTTTCTTTCTGATTTCCTCTTACCCTCATTAGCAATACATTATCACTGATATTTCATGTGATTTTAAAATTGATCTCTCTTTAATAATAATCATCATAACTAATAATAAATAAAACAGCAAACAATTTAATGGAAAAGGTTCTATGTGGAGAAAAAGTGAACTTACTGATTTGTCCAAGATGTTTCCCTAAAGAAACGAAATAAAGCAAACAGATGTAAATATAAGTTATTTAAGAATATTTTCCGTTAATGCAGATATAAAGGAGTGTTTTCATGATATGAATGCCTGGCCCCTAAATACCAACATTTCATTCATGTTCTATTAACCATGTGGCCACACAAGTGTTAAGTATCCAACTGTAACTGACTATTTACAATTCTGGAAGGATTTAGAATTCTGAAAGTTTTTAATTCCTTATGGAATTAGGGTCTGATTTTTCAAGGCATTTAGGAGCCTAGCTCCCACTGATTTCAGTGAGAGTTAGCTGACCATATACCTTTAAAAATCTGGCCATTAGAGCCCAATTCTGCTTCCTTGTATTATCTCTCACATTCCCATTGGCTTTGCTTGTAGCTCTGGGGGTGCAGATTGGAATTTCTGGCCCTCAAAATATCAACATTATTGTTTTAGCGATATGACTTGTGCATTCAGTGCTTAATCCTATAGTCATTGAAGTCAATGGCAAAGCTCTAACTGATGTTAGTGATGCAGTATCTGGGTTTTTATCTTTTTCTGGTTAAAAATCTCCTCCCCAAAATTTTATAAATTTTATAAATAACAATAAGCTGTATGCTATTCACAGGGTGTGCTCCTGCAACAACCCCACCTGTTGATTCCATTCTTCCCCCAGCCTTCCTGGGCTACCGTAGCATTGTCCCCCCACTTGTGTGATGAAGTAATAAAGAATGCAGGAATAAGACACAGTGACTTGTTAGTGAGAAATGAGTGGAAGGCAGCCTCCAGCTGCTATGATAGTCCAGACAGGACATTAAGAAGTGTGGAGGAGAGGAGCCCAGCATCGCGCTGCTAGTCCAGGGGCAATTGAATCTTTTCTTTACACATGAAGGGTGGGGGCTGATGGAGCTCAGCCCCCTGTTGCTATGATGAGGACAGTTACCAGCCATACTGCACCATCTACCAGGAAAAATTAAATGTGGATTTATCCTCAGAGAAGATACATTTCAAAGAACATTTTCTTTCTGATTTCCTCTTACCCTCATTAGCAATACATTATCACTGATATTTCATGTGATTTTAAAATTGATCTCTCTTTAATAATAATCATCATAACTAATAATAAATAAAACAGCAAACAATTTAATGGAAAAGGTTCTATGTGGAGAAAAAGTGAACTTACTGATTTGTCCAAGATGTTTCCCTAAAGAAACGAAATAAAGCAAACAGATGTAAATATAAGTTATTTAAGAATATTTTCTGTTAATGCAGATATAAAGGAGTGTTTTCATGATATGAATGCCTGGCCCCTAAATACCAACATTTCATTCATGTTCTATTAACCATGTGGCCACACAAGTGTTAAGTATCCAACTGTAACTGACTATTTACAATTCTGGAAGGATTTAGAATTCTGAAAGTTTTTAATTCCTTATGGAATTAGGGTCTGATTTTTCAAGGCATTTAGGAGCCTAGCTCCCACTGATTTCAGTGAGAGTTAGCTGACCATATACCTTTAAAAATCTGGCCATTAGAGCCCAATTCTGCTTCCTTGTATTATCTCTCACATTCCCATTGGCTTTGCTTGTAGCTCTGGGGGTGCAGATTGGAATTTCTGGCCCTCAAAATATCAACATTATTGTTTTAGCGATATGACTTGTGCATTCAGTGCTTAATCCTATAGTCATTGAAGTCAATGGCAAAGCTCTAACTGATGTTAGTGATGCAGTATCTGGGTTTTTATCTTTTTCTGGTTAAAAATCTCCTCCCCAAAATTTTATAAATTTTATAAATAACAATGAGCTGTATGCTATTCACAGGGGTTGCTCCTGCAACAACCCCACCTGTTGATTCCATTCTTCCCCCAGCCTTCCTGGGCTACCGTAGCATTGTCCCCCCACTTGTGTGATGAAGTAATAAAGAATGCAGGAATAAGACACAGTGACTTGTTAGTGAGAAATGAGTGGAAGGCAGCCTCCAGCTGCTATGATAGTCCAGACAGGACATTAAGAAGTGTGGAGGAGAGGAGCCCAGCATCGCGCTGCTAGTCCAGGGGCAATTGAATCTTTTCTTTACACATGAAGGGTGGGGGCTGATGGAGCTCAGCCCCCTGTTGCTATGATGAGGACAGTTACCAGCCATACTGCACCATCTACCAGGAAAAATTAAATGTGGATTTATCCTCAGAGAAGATACATTTCAAAGAACATTTTCTTTCTGATTTCCTCTTACCCTCATTAGCAATACATTATCACTGATATTTCATGTGATTTTAAAATTGATCTCTCTTTAATAATAATCATCATAACTAATAATAAATAAAACAGCAAACAATTTAATGGAAAAGGTTCTATGTGGAGAAAAAGTGAACTTACTGATTTGTCCAAGATGTTTCCCTAAAGAAACGAAATAAAGCAAACAGATGTAAATATAAGTTATTTAAGAATATTTTCCGTTAATGCAGATATAAAGGAGTGTTTTCATGATATGAATGCCTGGCCCCTAAATACCAACATTTCATTCATGTTCTATTAACCATGTGGCCACACAAGTGTTAAGTATCCAACTGTAACTGACTATTTACAATTCTGGAAGGATTTAGAATTCTGAAAGTTTTTAATTCCTTATGGAATTAGGGTCTGATTTTTCAAGGCATTTAGGAGCCTAGCTCCCACTGATTTCAGTGAGAGTTAGCTGACCATATACCTTTAAAAATCTGGCCATTAGAGCCCAATTCTGCTTCCTTGTATTATCTCTCACATTCCCATTGGCTTTGCTTGTAGCTCTGGGGGTGCAGATTGGAATTTCTGGCCCTCAAAATATCAACATTATTGTTTTAGCGATATGACTTGTGCATTCAGTGCTTAATCCTATAGTCATTGAAGTCAATGGCAAAGCTCTAACTGATGTTAGTGATGCAGTATCTGGGTTTTTATCTTTTTCTGGTTAAAAATCTCCTCCCCGAAATTTTATAAATTTTATAAATAACAATGAGCTGTATGCTATTCACAGGGGGTGCTCCTGCAACAACCCCACCTGTTGATTCCATTCTTCCCCCAGCCTTCCTGGGCTACCGTAGCATTGTCCCCCCACTTGTGTGATGAAGTAATAAAGAATGCAGGAATAAGACACAGTGACTTGTTAGTGAGAAATGAGTGGAAGGCAGCCTCCAGCTGCTATGATAGTCCAGACAGGACGTTAAGAAGTGTGGAGGAGAGGAGCCCAGCATCGCGCTGCTAGTCCAGGGGCAATTGAATCTTTTCTTTACACATGAAGGGTGGGGGCTGATGGAGCTCAGCCCCCTGTTGCTATGATGAGGACAGTTACCAGCCATACTGCACCATCTACCAGGAAAAATTAGGGCCAGGCGCCCTTGATAGACCTAACGGATGCTAGTCAGCATGGTTACCTGTCCTTTTGCACTGCCCCATGTGCCAATAGGCTGATGATGACGATGGGTATCAGTCTTACTGCACCATCAGCCACCCATGGCGGGTGGGGGAGCAAGGATGTTGGTGTTGAGTGCTGCAGCATCGCGTCTATCTGCAGCATTCAGTAAGGATAGGGCGACATGTAAAAGAGTCAAGAGAGGATTGTTTTCCCTTTCACTTCTGGGGGTTGGGGGGGGGTGCGTAAATTGCCGAGCTATGCCCTGACCCACCGCGGACACTGTTTTTGACCCTAGAAGCATTTGGAGCTCAGCCAAGAATGCAAATGCTTTTCGGATACTGCAGGAATTGTGGGATAGCTTGAGTCCTCCAGTCCATGAGTGTCCATTTGATTCTTTGGCTTTCCGTTACGCTTGTCACGCAGCAGTGCGCTGAGTCCCTGCTATGGCGTCTGTCTGGAGATTTTTTAAAAATGATTTTGAATTTCGTCTTCTGTAACGGAGCGCTGATAGAACAGATTTGCCTGCCCTTACTGTGATCACATTCGCATGGTCCATGCTGGAGCTCTTTTTTTATTTTGATTTCGGACTGCATCGCCACCCGTGCTGATCGGAGCTCCACGCTGGGCAAACAGGAAATATTCAAAAGTTCGCGGGGCTTTTCCTGTCTACCTGGCCAGTGCATCCGAGTTCAGATTGCTGTCCAGAGCGGTCAGTGGTGCACTGTGGGATACTGCCCGGAGGCCAATACTGTCGATTTGCAGCCACACTAAACCTAATCCCATATGGTAATACCGATACTAGCGCTACTCCTCTCGTTAGGGAGGAGTACAGAAACCGGTTTAAAGAGCCCTTTATATCGATATAAAGGGCCTCTCAGTGTGGATGGGTGTGGCATTAAATCGGTTTTACGCTCCTAAAACTGGTTTAAATGCCTAGTGTAGACCAGGCTTAACTAATTCCCACAGTCCATGGGGACTGAGGAGGGAATAACTGCACATCTGGGTGGGAAGTGGTCAGAAAAGAGTGACGTGTGGAGAAGGTTTTGGATCAATCTTCCCTCCACGCCTTCCCCAAATGCTCCATTCAGATTAACTGAGGCAGTTCTGGGGGAGAAATATTCTGTGCCTGTAAAGGGCTGGTGCAGATCACTGCCCACTGGAGCAAATGGGAACCTTAGTAACATTTCCTTCCCTGTGCTGCTGAGGGGAGGGCAGTGCAGGTCGGTGCTTCTCCTGCTTGGCCTAGTGTAAAATTTCATTCTGTCTTTTTTTCATTTATTAGAAGAAAATTTCTTGTTAATTTCACTAAGTTTTCCTCTGTGACATTTACCTTTTATTTTAAATAGATAAACAGTGAGGCCAATGAAACCAAACAAAACTGGGAGAATCACACTCAGAGCCACCATCCATGGATTCACTCTTGGGAAAAAGAAATCTGAAAAATAAACCCCACAGGATTTGCATTAGTTTGGAAGTAGGGACAACACAAATTTCTCCTCTATCGCACATAACTACGTAAATTGTCCCCAGCAGGACGTATGTGAGATAAGAGTGAAAACATGATCCCATCTATGCTACACAAAAGACCAAAACCTGATTGTAAAAATTACTCCAACCAACACAGCTTTAGCTCTGATTAACCTTTGAATAAACAGGCCTGGTTTGATTCATGGTATTCAGAGCTTCACTGAGTTCAGGGGAAAATTCTCTGCTCACAAAACCGCACTGACTTCAGTGGAGTTATGGCAGCAAACAATTTGGTACTCACTGTTCAGCAACATTCAGAAATTGCAGGAGTAATTAGAATATTTTGGTGAGTCACTAAAAGTTCCCCAATTATTTTGATGAATCATAATTGCAATTACTCCAAACATTAAGTGCTGAAAATTGATTAATCATCTTTTTCCGTTCTTGTGTTTACAGCATTAAAATCATCTAGCCAGGGTGGGCATTTCAGACATACCTAAGGCCTTCTCCACACAGGTTTTGTGCACTAGTTTAGTGAAATTGGTGTAACACTCATGCAGACATTGTTACACTGATTCCATAGCTGACCACGTAACAGGACTGCCCCAATTTAACTAAACTGGTTGACAAAACTTCAAATTGTAAATCAGCTGAATATAGTGTCCTTTATCCATTTAGTACAAATCAGTAAGGAACTGACTTAACCTAAATACATAGGACACTCTGAAACTGAAATAAGAGCATTCAAACAAGGGGTTTCATCAATAACTCGGTAGATAATCAGTGCAGCTTGTGTGTGTAAATAAAGGCAAAGTGAGCTATGAGCACAACTTCCATTGAATGTCAACGGAAACAAGCCCACATAATTTTGGTGACATTTCACTTATTGAAAAGGTAGCAAACAAACTATAGGGTAAAAATTCACAAATCACTGTGATGAAGTTAAGTTTTTATTTCTTCTCAAAATCACACACTTTTTTTTTAAGTAAGAGTTTCAGGAGTATCAGAGTTAAAATTAAATTTACATGAAACCCAAAATTCTGACAACACTGAATCTTCAAAATTAAGGCAAATTGCCTGAGTTCTGACCTGTTAAGATGCCAGTTTCGGAACTTCTTTGTGTTTATGTACGTTGTAAAATATGCACAACAGATGCTTCAGTTCTTTGTTTCCTGTGTTTTGTTTCTGCTTAAGGTGATTTAAGTGTGTGGGTTTAGCTGGTAACTGACCTGCTATATAAACTGTTGATTCCTTTTCTTGATTGAGAAAGGTGTTCCTGATCCAACAGGACAGGTTCTGGTTTGAACGTTCTTTTATAATAATAGAATTTTCTGTTTCAAACAGGCCACTATCCCCTAGCGATTTTGCTTCAGAGAGTGATGGTAATTCTTGCCCACTGCGATCTCTCCATAGCACCTTGGGCTCTGGGTACCACCCAGCCGATTGACAAACCACCCGGATCCCTCCATCCTGGTGACTCTCCACAGAGATGAGAGGATTGGAGCCCAAAGCTAGAAGAAAATTACATAAATGTGTGACAAATCAATGGGGTAACTTAACAGCTAAAAGGATGAGTGAGAGATTGTGGATCCCTTACTCCCACTAGAGATCACTTGATCACATAGAAGGGATAAATGAACACTGGAATTTCTGAATTCCCAATATGCATAGACACAGGAAAAGATGTGAACAAATATTTAAAATAATTTCACTGAATAAGTGAGAGATATTGTCCTCTCCACCCAAGCAATGGAGCACTGAACACATTTGGAAATCTGGCCACTTCATTTCAATACCTAGTGGGATATGAATTTTTCGGAAAGCCAGTTTTTAGTATATTGAATAAACATTTTGTTTGTTTTCTTTTTAAACAAACAAACAAACAAACAATCAAATCTAACTGGCTCCATGGCTCCTGTGTCAGAGCAGCAGAAGACAAACAGTTGGCCTCATCTGCTAGCAGTAAATACATAATGTCTCCCCCCCTCACCACCATCTTTATGTGGCCTCATCCAATCAGAAAGCTACAACTGACTTTGACTGGACCCCACCTAACTACCAGTAGTGACCACATCAGAAGGCCTATAAACCTGGCAGTCCCACCTTAGCCACGCCTCAGAATGACTGCAGAGAAATTGGAAGACCACAGGATGTCCACACTTGAAAGGCTACAGCAGCACAGCTTCACCGCTGTGGTGCTTCAGTGGAGACACTACTTACACCAACAGAGGACTTCTCCTGGTGTCATAGGTAATACACCGCTCTGAGAGGCAGTAGCTGGGTTGACAGAAGAATTCTTCTGTTGACCCCAGCGCTGCCGGCATGGGGACTAGGGTCAGCTTAGTTTTGTCACTCATGTGGAGTGTATTTTTCACACCACTGAGTGACATAGTTAAGCTGACCTACTTTTCTAGTATAAAGCAGGCCCATATTTGTATAGACGTCTTTTCCCTCCTTTCTCTCCCTACTTTTGAAGTCAATCAAAATAATCTTTTGGGCAAGGAAATCTCTTGATCATTCTGAAAAGGTCTTTAATAAAACATTGGAAAAGTTTTCAGCATATTTTCCAAAGAATATGAACGTGGTCATGTGCTGAAATCTAGTCACACTTTGTTACTCTAAAATAATTCACAAGTTGCTAGTCACAGTTGTTGCAGTAGAAAAGAACAAAAACTGCAGCCCAGACTCAGGTAATACAGACAAGAGCAGCTGACCTGCTATCTTCAGTTCCAATGGGGCTTCTTCATAAAAAGAACCATCTTGAACAAAACAGTTGTATTGTCCTTCATCTGAGGGTCTGATATTAAGAATCCGCAAGGAAACATTCCCATCCGTGATGGCAGCTTTCAAAAGCTCTGTTCTTCCACGATAGTCTGGCATCTGGTTCCCGTATTGATCCTTCCCATGCTGATACAGGTGCACAAATGAAAGGAACTCAGACCGGAACCATCTCACCTCCATGTTCTCAGCGCTAATCCTGGGGGACAGGTGACAGGGTAACACAGTGTCCTCACCCACAATGGCCGTGACAGGGTGACCAGGACCAGTCACACTGAACTGGGCTGTGAAATACACCAAAGCAAAAAGAGAACAAGATTAAAGATTAAAAAAATATATTCATGACTGATTCAATAGGTTCAAACTTTCCAAAATTCAGCATGAGGCAGACACCTGGCATGCAAATTTTCAACCTGAATATTTGAAATTTGGAAAAGTTACAAGCAACTGAAAAGGGCATTTATAGTAGAAAGTGACAGGCCAGCTCAGGTAGGTAGGGGTGTCACTGGTAACTCCCCTTATATTAATTTGACATGCCACAGAGCCATTTCAGTGCCCCGTGAACGGACAGGGTGACCTGAGCATATACACTGTGTACCTGAGCTCTGTGATCTGTTCCGGCCTTCACTATATTTCTGATGTGATTTTCAGCACTGGTATTAATGTGAGAAGGATGAAAAGTTGAAATCCTGACTCCACTGAAGTCAATAGAGATCTCTTTGGATTTCACCCTAGTGTTTTGGGATCCAGCTTCTTTGGACCCCACCTCTCACCTCATATAACACAATTTTCCTTCTCTGCTCCCCCTCCTGCAGTTTTTAGTGGGCCTGGGTCATGGCTAAGGACATTTTCAGTAAAGAGTCTTCTACTTGGGTCACAGATGATGCAAGCACGTGAAGTAGGATGCTCAGCATGACCCGAGGTGCCTAGGGCAGCCCATACTGGAAATGCCAAGGGCAGGGCAGGCTGCAAAAATGAAAGCAGATTCTCCCAAAACCAGTGGTTTACATTATAATTAGATTCACCAGCCAGTCCCTAAACCCTGTTCCTGATCCCCCACACTGGTTATCAAGAAGCTATAAAAAATAAATCACACAGCCCCCTTTACTGCATTCCAGTCTCTGGCTCCTGATCAGTGAACAGGTTCAGTACAGTAAGAAGTTACTTAAAACTCTGTTTACTTTACAAAATGTTCTTCTGATTCCCCCAAAAGACCAGCCACATTACCAGACCAATACTAGTTTGAATCTTTCCCGAAATACCATGCTGCCAGCCAATCCTTTAGTATCTAAAACTAGAGGTTTTATTGTAAAAGAAACGGAAAGAAAGAAGAGAGTTGTTAAATGGTCAAAGCAATCAGCTACATATATACATACATACATACTTCAGAGTCCACATATAAGGTTCTTAGCAGCACTGGTGAGTTTCCTAACTTCTGAAGTCCCTCTGGAACATATCCACAGCTTGGATAGGTCTGCCAGCCATTTGTCCAAAGATCAGTTTGTATAGAAATTACTCCAGAGGTGAGAAGCAGGATTGAAGACAAAATGGAGAAGATGTAGCTGCCTTTTTATATCCCTTTCCATGTGGCTTGTACATTTGTTGTCCCAAACAGGCTCCCAGCACATGGGTATGGAAAGGTATTTGGAGTCCCCTGGCCATAGTCATGTCCCTACATGTCGTGCTGACTCATAGGCAGAGCCCCTGGTTCATTGTGTCCCTGACTGCCCTTGATGGGCCATCAAGCAGGCTGGATAGTGCTGATGCTGGGTCTGCCTGGGTGTGTCACCCAGATGCACAGCACAATTTCAAGACACAAATATACCACACATATCTATAAATTATGATCCAAAGATGATACATACCTGTAAACATGATCATATTTAGCAAATCATAACGTTTCCACTGATGCCTTACATGGCATATCTTGAATATGATTTATTGTGATTTTGTAATATCGTTATCAATGATATTATAAATGGTCACCCATATTCCATACCACATCACACTCAGATACTGTTGGAACCCAACTAAAGGACTTCTTTGAGTGAAAACAGGGGCCTGGTGAAATTGTCTGGGCATATGCATATGATCTCCAGGAGAGAATGAGCAAAGTGGAGCAGCGAGACCCTTGACGAGTTCCAGACCCAGATATGGTTCTGAAAGAGCAGTTGGTGCTGGGGCTCTGGGATGATTCCCGCTGCCATGAAATGAAAAGGAGGTTTAAGGAAGAGCCTGGTAAGAAGTTCTATGAACTCATGCCAAACCCCCGTACAAGAAGTGGGGGCCTAGTGAATGCAACTACTGGGGAAAAGGTCCTGCCCCAAAACACAGTTAACATTGGAAAGTTTAAGTGAAGGGGTCCAAAAACTGGCAGTCCAACAGGAGGAGATGCTGCAAGTGATGACTGAGTTGATGAAAGAAAAAAATCCCATTAGTATGTCAAAATATCCAAAGGCACCGGGATCACCGAAGATCCCCACTGAAGGATGAGCTGGGAAGGCATATTTGTTACACTTGTGAAAGGCCAGGGCATGCTAGCTGAGAATGTCCACTGAGGGAGAGCAGAGTCCCAGGCACTCAAAACCAATGTGGCACCAGGAGTGAGTGGTTCATCTACAGTAGAAGGCCAAGGAGTGGCAGAAGGATTCCTAGGCATGTCCACGGTGGAAAATCACTCTACATACAGTGTTGAAAGGAATGTGGGCAGCGCCAGCATATCTAGTGACTTCTGCAAGCGAGCATTTGGAGACTGTCTAACAGCTGAAGTATGTATAGCAGGGGTGAAGACCAGATGTTTGTTAGAATACTGGCTCAGAAGTCACCACCATTACTGAGTCACGTTTTCAAAAATATTTGAAGGACAAGGAGCTGACCATGCACAGCACACAATTTGTACATCTAACAGTAGTTAATAGACTGGCAATCCCAGTGGTTAGGTGCCTTGAAGCAGACAAAGTACATGAGCCAGACACTGCCAGGAAAATGCATCTTCATCCTGAAACACAAAGCCTCTGAAGGGAGCCATATGGAAGGAGGAGTCCCAGGGATTCTAGGAATGAACAACATTAGTGAGCTGAAGGAGCTACTCTTGCAAGGAGAAGGAACCAGGGGGATGAACCGTCATGAACACTCTATGAAGAATGCTGTTCTGAGTAGAGTACTGGCTCGAGTGGAGAGGCAGAGTCATTCCCTGATCCCCACAAGATGGACTAGAAATGTTAAAGTGGGCAGAAAATGGGAGACCATTATTCCTCCTTGGAGATGGAAGATCCTTGAGGAACGCTGCAGGATACCAGGAAATACCAATGAATATTGAGTGCTGGTACTAGAGACTACATCTGGGCCATGCCTACCTAATGGACTCCAGTCAGCTAATATACTGACTAGTGTCATCAAACCAGTGAGTCTTCTAAACTCAAGCATGAAGGCTGTGGAGTTGCATCCTCAGAACAGAATGGCAGAGGTACACCAGCCTGATGAGGTGATCCCTCAGGTGAAGGTA